>NW_023994166.1:185000-662582 GCF_015586225.1 Lucilia sericata
CCCAGATACTAACGTACCCCTCAAATATATATTATTATACTTCCGTTTAAATAACAATAACAAAAACAAGTTTTAGATAGCCTCTGAAAGTTATGTCATATACGATGGCATGGAAATGTGCATATGTATGTATTTTTTAGTTAAAATGTATTTAGTAGTTTATTCGAAATATAACACTATACAAATGAGTCTTTGTGAACATTGCGGTTTGGCTTTTTTGTGAATTTTGTATACACACGCCTTTGGTTATTTAAATTTTGGTGTTTATGTTCGCTGTGTTCTTGTTTACTAATGTAAATTATATGTAAAATACCCTACATCAAATGAAAAATAATTTTAGGAAAAACTATTTTAGGTTTATTAAATATACAGCCATATATTGATTTTAACATAATATTGTTCTGAATGTAATATTTGATTTGGAAGAAACAAATATTTAGGACATATTCTTAAATATGCCCTGTTTTTCTTCTTCCGATGATGTAGGAGTTCAGTAATTGTATAGGGTACATTCGTATTCCGATTAAGACTTGTTTGTTCAAATTTGCTAACTTTGTTGTTTACCTTTGTACAGTTTATACTGGCTTCCATGTGTTTGACCAAATGTGTTAATTATTTTGTTTGTATCTGATGTTTAAAATTTTATGTAGTTTAGTAAAAATGTAATATAAAATTCATTTAAGTGATATACAAATACAGATAGATGAACAAGTCTATCGGCCATATAAATGGCAGGTACTAAATAGAAAGAGTAAAAATAATTATGTGGAAATTAAATAAATATATGTAAATTAAGATGATCCACAAAAAATGCGTAAAATATGTAAAACAAAGTAATTATTGGAATTAAAAATTAAAACATTTAAAAAATTAGTGATTGTTGATATCAAATACAAATTAACTTATAAAATATGACGTACCGTACATAGACGAAGGTATTTGTTAATAAGAAATACCTAAAGACAATCAATATAGTAAAAATATATCGTTGGTGCATGAATACATTTTGAAATATTCAAAATATTGGATTCAATATGACGGTTTATTTTGGGAAGTAATAATGTATAGTGTAGTAGTTACTGGATACTTTATAATTTTCTTTAAACCAAAAAATACTATCATTGTTTTTGAGCCATTCTATTTATACAACATGATTGTCTGGGGTTCAAAACTCTATGGAATGTTCTTTGTTAGTTTATTCGTTTTGTTTTTTTTGGTAAAAGTTAAATTAAATTTTTTTGGTTAGAAGGGATTGCTACTCAACTGTATCATTGTTATTTTGTTTATAATTCAATATTACTCATACGTCAACATGTCCCTTATAAAATGTAGTGTTGTAGAGCAACACGTGTAACATTTTATAGAAAAGTATTGATCAGGGAAACCAAAATATTTACATGTATCAGAATAATTTAAGAATTTTTGAATCAATTTGTTATTGCAAATTTTTACATATGTTTACCTAAATGCATATTTTTGTATGTTTATTTTGTTTACAGAACATTTTACATTTTAGGATAATTGTTAAATTCACAATCAAGTTGTATATCGTACCTACTAAAGTGTAGTAACAGTGATTGTGAACAGATCTTTGCAGCAAGTCATAAGTTTATGTTCTAAATGAAAAAAACAATCAGAACACACTCTTTAAACTAATAATTAAACTATTTTTAATAAAATTTAATTTTTTGTTTTGGTAAACAGCTTTTTGTTTGTGATTTCAATGTTACCACTTTATAGTTTTTTATCCCAAAATCGATTGAATTTTTTGTTTATATGCTGAAATAAACAATTGACAACACTAAACTTTCTTACAACATTCGAAAAACAAGAAACATTGTCGTAAGAGTTGTATAGAGCTTTTGCATAGAAAATACCATGAAACATTGTTATGACTATTGTATCTGCTACTACGCATATAACGCTACAACATCGATTGTGAATTGAACAAATATTTTGACTTTTTAAGCATTAATAATTTTCGCTTTCCCATATAATTTATAAAATATTTTTTTTTTTTTTTAATTTTTATTGCGCATAAAACTTTTTCAGCTCATATTTTTGATTTCCCTGGTAACGATATACAATTATATGACAATATACGTATATAGTTTTTATTTATACATGTTTTGCAAGTTTTTGTTTAACTTTATAATATTTAATTAAAAGTTAACTTGCATATCGCTCATTTACTATAAGACTAATATAATCCAAAATTCGGGTTCTTTTGAACATTTGTCATACTAAAGTTTAAATTTAATTTAGATGGGAAATATATTAATATCTACTATTTGAATCTGGTTTAATTTTTCAGTTATTTAAGTCAATAAACATTCAAAGACATTTTTCTCGAAACTACTTTATTGGATTATGTCAGTTTTGTAGTATATGAGTGATTTGTATACTATAATAGGTATTGATTAATTGTGTGGGACAATGAGTGATTAACTCTTGATATTTGCTTGAGCTTTGAGTTTTTATACCCTTCACCTTCGTGAGAAGGGTATATTTCAGTTTGCCATTCCGTTTGTAATTTCTATAATATAATTGTCCGACATAAAGTATATATATTCTGGATCCTTATAGGTAGCGGAGTTGATTATGCTGTGTCCGTTTGTCTGTCTGTCCGTCTGTGTGTTTGTTGAAATCAGTTTTTCGAGGACCCCAGATATCGGCGAGATCCGAATCTTCAATAATTCTGTTAGACATGCATTCGAGAAGATCGCTATTTAAAATCAGCAAAATTCGTCCATAAATACCGGAAATATGAGCAAAAATCCGAGACAACCTCTGAAAATTTCATAAAAAAGACAATTTTTTTCATGCTTTGATATAAGCAACAACACTGCTTATTCATTGAGTATTTCGTTTCATATGTTTGGATTGATATTTTTTAAATATACTGTGGTGAAGGGTATATAAGATTCGGCACAGCCGAATATAGCACTCTTACTTGTTTTGTTTCTGATTTACAATTTTGCACTTTTTGTTTTCATTTTCTTTTTGTTCGTCATTCCGTTTTTAATTTCCAATATATATACTTTTCTACATAAGTTTATGTTCTAAATGAAAAAAACAATCAGAACACACTCTTTAAACTAATAATTAAACTATTTTTAATAAAATTTAATTTTTTGTTTTGGTAAACAGCTTTTTGTTTGTGATTTCAATGTTACCACTTTATAGTTTTTTATCCCAAAATCGATTCCGTTTTTAATTTCCAATATATATACTTTTCTACATCTATTCAGTGCATATATGCTGTTTTCTTATAGATAGTAGGGTCGTTTAAATTATTTCCGTCATTCATAATTTCTATTTAAATAATTCCCAACTGATTTCGGAATGAAGGATTGTGAAAACTTTTAAAACCAATTGTACTATTTTTAATATATTTTTAGTTGCTGAAACCGAATCTGATATCTGTTTTTTTCTATCACCCACCATTTTCTCGCAATATTATGTTCATATATTACGGACATTTTATATAATTATAAAACAATATGTTAACGTTAAAGGGTTAATTTGAATTTTTTCGGTGTCATCATAAATACGGGTCTTCATTATATATTTTTCCTAAGTTTCATTTAAATTGGTTGAAAACAATATAATATTTTACTATGATTTGGAGAGAATTTCCCCAAATTGCATAGCTTGAGTTTGACCTTCACAGTTTATGGGTGAACATTATTCGATTTTACGAAAACTTCAGATGTATATTTCCATAAGTCCATAAGTCACATGGAGATTTTCCTAAAATTTTAAAACCGCTCAGCTAAGAAAGATTATGTATGGATCATATATGAATTCATATATGAAGCATATATTTTCATATATGTTCATATCCGAAAATTGGCGGAATTGGGCCTAATCTCCATGTATTTTCATAGATTTCCATATTTGTTCATATATTTCCATACTTATCCATATATGGAAAATTTTATCATTATGATTCCATATATGACATAATCATATATCGCCACTTTTCGGATATAAACATATATGATCCATATATAATCATATATGATCGTTTTTAGCTGGGCGGCTTATTTTTTTTAAGTTTTAAACTGGATTTTTGAAACTGCCGTCTGAAAGGTTTCTCATTTATGAATATATTCCAAATAAGGTTTACGCTATCTAATGAAAACAGAACTCACATTTAAATTAATACGAATATATTTAACGTAATGACATAGTTTTATTAGACTATTTCCCAAAATTTGCTAAATTTTTTTTTAAATATTTCTTAGTTAAGTATTTTGTGACACTAAATGATCGGAGGAGTTTGTAATAACTTTTTCAATTTTTGATCGATTTGTATGTTTTATATCTTATTAGAACGATTATTGAATATATTTGCTGTTAAAATCCACGATGTTAATTGTAGTGCCAACATTTTTGTAAAACGCGACTTTTTCTAGAATGTTTTTCTATAACTTTAAGTAAAAATCTAGAGCCACTATTCGCAACTTATGTATAATTAAAGAATTTTATATTTGGGACTCAAGTATATAGTCGGAAGGACTAAAAGATGAAAATGTAGAAAATTTTTGGTAGTACCACCGATTTTGTTTGGAGTGCATCCATCTTATCACATTGATGTTCCTATTTATCTTTGTTTTTTAATGTTATTACTGCTTTAAATTGAAATGTCTCCTTTACACTGTCTTTAATAGAAAAAGCTTGGCATCTGTTTTCCTTTTCATTATATTATCAACTCCAACCTGCAGCTAATGATGAAAGTTAAATAAACTATTATAAATTTTTCCATTAAAAAACTCTATAAATATAAAATTTTTTTCTAAAGTACAAATCTTACATTGTAACAGATTTAAAATCTAATACCATCCATACAGTGACAACGACTCTAGACACACAAAATTCAGCTTTAAAATTATATTAAATGAAATTTTTTATGTTTGAAAAAAAGTGCTTTCATCATAAATAAAAGATAATATGTACACATATCTGGTCATATAAAAATTTTTTGCACAAACGAACCTTGACCACACAATGGTCTGTATGTGTTTGGGTTTTAGTGTTTACAGTATCAAAAAATTTAAAAAAAATTAACCCACAAAATAAAATGACAGTTGAGATCGGCAGATAATAACAGTATATACATATATATCTAGTTAATTGAAAATATATAGTAAAAAAGTCTGAAAATTTAAATTGAATTAATTACAAGAGCCAAAGCTTTGGAATAACTAAAATAAGCATTATACTTATCGATTTCTTTTAGTAAGATTGATTATGATTTTTTAAGAAATTCCATAAATTCTATACTAAGAGAGCTAAAAAATTTCGAAAAAGCCAATTTAACCAGATATTTGGTTCTATGAATAGTAATATATGTGAATCATATTTTTTCTTAATTCTTGATAATATTAAATTACTGCAATAGTTAATTACTATTTTCTGTATAAATCCTAAATGCCACAAACAGCAACACCAACTAATAATCTCGTATCCTGCACTGTGATGTGGTATAGAGTACACAAATGACAACAAATCTACAATGTACTTGTAGTGGCATTAAATTGACCACAACAAAACAATAGTAGGTCTTTATTTTTTTTTAAACCAAGCAAAAAACAATTCCATAAATTTTTTCTTGTTACTTTTTTTTTGCTCTATTGTAGTTGTGTTTTGTTTTGTTCTAGCTTGAACTGTAGCTAACACATACATATATACATACATAACACACATGCAGACAAAGAAAAGGATGCTTACATACATATTTATAAACGCCTACTTCCACCCACACTAACACTAGAACTCACGCATACTTGAAAAGTAGAGTAGTAAATAAGTACATAAACCAACACTGAAACGAAGCGTTAAATTATCCTGTTATCATTTCTAAGTATCTGACTACTTTTTTTTTCTTTCCTGATGTTGTGTCCGTTTTATTAAAATACTCATGATGTTGTTGATGTCCAAGCAAGTGACTTTTTTTATATTGCTATGTGGCAAGTTAACAATAAAGAGTAAATAAATCTGTAGGGTTAAAATGGATTGTTTTAAATGTGAATTTAACTTTAATATTATTTTGAAGGAAATGTTGAATGTAAATTTGAGAAATTATAAATAAATAATTTAAAATTTATATTACCTGCCAACCTTTACTTGTTGTGGTTTAAAAACAATATTTTAAAAATTTGCAATCGTAACACTTGATGATAAATTAAATGAACCGGAACGTATGAGTGCTTTTAACATTTGAAATTTACATAACAAGTATACGCCACATTAAATTAAATGTTTGGAAAAAACTCAAGTTATTAAAGATTACTACAATTTAATTTTTGCCACAAGTTTAAAAATATATTTTAATCTATATATAAAAAGGAATGTGTGTTTGTATTTATGTATGCATGTATGTATGTTTGTTTGGACTTTATATACGGCTAAAAGATTGAACCGATTTTCTTGAAATTTTCACAGTGTCTTCCTCTATGTCTGGAAGGAACTATAAGCTGCCTTTTGTTTATGAAGTTCAAGTAGGAGAGGTGCCACGCCCACATACATAATAAGTATATATCCCATATCTCAGAAACTACAACAGCTACAGTCCCTAAATTTTGTATGAACAACTTTGACATCCATATGAACACATGTTGACAAAAGGGACAGTCTAGCTAAAGTGGGCGTGGCACCACCCATATAAACAAATCTTAAATTAGTATATCTGAAAAAGTATAACAGCTAGAGTCCTCAAATTTTTAGTATCGATATGGATATTTAAGACAAAAAATTAGCGGACTAGCAATAGAGGGGCGTAGCACCTCCCATAAGAATTACAAACTAAAATTTGTTTATCATTGAAACTATTGGAGTTAGAATTTTAAAATTTTGCACAATATTCTTTAACATCCATGTGAATATTTGGGAGAAAAATGGGTGGATTTTAATGAGGGGGGCTTGATGAATTAAATACAAAAATTCGTTTATCTCAGAAACTATTAGAGCTAAAATTCTAAAATTTTGCACGAACAACTTTGACATCCATGTCAATATTTGTGTAACAAATTAGCGGACTTGATTTTAGAAGCGGGTACCTCCCATATTAATTAAGTACAAAAATTCGTTTTTCTAGGAAACTATTGGAGATTGAATCTTCAAATTTTGTACTTTAACATCCATGTGAACATTTGGGAAAAATTGGGCCGACTATCATTATGAATTAAGTACAAAAATTCGTATATTTTTGGAAACTTTGTATTTTTGATATAGAATCATAAAATTTTGCACGAAGAACTCTGACATCCATTTAAATATTTGGGTAATAAATTGGTGGACCTTTAATAGGGAGATCCCACTATATGAATTAAATACAAAAATTCGTATATCTGGAAAACTGTTATAGCTAGAATCTTCAAAAATAGTAAAGTTTGCAAAGCACACAGGGTATAGCTAGTAAAATATATAAATAAATCTTAATTTTTTTTAATTTAACAATTTGAATTATATATTCTTTCTTTAAGCAGCTTAAATTCTTTGCTAGCATTTATACAATTGCAATTGACCCTATTTTTTTTTTAAATAAAATTTAATTTATTTTTTTTTCCTCTTGAAGTGCATATAGAAATAATAATAAATAAATTATGCTACAAATAAATACTAAGATGAAACAACAAATAACTTTATTACTTCAAAATATATTTTTCAATAGAAAAAAGTCTTAAGAATAATACAATTGTTTTCCAAACAATTGCTATAAAACTTTGATGTACTAAGATTCTTTTGCATATCAGTTATTTATTGTTTTATTTATTTTCCATTTTCCAGAGTACATTGTTTTACAAATCTTTAGAAAAAAAGTTGAAAACAATAGTAAAGCAATTTATTACAACCCGTATGTTGATTGATGCTTTAGAAATCTTTGTAGGAAATAATTTACTTTTATGAAAAAGTTTACGAACAATAGATATAAAAACAATAAAAAGACAACAAGTATGAAAGTATAGTCGACTATAATAGAAACCAGTTGTGAGTATATTTCAAGTGAAATAAAAATTGCATTTTCTAGGGAAAAATTGAAATTCTGTTTGCAAATAAAATTCAAAATTTTCTACTTCAAATAAGCTAATATTAGGGAATTTTTATTTTTTAACCAATTTTCTCCTTTATTCTAAAGGGAATCTTCTATATCCAATAAACATCAATAAAGAATATTTATAGAAAATTTTAGACCCTCTTCATATCTACATTTTTGAGTGTCTACAACCAATATTTCAATGTGTTACAAAAGTAATAACAAATTCAATATACTGCCTGTTTTTTTGAAGTAGGATATAAAAATAAAACTTAAATACCAGACTAGTGCAGCAACAATTGACAACTTGAGAGAAACTTTTTCTTAATACTTCAAAGTGAGTAGAGTTATTTACCGTTGATCTTAACTCTCACACACTCTTCAATATATCTCATATCCTTACATGCCACAACATTTGAGTATAAATACCAACATACCAGCTTTTTGACTTAATACCCTTTAAAAAAATAAAGAAAGAGATATTTCCTTTAAATGAAAAACTAAAATTATACATACCAACGCATACAGATGTATGTAGAAATGTATGTACATATGTATAAGAGATGATGTGTAAGTCATTCAGTCAGTTCAACAATTTATTTTTAGCACATGCTTGTGTAAAACAAATAAAATGTTACTACTGTAATATTCTATTTTTAATACACTTATACACGTACAAACACTCACCCCTGTAAATATAAAAATATATACATATGTATGTACATTAGGGTGGCCTTGTTTGTAAATTAAAGCTCAGTTTATTCTGAGGTACCATTTTTACGCTGGTACAAAGGGACTAAGATAAAAAACAGTTATAAATGTTATATTACTAACATACCCTGGGTGCTTCGCTACCCTAACCAAAATTAAATACATACAAAATTTTGTTAACTTTTATAGAAAATTAAAATTGATTTAAAAATGTTTAAATGTTTCAGTTTTTTACATTCAATATCACATGAATAAATTCGCATTCAGGAAGAAGCTTCTATTTTTAGTTTCATTCGTTTAGCTTCCAAATTATTAAAATTTCGAAATTACTTTTTGAAAAAAGTACTATAAAATACCCCCTATTTAATTAACAATTTTATGTTTCTGTGTTCAATATTATATAAAATTCAAAAAATATAATTTGATGAATGAAAAAGTACCAAAAGTCCCTCTCAGTAGATTCTCATGCACTAAGGTCCCTATATTTTAAATTTTATATTTCTATGTTCAATATCGTAAAAATATCAAAAAGTACCAATAAATTCAATAAATTCTCATTTAATAAGGATGTGTTCCGGTTAACCATTATAGAAAAACCAAAAGGTACCATTTGAAGAATGGAAAAGTACCAAAGAGTACCCACTTACAGAATATTATTCAGTCAAGACCATGTATGTTAAAATTTATGTTCCTAGGTTGAATATTTTAGATAATTCAAAAAGTACTATTCATGAGATAAAAAGTACTAAAAAGTTCTCTCTTAAAGAATCTTATTCACTGAGGACCGTGTATGTTTAATAATCATGTATTTTGAATTCATATTATAAGACATACAGAGTATCATTTGAAGAAAGAAAAAGTACTAAAAGTGGAATAAATTCTACCTTAGTGGAAAGTACTAATAAAAAATAGTACAATTTTTCCCCTTTTCGTTTATAAATATACTTTTTTGAGAATTAAGATTACAAAATGTTCCGTATTTAAATCTCTGTAATATACAGCAAAAACTAAAACGATTCAAATCGGCATTCATTTGTTCCAGAAAAATTGTGCCTTCAAAAAGGTATCAAACAATTTACTCGAATTTGGTCCTATATAGGCCTAAGTACTCGAATTCCAAAATAATATACCAAGAGCTTATTTTGTGTGAGTAAATGAACTACTTTTACGAATTTTATAAAAATTGGCTCAATGAGTTTGAATAAAATTAAATTTCCCGTTTTTCCCCTTTTTGGTACATTTTTCCCCAGTGAACTAGCAAACATTTTGTTTCAATAGATATTACAGAGTTAGTCCGCAATTTAATAGGAACACTTCAATAAATCGAAAAAGTTTTCTTAATGTGCTAAAAAAAAGTACCAAAAATACAGTTTTGTCCCTTTTACACCCAAAAAGGACTGAATTTTAAAAAAGTACGGGATATATATTCAAAATATTTACAAAAATGTTATTTTGTTTATTAGTTAAAAAGTTATAAAGGTCCAGAAAAGGTACCAAATCCACCTTTGTTACACATTTTCACCCCTTAAAAGTACGAATTTCATAAAAGTACCAGATACCCATCTGCTTATTTTAAGAGTAGATATATGTGCATTTAAAATTTTTCGTGTATCACTAATATTAGGTGAGACACTAATATTTGGTGCACAAAACAATATTGGAAATATTGTATGTCATTTGGTTTGGTTCATTTCAGAATTTTTTAGCTTAGTTTGGAATTTATATGCCGCTTATAATGCACTAAATTCAGTTTATGGAACGGAAGTAGTGTAAGAAAAATTTTAATTATTTCAAGATCAAAATTTTCAATCTCTGATAAGGGAACTGAGGCCCATTTCAAAAATACTATATATATTTTTATTTTTCTCGTATTTAGTACATTAACATGCATCGTATGATAGGTATTCCGAAATGGGTCCACGGGACACCCTAATGTAAATATGTACGTCTTGATTTTTGGAAGAAGACTTTCTATGAATATTTGGACTAATAATGGACTAAACTCGGCCAATTTAATTAAGATCATCTATTTTGATAACACATTACTATAGGCTATTTTTATAGAATTATACTTCAAACCTAAAGTGACATGAGTATTAGTAACATTTGTATATTTTTTTTTAGTTCCGACTTATCGAAGTTTACTATATGCTTATCGGTTCATTATAGAATCCAGTTTATAGTATTTTTGGGTTTTTATATTTAATATAAAAAGTAAACTATTTTATTCGTTTTCTTTGATGCTGTCCTAATATAAAACTACTAAACAATTCACTTTTTCATGATCCTGGCCACTTATTATTTATTGTAACCTATAAAATGGGTTAAAGTAAGTTAGCTACAGTATATTCTCACATATGAATGTCTCACTTGCCAAAGATATTAACTCCGTAAAACAGAAAATATATTGCGTAATGTTAAAGATGAGGAGTAGCATGCTACTTCAACTTGTTCTTTGGTAGTAGGCCCTTCTTTTAGTTTATAAAGTTTGTACGAAAAGGACCTGGGAATTTACAATGGAGAATGAACAAAATCAAACTTGTTCAGATTTTTGATATGCAAATATTGGTTTTAAAAAAGGGATCAACATTTAAAAAAAAAGACTGCAAATGAAGTGGTGTAAAGTGGAGTTAATCAACTTTGCAAAAGAAATGGGTTTTACGTATGTAAGTTTCAATATACAGTTAGTTGTACGGCTGTATTTGTAAAATCTAACAACAAAGTAACACTCGTAAAATCTTTATACAAAAATGTTATAAAAAAAGTTTTTTTTGTGCATCAACTCTTAACATTGTTTTTGTTTTCATCCAGAAACGGAAAACAAAAGGGAAAAATTACATAAAAAAAATAAAATGAAAACAGTACAATAAAATCCACAAATAATAAAAACCTGAAGTGGTAGAAGAAAAAAATACGCAATAGAAAGTATAAATAAATAAAAAAAAGGAGAAAAATCTGTTATGAGATTCTTTTGAAGTTGGGCGGGATTGAAGAATGGTAGCATCAACATTGTCTTGAAACGGCTTTTGTTCATTTCTTTGTATTTTTATTTTTATTATTCTATCATATTTTAAATAATTTATAACTTTAGTATATTGTTCCAATGTAATTCGTTTGTGGTCTTAAGATTTTTTTGTTCGTTTTTTTTTTCTATTTGTGTTCTTTTCACTTGGGTGAGAATTTTATGGCTTACTAATATATGTCTACAATATAGAATTTGTTTTCTAAATTATGCATCTAATGCGTGGTGAAATTGATAAGTTTATGAAATATTTGTTTTTATTTTAAAGTAAAATGAATACTTTTGTCATTGTGAAAAACTTGTTATTTGGGAAATTATATTTCTTTAAATAACATTACCAATTATACCACTTTTAGTTTGAATATCCTGTATATGTATGTTTAAATGTTATATAATCGCTGTAATTTATATAGTTTTATTTTGGGTAGAACAATTTTAAAGATTTATTACACAAATAACCAGTAACATAAAGACCAGCTAGCAGCTTTTGTCTAATGAAAAAAAAAAAATAATAAAACAAAATCCAAGCGACATCCTAATTTTATGGTTGATAGCGAAATTTATTTATGCATATTTCTAGTTTTATGGCTTTTTCACTTTATTACATAAATTTTATAAGATTTTAGGTCACATTTTAAATGTCGTATTATCTGGCTTCCTTTTACATTTAAACAAATTTGGTTAATGATTTTGTCAATGTGGAAAATTTATGTTTTTTTAAGTTTGGCTATTTAAGAGGATCTAAGGACGATTAAATTATAATCCAAAACAGTATTAGAGCAAAAGGGTATTATGATTTTGAGCAAGTGTTTGTAATGTTAATAATAATGGTTTAAATTCAATTTTATACTCGATTAAGCGATGCCTGTTTTCTGAGTCGGTTTAGCTATGTCTGTCCGTCTGTCTGTCTGTCTGTCTGTTTGTCCATGTAAACCTTGTGCCCACGCTACAGGTCGAAATTTTCAAGATTATTTGATGAAATTTGGCACATACTATTCTTATGAGCCAAGAACGAAGCCTATTGAAAATTGTTTAAATCGGTCCATTATTTTGTTTAGCCCCCCGTACCCCCCGAATAGGGCTTTTGATCTCTTATCTTAACAAAAATTGGCACAACATAGTTTTATAAAAGTCTAAATGATACTGTCCAATTTCGTAATGAGCGGACCTCATTTGATACTAGCCTCATACTTACCTTAAGAAAATTATTTTTAGGTCAAAATTCACTTATAAACACTAATAACACGTTGAAATTCTCCATAAATAATTTTCATGGAGACTTACATTCCTCTACTAAACTTTATAAGGTTAGGTTCATATTAACCCTTATCCCTAGAACCCTATTGTAGAAAATCTCTTTTTTTTGTGAACAAATTGTAAAAATATTTCGGAATTTCGGAAAAAAATAATCCACATTTTTCACATACTCACTGGTGTAGGGTATCATATGGTTAGCTATGCCTAATATATATCTAAATACTATTTTATTTAAAAGTCTTCTCAAATATACATATGTATTTGTTACTGGTGTACAGGCATGAGGGGTAATGACTACATTTTCAATTACAATTACTTGTAATTGTAATTGAAGTTTATCCAATTACAATTATTTGTAACTGTAATTGAAGTTTCGCCAATTACAATTACTTGTAATTGTAAATGAAGTTTGCCAATTACAATTACTTTTAATTGTAATTGAATAATTTCCAGTTATAATTACTTGTAATTGTAAATTTTGTTCCTTATAATTACATGTAATTTTGTAATTAGTAATACCTAAATTACAATTACAAGTAATTTTAATTGGAAAAACTTCAATTACAATTACAAGTAATTGTAATTGGTTATTGGTCAATTACACATTACAAGTAATTGTAATTGGAAAAACTTAAATTGCAAATAATTGTAATTGGTTATTTCTCAATTACACATTACAAGTAATTGTAATTGGCTATGTTGCGAATTACTTTGTGTAATCATTACCTCCCATGCCTGCTGGTGTATGGTGTCACACAGTCGGATACATCCGACACTTTAGTCTTATTTTTATGAGCAAATACATTTTTATTTAACGTAGGATTGAAGATTGCCATAAGGGGCTTATGGCAACATGGTTCTATTATTAGACTTTTACATAAAAAAAACTAAATAAGAAGTTTAAATGCGAATTCTCCCAATACGAATTAATTATAATTGTTATATAATATATCCACCTATATTAAATGTTATTACATTTTCTTCTCAACTAATTTTCACAAATTTTTCAAAATCCTTTATTTTATTTATACTTTTTTATTAACTTCTTCCCATTATGTAATAATTATTCCCGTTAATCATACCCAGGTATCGTTATAAACAAAAGAATATTTTAATAAAATTTTCAACTTTATTTCATTATATTAAGCAACAGCCATCGGGGAATAACAAAAATACATTTTTTCAAACCCACATTATTGTCTTCGCTTATTTTTCCTGTTGTGTGTAACACAAAAATTTATAATTAAAAAAAAAATTCTTTGTAAATTAATTTGCAAGAAAATATGAAAATTAACTTAAAATAAATACATATTCACCATACACAGACATATTTTAATAAAGTTACTTTAAAATTTAATAAGAACGATATATAATGCTTCTCCGCTAACAAAATTAACTTTAGATCCATTAAAGTATGTTATTTTCATAATATGTATTTTGTGCGTAAAATCTTTTCACTTTTGTTTAACGCATATTTATGGGAATGATGTTGGTAACCGCAGAAAATGAAAAGAAAATATTAATTAATATGTTAGTGTCTTAGTTGCTAAAAGGATTAACTCTACAAGATTCAATTTTAAGAATATTTATAAAATATTAATTGCTTCAGATGATTTACTTATTATTAAAGAAATTTATTTTTATATTGGTAATAATTGTTAAAGTAAATTCCAAAAGTCTAGTTAATCGCTTTGGCCGTGAAACCACAAATCCACTATGTATAAGCACAATTATCGAAGTTATTTATTTTCATATTTAAAAACCTTACAACATGCTGTGTGGCAAAATTAGTTAGTGTAGATGGCAGATTAATTTCAAAAATTATTTTTACTTTTAAATATTATTTTTAAATTTGGTATACATTTTTTTCGCGATATACTTACACATATTAATAATGGCAATAATATAGACGTTTTTAATGATGTTGCAAAAATACTACCAAACACGTATTTCATAAAAGTAAATTATAAGATTTTGCCTTACACAGAAAAAACTAAAAATATGTTTCAATTATCAAAATAATTGTATCAAGCAAGTTTTGCACCTATCACCATAATGATGATATCAATTATCAAATTTGTAAAAAAAATAAAAAAATACTTTTTTTTTTTTCCAAATAACGAATTAATCAGAACAATTAATATCAATAATTGAGACAAAATTTAAAATTGATTAATTCATTAATTGTATAAATTAAATATTTAATAAAAATAAAATCTAATTTTTATTAATTTATTAATCAAATGAATTAGTTTGTTTGGTAAAAAATGTATTAAAAACCAATTAAGTTGATGATTAAAACAATCAAATTATTAACTGATTTCTCACAATGTTAAAGGAATGCTTGACCTTTAACAATGCTTTCAGCATTTACAAAAAATATCACTTTATTATCAAATTTGAACATATAAAGTGTTTTATAAAATGTCAGGAAACTTGAATATTATATGCCTAAAATCGTATTGACTATTTAAGAATTATAAACATTGTTAGCATAAGAAATCAAAATAAAATATTTAAAAAAAGTTAAAATAGAAAAGTTGGCCACAAAATTTTTTTTAATCAATTAAAAAACTAATTGAATCAATTAAAAATTTAATCAAATTTGTAAACTTAGGTTTTAAACAAGGAGATAATTAAGACAAATAAAAAATTGCTTAAATTAAAACTAAAGAAAGAGAAAAACATGTTAATTGAAAATAAACTACTGATAATTTTTTATGTGTATATTGTACCAGGCTGATATCTAGATTTTTCAAAAATTACAAATTAATCACTCACCAATTTCTCACATTTTCATCTTTTAGTACTTCTGACAGTATACTTTTTCCTAAATATAAAACCGTATTTGGGGTTTGACTATACCCCAAATACGGTTTTATATTTAGCGATAAGGGAAACCCTTCAGACGGCAGTGTTAAAACTCCAGTTTAAACTTTAAACAATTTTGTTAAGAAGATATCTTAAACCGTATTTAAATGTATAGTCATAAATGGAAAACCCTTCAGACGACAGTTTCAAAACTCCAGTTTTAAACTTTTAACAATTTTGTTAAGCTAAGTTTAAAATTTTAAGAAAATCTCACATATGACTTATGGACAATAAAGAAGGAAATAAAAAACTAAAGAAATTAGTTCGATATCTCTGACAGATAAGCGGTAATTGCGATTTGAATTTTGATGATTTCGGAGAAAACTATTTCTTGTTAATATTTGAAAAACAAGCTTTATTCTACACTTTTATACATTTTATATAAAAACTTTGTAGAATATAATATTCAATATGTTAGAAAACATACATTTGAAGTTTTAGTAAATTTGAATAATGTTAACCCATTAACTGTGAAGGTCAAACTTAAGCTATGTAATATTGGGAAATTTTCTTGAAGTCAAAGTGAAAAAATGATTTTGTTTTCAACCGATTTAAATTAAACTTGGAAAAAATATATAATGAAGTCCCGTATTTAAGATGACATCAAAAAAATCGAAATTAACCCTTAAACGTAAATATATTTTTATAATTATATAAAATGTCCGTAATATGTAAAAAAATTAATTCGACCCCATTTTGCGAAAAAATTATGGGTGATAGAGAAAAACAGATATCAGATTCGCTTTTAACATCTAACACTAGATTAGAATCAGTCGAATTGGTTTCAAAAATTTTGACAAAACTTCATTTTGTTGGCTTGTGTTAATATTATATATATGTTTTTTTTTTTTTTTTTTTGACTATGAACTTTTATCCTAAATGTTCTGAAATCAAGTACGAATAGAGTTCAAATCAGGAACAAAATTGTTGTGAAAACACATTTTTTGCAAAATAACTTTTTTCTAAAATCTTTTGAAATGAAGTAAGTATCGGACTTAGAAAACGATTCTCAAATGGAGCACATTTTGATATTACAAAATAACTAATCAGTGGTGTTGTGAGTAAGATAGTGAATTAACGAACAAGAAGTCCAGGTTCGTATTCTGGGTGAACGATTTTTTGCTTTTAAAACAAAACAAGTTTTTAACTCCCTTTTTGTAAGTACTTATTTAAGTAGTGATTTGTAAGCGAGCGTGGTAGGTACTTGCCTCCGGCTTTTTTAGCTTTTTAACTCATTACTTTTCTGGGTGTGAAATCAATTTGAGCCCAACCATATTAAAGAGAGCAACAATTGTGAATGTTGTACTTGATTGAATCGAACTTGAATCAAGTTTTTTGTACTTGGTTTAAGGAAACCTTTACTTAGCGTACTTTTGCAAAAAAGTTATTGTTAATTGTAAACAATTGTATTGTGAATAATTTTGCACTAGCCTTCAAACAACAGCTTCGTTTTTAGTACGAACTAGTATTTTGTATTTCATGATAATTTATCTAAATTCTACAAACTATATATAAACTTATGGACAACAACTTTTAGATCCTAATAAAGACTAAATAAAAACAAATTGGGAACGTGGTAATGAATAAAATAAGTTGAAATTAATTTCACACTACCATTTAACATACACTTATCATACTTTATATTAAAGGATATAAACTACTGAACAATTTTCATTTAGAAATAGTAATATTTCTTTGTTTTTTCTGTTAACCCTCTAAAGGTCGAAAGAAAATTTAACGATAAAGTGTTCTTGGTATCTTCTATATGTACATAAAACAAATACTTAAAGAACCGTTGATTAGTCCGCTGCCTTAACGTTGATTTTAATGGTTAATTGAATGATTGTTGCCACTTTGTCTATTTGATTTACTGGCAAAAAATTTGTGTATAAAATTAATCATGGTTGAAAATTTATTACTACGAAAACATGAGAAAAAACTAATAATTTATTGAAATAAATGTTATGCCTTTTAACTTAACATATTCATCACATGTTTATATCCTATACTTTTACAATAGGAAGGTTTGAATTTTGTAGACCAATCAGCAACTTCGAAACTTGAACTGAAATAGAATTACAAATTTAAATTCCTAAAAATTTGATTGATTTTAATTACTAACTGAAAAAATATGATAAGCCATAGCATTCAAAATATGTTCATCCTATGGCTTGTTTTGCACTCAAACTTCATATTTATGAATACTAAAAACTCAAACTAACATGAAATTAAAATAGCGTTAAGAACTAATATGTTTTAGTTATAAGTACTCAAGTTAATGATAATTTTATTTTAGATATGATTGTTTCCCTAAAAGTGTAAACTTCGTTATTTTTAAAAATTATTATTTTCGTTGAAACTTTCCATATGTTTCCAGCATACTTTTAAATTATATTAAATGTTTTATATTGGCTCTTGAAGTACAGAAAAGTAACTCATAAAAGTACTTTTCAATTTGCACAGTCATACATACATTTTGCTGGAATAAGCAAAAATAAAAAAAATAAAACAAATACCTCAATATTTGCAAAGAGCCTGGGGACCTCATACGGCCACAATTCACACTCGTTCTAGCAGTGTAGGTTAATGAAATAGCAGCTAAGCAAAAATATTACACCGAAATTAAACATGTTTTTGGAATTATGATTTAGACTCTTTATCTCAAACTCAGTTTATCTTTTAATCGTTAATATAGGACCATAATCTATAGTTAAGAGACTATAGTCCCGATTATTGACTATAGTCCTAACTATAGTCCTGACTATAAACTGTAGTCACGATTTAGTCCTGACAATAGGCTAGACTGAATAGGACTATAGTCCTGCCCGTAGACTATAGTGCTGACCATAGACTATAGTCCTGACCATAGACTATAGTCCTGACTATAGACTATAGTCCTGACCCTAGACTTTAGTGCTAAATATAGCCTATAATCCTGACTACAAACTATAGTCCTGACTATAGACTATAGTCCTGACTATAGACTATAGTCCTGATTATAGATTATAGACCTGACTACAGACTATAATCCTCAGTATAGTCCAGAAAATACCCTAGACTGAATAGGACTATAGTCCAGACTGTAGACTTTAGTGCTGAATACTGACTTTAATCCTGATTATATACTATAGTCCTGACTATAGACTATAGTCCTGACTATATGCTATATTCCTGACTATAGACTATAGTCCTGATTATGGACTATAGTCCTGAATATAGACTATAATTCTCAATATAGAGTGTAGTCCTTTCAATAGACTATAGTCCTGAATATTGACTATGATCCTGACTATAGACTATAGTCCTGACTATAGACTATAGTCCTGACTATAGACTATAGTCCTGAATATAGACTATAATCCTCAATATAGACTGTAGTCCTTTCTATAGACTATAGTCCTGTCTATAGACTATAATCCTCAATATAGACTGTTGTCCTTTCTATAGACTATAGTCCTGTCTATAGACTATAGTCCTGACTATAGACTACATTCCCGAATATAGATTATGATCCCGACTCTAGACTATAATCCTAACTATAGATTATAATCCTCAATATAGACTACAGTCCAGTCTATGGACTATAGCCGTGATTATAAACTATTGTCGTAATTATAAACTATAGTCCTGACTATAGACTATAGTCCTGATTATAGACTATAGTCGTGACTATTGATTATAATCCTCAATATAGACTATAGTCTTTACTATAGACTATAGTCCTGTCTATAGACTATGGTCCTGACAATAGGCTAGACTGAATAGCACTATAGTCCTTACCGTAGGGCTGAATATAGACTATAATCCGATTATAGACCAATGTCCTGACTATAGACTATAGTCCTGACTATAGGCTATAGTCCTGACTATAGACTGTAGTCCTGAATATAGACTATAGTCTTGACTATAGACTATAATCCTGACTATAGACTATAATCCTCAACATAAACTGTATAGACTATAGTCCTGTCTATAGACTATAGTCCTGTCTATAGACTATAGTCCTGACTATTGACTATAGTCCTGACTATAGACTATAGTCCTGACTATAGACTATAGTCCTGACTATAGACTATAGTCCTGACTATTGACTATGGTCCTGACTATAGACTATATTCCTGACTATAGACTATAGTCCTGACTATATTGTAGACAATATGAATAAAGTCCTAACTATAAACTATATTCCTGTCTATGAACGATAGTCCTGACTAAAAACTATAGTCCTGACTATAGACGATAGTCATGACTATATATTATAATCCTGACTTTAGACTATAGTCCTGACTACAGACTATAGTCCTGTCTATAGACTTAGTCCTGACTGTAGTCTATAGACTATGTTGTTGACAATAGGAATATAGTCCTAACTATAGACTATATTCCTGTAGATAATATATAGTCCTGTCTAAAGACTATAGTCCTGACTATAGATTATTGATCTGACTATAAACTACAGTCCTGACCATCGGTGTGTTGGCATCTTCTGTGATCACTGCATCCTTTACTGTAGGTTCAAATTTTTTCATATGTGTAAAACATTTTAAAGGAAAACAAAAAATAACTTTTAATCAAAATAACACAAAAAAAAAAAAAATAATAAAAAAGTAACGAAGAATTCGTTCAAACGAAAACATTGGGAGGAAATGTGGTAAATATCGGAAAGACATAAAAATCAATTGCTTTACAGATTTTTTTTATGGACTTATTATTATTTATGTTCATACTCGTACGAGAGACTTTGTGTGTAGATTTTTGTTTAATATTTTTTGTTTTTTCACTTAACCATGTTGCAGCCCCTTGTTTATACTTTTTTATTGGGTTTATTTTTATTTAATGTTATCAAAATATAAACAAAGTTTTTCTCTTCATATTATTGAACGAACAGAATTTAATAGATCGATACCGAAAACAATATTGCTGGATTTTTATGTAAGTTTTGCAAATATGTTTTAATAAGAAAAAAACAATATCATGTGAAGGCATGGTAAAGTAAACACATTTTGTAACAATAAATTTTTAAAAATGACAATATTCTCAATGATAAAAGTTTATTTGTTTGTTTAACTTTAGATGTTGTTATAAATATTTTCTTCTTATTTCTGATTTTGTTAATGCCTTGGCTCCAATGAGACTATAAATTTTCTTAAGGCGTCTCCAAATAGCATCATTAGATTAGAAGAACATCACTGGGGGGATAATTAGAAAACAAACACGTGCTCACAATAAATATAATTTCAAGTAGTGTTAATACGTAACAGCTTTTGTACTTCACTGATTGTTAAAGTAGGTTTTCTGGTTTTTAGTTGAGGTTTTGTTAAATTAATGGTCATTTACGACTTTTTTATATTAAAGGTAAAGGTTTATGGAAATTTTTGATAATATTTTTTTATGTGGTAAATTTTTTAATCGATTTTTAATTTATGTTTACTATTAAAATTTTTGTACATGGAATGCACGTATACGTAATATTTAATTCAAACTATTTACAGAAATAAAGAATACGCCCTGAGGGTATTTTGATGGTTGGTTTAACCATCAAAAAAGATTGCGAAAAATTGTAAGGAAATAAAGAGCGATGAAATAACTTAAAATGTATTCTACATACTTGAAATTTTTCTAAGAATCAAAATCTTTATAGATTTTTATAGGGACCCATCCTATATTGCTCAAATATTAATATAAAATTCGACTAAAATAACTTTTTTTTTTTAAATACATAAATTTTGTATAGTTCGGTGCCTTCTTGACCTAAGATCCCAATAAAGGATTCACAGGAAAATCATCCTAATGATAATTATCGTTATACGAAAATGCAACGCAGCATAAATCTAATTAATAAGTAAATAATTTGCTTCTGAAATTCTTTTTAATTTTACAAATGTTTTGATTGTGTTTATATGTTTGTATGTTATTGTTCTTGCTAAGTAAGTTAAATTGTATAAAATAAAATAATAAAAAATAAATTTAATATTCAAAGCAAAATTGCTGTAGAATGTTAAATTTATTAAGAACAACATAGATTTATCTTCAAATTCTCTAATATTAATTTGATTTCAATAATATTTCAACTATTATCAATATAAGCCAAGGTCATTTTTGTACAGAGTTGCCAGTGACTTCCATTTATAAGCACTTTAAGAAAATATTTCCATTAAATTAGTTAATAAGCTGGGGGGTTTTACATTTTATTATTAGTTAGTTAGTTAGTTGGTTGATTGGTTGGTTGGTTAGTTAGTTAATTAAAGTTAGTTAGTTAGTTAGTTTTTTAGTTAGTTAGTTAGTTAGTTAGTTAGATAGTAGTGTAGTTAGTAGTTAGTTAGTTAGTTAGTTAGTTAGTAGTTAGTTAGTGTAGTTAGTTAGTTAGTTAGTAGTTAGTTAGTTAGTTAGTTAGTTAGTAGTTAGTAGTTAGTTAGTTAGTTAGTTAGTAGTTAGTAGTTAGTTAGTTAGTTAGTTAGTTAGTTTAGTAGTAGTTAGTTAGTTAGTTAGTTAGTAGTTCGTAGTTTAGTAGTTAGTTAGTTAGTAGTTAGTTAGTTAGTAGTTAGTTAGTCGTTAGTTAGTTAGTTAGTTAGTTAGTTAGTTAGTTAGTTAGTTAGTTAGTTAGTTAGTAGTTAGTTAGTTAGTTAGTTAGTTAGTTAGTAGTTAGTTAGTTAGTTAGTTAGTTAGTTAGTTAGTAGTTAGTTAGTTAGTAGTTAGTAGTTAGTTAGTTAGTTAGTTAGTAGTTAGTAGTTAGTTAGTTAGTTAGTTGTTAGTTAGTTAGTTAGTTAGTTAGTTAGTTAGTAGTTAGTTAGTTAGTTAGTTAGTAGTTAGTTAGTTAGTTAGTTAGTAGTTAGTTAGTTAGTTAGTTAGTAGTTAGTTAGTTAGTTAGTTAGTTCGTTAGTAGTTAGTTAGTTAGTTAGTAGTTAGTTTAGTCGTTAGTTAGTTAGTTAGTTAGTTAGTAGTTAGTTAGTTAGTAGTAGTTAGTTAGTTAGTTAGTTAGTTAGTAGTAGTTAGTTAGTTAGTTAGTTAGTTAGTAGTTAGTTAGTTAGTAGTAGTTAGTTAGTTAGTTAGTAGTTAGTTAGTAGTTAGTTAGTTAGTAGTTAGTTAGTTAGTTAGTTAGTTAGTTAGTTAGTTAGTTAGTTAGTTAGTTAGTTAGTTAGTTAGTTAGTAGTAGTTAGTTAGTTAGTTAGTTAGTTAGTTAGTTAGTAGTTAGTTAGTAGTTAGTTAGTTAGTTAGTTAGTTAGTTAGTTAGTAGTTAGTTAGTAGTTAGTTAGTTAGTTAGTTAGTTAGTTAGTTAGTTAGTTAGTTAGTTAGTTAGTTAGTTAGTTAGTTAGTTAGTTAG
This sequence comes from Lucilia sericata, assembly GCF_015586225.1. Taxonomy (NCBI): domain Eukaryota; kingdom Metazoa; phylum Arthropoda; class Insecta; order Diptera; family Calliphoridae; genus Lucilia; species Lucilia sericata. The sequence goes on from NW_023994166.1 coordinate 208,224, forward strand.
TTAGTTAGTTAGTAGTTAGTTAGTTAGTTAGTTAGTTAGTTAGTTAGTTAGTTAGTAGTTAGTTAGTTAGTTAGTTAGTTAGTTAGTTTAGTTAGTTAGTTAGTTAGTTAGTTAGTTAGTTAGTTAGTTAGTTAGTTAGTTAGTTAGTTAGTTAGTAGTTAGTTAGTTAGTTAGTTAGTTTAGTTAGTTAGTTACTACTTACTTAGTTACTTTAAGAGGAGGATGTATATATAACAAATCCGAAGGAATACTTCTAGGCCTCCATCAGGACTGTTGTGCGCTCCTTTACTAGTGCCTCGTTACTTTCGGTCTACGAAACTAGAACACTAACCATCCGAAGATTACAGTTTCCGTAAAAATCCATTCTTAAAATTCATTTAACAATATTTAATATTAGCTTTTGATTAATTCCCACGTTTCTTTTTCCTTACACCTGGCAACACTGTTTTTTCAGATACCCTTCTTAATAATCCCATAATTGTGAAAATAAATTCATCTCATTTCCTTTTGCTACTTACGTATTCAAGTAAAGATAAAAATAAATCCTAAAAATTTAATCAATTGATTATGATTTCAATCACTGCTAAATGAGAGTAACACCTTTCTTGATTGAGCAACTCATTGAAGCATTCAATGAACGACTAAAAATCGATTACCAAAAATTGTTTTACACATAACAACAACACGAACAACTTAAAGCTGGCCTATGCCCTAAAATGGCATGCAAATGCCAAGAAGAAAAGTACAACCATAAATATTTACATTATAAGTTAGTGTATATGTACAGATACCCTAACTAAAGGTATTATTTAACCTTTGCTTCTAAGTTAGCTTGAATATTGTATATGTGTAAAATGTATATTTTATTTAAAGTTGATCGCTTATTTATAAAAATTATATTCATTTTATGGAGATTAGATGGGGCACCATAATATAGATAAACTTATGTGAGTGTGTATATAAAGGACCTCATATTTTGCCGTATTAATATTGGTAGTATAAGTTAAAGTATTACTAGTTGTTATTTTCCTATACAAAGTAGACTAAAATGAACAAAAATTCCAATGTCAGCAAAAGTTATGAATTTATGGTAAAAACTACATATACTTATGTATTTATAGATAGTATGGTTACTACACATAAAAAAAATATTTTAAAATTTTCTGTATAACAAATTACAAAAGGTGAGAGAATCTTTATTTTATTTGATATGTTATATATGCTTAGCATTTTGTTACGTGTACTTTTGCAGTTAGCTAGTAAATATGTATAAGATATGTATGTTACTTTCTTGCTCAACAGTTTTCCCTATTCGCAAGTGCAAAATTTCAAAAAAATCCACAGTAATCAAAATAATTTTTAACTTCAAGTCAAAAAAGTGCTAACCGTATTTTCATTAACTATTGTACAAAAGGTAAAAAATAATAAATATACACATATGTATGTATATATGTAGGTACATTTTAGCTTGTTGAAAAACGGTGTAAGGATGCTATTCATAAATGAAACATAAAGTAGTGTATGATTTGAGCAAAAGTACCTGATGAGTGCGTTCAGATTCGCGTGTACTATATATGGTGTATTAAGATGTAGTATATATATACATTACATTAGGGTTTCACATATTATAAATTTATAATATATTTATATTTATAATATATACGTTCAACTGTTGGTTCGAATTACTGAAGTGACCGAATTTTGAGAAAATTTTACTATGCACATATTGTTGTCGAAAATCCCACAATTTCCGAAAAATTCTTATAGTTGAAATTTACTAGTTAACTTAACTTTTTATTAAAAAAATATCAGTCATATAACGTAGATACGTCGCATTTATCCGCTGGATGAAAAATTTAGACACAACTTATTTTTAGTAACCTCGCACTTCAATGATCATCCCAACGCCTTTGAATGATCATCTCAACTCTAATTATGATGGAAGATGATTTTAATGGAAATTTTCACCTATGACTGAAAAAATTTAACTCATCGAAGACATGTCTATTTTATGAACCGTCCTAATGTACGTATATTCGTATACCATCACTTGTGTCAAGTGTTGTTATAAAAATACCAACAACATTGGTCGCATAACCGCAAAAAATTCCTATGGCATTGCCACGTTTCTCATTATTCGAAAATACATTCGCATACATACACCTATTCCAATTCAAGCACTTAGTAACTTGCACCAGACATACAAACAAATTGAAACACTTCGTCTTTTGTTCTTCATGTACATACATATACATATGAATGAATACTAAAGTTATTGTAGTACTTATTGGTATAGGAGTCTGTAGATGATACATAAGTATGACCCACATTGTAGAATACCTAAGGTAATAAGACAGAAACTGATATCAAATGTTTTGGAAATATATGCAAAGTAGGATTATCAAAGGATGATACAACAGAATCCAGTCGTTGTATGGACAACGTTATGATACGATTCATACGTTTGTATGTATATACTCTGTAAAATGTTTTCCTTTATTGTATTTCCTTTACAGGGATGTAATGTTTATGTATGCATCTGTATAGAATAGATACAACAACGTATTTGCTGGTGATGGTTAGCTTGCTGTAGGAAACAAAAATTAATTTTAGATATTTTTAACACAGTATACTTATATGTGTGAGTCTTTGGGAGGAAATGTATTTTTTTTTTATAATAATTTCAACAAGTCAAATTTAAATAAACAGTGAATTTTCTCCTGGGAAAATTTTTAAAAATTTAGGAGAACATTTAGAGATTTAGAATGCATGTGTTGTTTTTAACGATTTAACACTGTTTTGTATAGTATGTGTGAACTTTGTTATGATTTTGAAAAATACTTCTATAATTTATTATCTAGTAGAAATAATACATAATTGCGGTTTTTTATTTTTGCATGAAATTGTTATTGTGAAAGTTTTAAGATCACGTTGTCTAAACAATCCTTTGGACGATATCACGCTTTTAATAATGTACAAACTGGGCAGAGATTTATTATGTATGTTGTGTATTAGTTAGTTATTTATTAGCTAGTTAGTAAGTAAGTAAGTTAGTTAGTTAGTTAGTTAGTTAGTTAGTTAGTTAGTTAGTTAGTTAGTTAGTTAGTTAGTTAGTTAGTTAGTTAGTTAGTTAAGTTAGTTAGTTAGTTAGTTAGTTAGTTAGTTAGTTAGTTAGTTAGTTAGTTAGTTAGTTAGTTAGTTCGTTAGTTAGTTAGTTAGTTAGTTAGTTAGTTAGTTAGTTAGTTAGTTAGTTAGTTAGTTAGTTAGTTAGTTAGTTAGTTAGTTAGTTAGTTAGTTAGTTAGTTAGTTAGTTAGTTAGTTAGTTAGTTAGTTAGTTAGTTAGTTAGTTAGTTAGTTAGTTAGTTAGTTAGTTAGTTAGTTAGTAGTTAGTTAGTTAGTTAGTTAGTTAGTTAGTTAGTTAGTTAGTTAGTTAGTTAGTTAGTTAGTTAGTTAGTTAGTTAGTTAGTTAGTTAGTTAGTTAGTTAGTTAGTTAGTTAGTTAGTTAGTTAGTTAGTTAGTTAGTTAGTTAGTTAGTTAGTTAGTTAGTTAGTTAGTTAGTTAGTTAGTTAGTTAGTTAGTTAGTTAGTTAGTTAGTTAGTTAGTTAGTTAGTTAGTTAGTTAGTTAGTTAGTTAGTTAGTTAGTTAGTTAGTAGTTAGTTAGTTAGTTAGTTAGTTAGTTAGTTAGTTAGTTAGTTAGTTAGTTAGTTAGTTAGTTAGTTAGTTAGTTAGGTTAGTTAGTAGTTAGTTAGTTAGTTAGTTAGTTAGTTATAGTTAGTAGTAGTAGTTAGTTAGTTAGTAGTTAGTTAGTTAGTAATTAATTAATTAATTAGTTTGTTAATTAGTTTGTTTGTTTGCAGATATCCATCGAGGCCCCTATCGGTCCTATTGTGCTGTCCTTTGTTTGCTGTTGATAAGGACTTAGTTTTTGTTCACTATTTCGATTAATTTCCCATACAAATACTTACACAGACTTGCTTGATTGGTATTCTGTACACGATTTTCAATAATTTCCCATACAAATACTTACGCAGATTTCCTTGATTGATATCTGTTCGGTTTCGTGTCAAGTGATCCAACTTAAAAAAAACGATTTGGATGAAATTTGCTACAAGGTTAGAACTACTATTTCATAGTATGTCACACATAAATTTTTCGGAGTTAGAGTTAGTCAAAGTTGGGCATTTTGGTTTTGTTGTAATTTTTTTCTATATTTTTTTTAAACAAATTATTTATGAATTCTTTCTTTCAAAATTCACTCTGATTGCAAATAACAGTCACAACAACATAAAGCACGCAATCGAAGTCTGTCCCTAATTGACCCAAACTTCTTCATAGGTTAACATTCGAAAATCTCTTTAAACATGTTCAAACGTGGTGTATGGTGTTCTTTAATATCTTACTGGTTTTATATAAAATTTATTAAAAATGTTAACTGAAATTATGCGTTTAATGCACAAATGGAAATAAGGTAAATTAAAAGGCAAAAAAACTGATAAATAAAAACAAAATGCTTGTTAAAACGGGAAACGGAAATGTAAACCATGTTGTTTACGTTTATGTTGAGTAGGCGTTATTTTGCACTTAAAATGCCACACTGACACACATAGATATACAAACTGGCACACACATCATCTTTAAACATTTTTACTTTCACATGTCAATGGCTTCCGTTAAATTTCGCCATTATTTTGCTTCCATCTTTTAACATAATATTGTTGTATTGTTTCTTAACCACCAGCGGCAAAGACAACAAGCAGCAGTATCATCATCAATCTGTGTTTCCTTTCGAAAAACAAAAACTTTTTTTTTTTCTTCTTTTATTTTTTACCCGCATATTCTTTTATATCCTTCGCTTATTTTCTTTTTTTCCTTATTTTATATGCAAAATGTGTTGGTTTAACAACTTTCTGCTGTTACTTTTACTGCCGTTCTTACACTTTTTATATGTGTATGTGTGTATATTCATTTCCGATCGAAAAACTGTACGTCAATGTGTTAAAAAGGTATAATGGGTTTATTGGAGTATTTGTTACAGTTGATAGTAAAGTTATTGTTGTAGTTTATGTGAAACTGCTTGAGGTTACTTATTATGCTCAAAATTTAAGAATTTTCTTTCAATTTAGTGAAAATTATAACTTCATACCTTATTCATATTTCTATTTTCTTTGAATTTAAAATATGTTAATTTCAAAAGTATACTAATTAATCTTTTATAGTGTAAAATAGTATCTGCTAAATTGGAGTTCATACAGAATACTTCATATTAATTATTCTCACAGAAATCTCTAGGGATGTAAGGTATTCATAATTTGTTACCAACCGTAATTCTGGATTTTTTCTTTAATATTCTTAAAAATATCAAAATTTTATTATATACATATCTGCTCATTTAACAACAATCAATTGAATACTGCTCCTTTCCATTTACTTGAAGATTGCTTACATGATATGTAGTTAATATTAATGAGATGTGTGTGTGTGTATATTTTCTTAAACACAAAAAAGAAATTAATTGATATTGTGATTTTTCTTCTTTATTTTATACACATTTATTATATTTTTAACGGCATGCACATAAAAATTAATGTATGTAATTTTTGTAATAAAAACGTGTTGCTTGGGTTTCATAACGTAAATAATTTAGGTTTGAAATAAAATGTCATAATTTTTGGAAGATATGTATATCAGAATTTTTTATACCCGCCATCATACTTTATACACATTTTAGTCCGTATTAGGCTTCGAAGTCAATCTTGTTATACTGGGGGAACGATTGAGCCGAAACGGAATGAACTAGAAGGCTGAAGGGAGTTACAAGTTATGGTGGTGGTCATAAATGATTCGATATAGCCGAATATAATAATCTGAATTGTTTTTTTTATACCAACCATAACATTACTGATTTTTAAGACGATCTAGCCATGTCTGTCCGTCTGTCTGTCTGTTGAAAGCACCATAGAGTCCGTACGGAAAGACCTATATAGTTGAAATTTTCCACAAATATAACAAATTTAAATTTCCGTACATTTGACAATATTGAACTTGAGAGACTTTTATTAAATTTGTCTTCCAACATCTCGTTTAATGACCACTTGATCAATGATGACTTTTAATCCCATAATTGGACCTCAAAACGAAGCCCTGAGCAAATTTTTTATTTAGCTATCTTAAATTTGCTCATTTTTTCGACTACTTTTCCTCGATCTTATATTACCGAAATATCATCTTAGTATAAATTGACTATAAATTGATTTCATCAAAGAGACCGTAATATGTATTTTATTTTGAATGTATACCCCAAGAAAATTTCTCAACAAAATGAGCAAACTGGGGAATTTTAGATAGCTAAATCATAAATCCCATGTATGCTAAGCGCTAAGGCATCAAATTTTATAAAAATCAGTTTTCTGAAAATACCTGGCTTATAATGATTAAATTTCCTACATTTGAGTTGATGACTATTTTTGCATTAGTTGTTTCCGAGCTATAGTGCATTATTTTTCCATTACACTAATATTTTCATATATTAATATAGATTCCACTGATAACAACTTTGTCATAATTTTTAACAAGAAATTTATAGATATATCAAACAATTGAAAAATTGTTTTAAAAATCATGACTGAGTCCAAAGGTACGTGCATTCCATCATTGTGTTGGATAGGTGGCGTATACGTGTTATTTAAATTTTGCTGTCTAAATTTTGCAATTTCACCATGTAGTGTTAAATCTTTTACACGTGAATAGGACAAAGTAGACGTTTTATATATCAATGGATTGGAAATTAAGTCTACTTTTCATAAATTCATAAAGTTTTTATTAATTCAGAAATTCATAGAAGACTTTTTCAAAACATGTGGCAAAAATAGTTTTTTGTTGAATTTTGACAAAAAGATGATAAACAGGGAAATTTGGAAAAAAAACGGAGGGACGGGGCCGAGTAGGGGAGGGGGAGGGGGGCGAGGCGGGGAGAACGGAGGAGGGGGGGGCGAGGCCCACCGGAGGCACGGGGGGAACGAAACGAAAGAACAACGAACGAACGAACGAACGAACGAACGAACGAAGAACGAACGAACGAACGAACGAACGAAACGAACGAACGAACGAACGAAGAACGAACGAACGAAACGAAGAACGAACGAACGAACGAACGAACGAACGAACGAACGAACGAACGAACGAACGAAACGAACGAACGAACGAACGAAGAACGAAGAAACGAACGAACGAACGAACGAACGAACGAAACGAACGAACGAACGAACGAACGAACGAACGAACGAACGAACGAACGAACGAACGAACGAACGAACGAACGAACGAACGAACGAACGAACGAACGAACGAACGAACGAAGAACGAACGAACGAACGAACGAACGAACGAACGAACGAACGAACGAACGAACGAACGAACGAACGAAACGAACGAACGAAGAAAGAACGAACGAACGAACGAACGAACGAACGAACGAACGAAGAAGAACGAACGAACGAAAACGAACGAACGAACGACGAACGAACGAAACGAACGAACGAACGAACGAACGAACGAACAACGAACGAAACGAACGAACTACGAACGAAACGAACGAACGAAGAACGAACGAACGAACGAAAACGAAAACGAACAACGAAACGAACGAACAACGAACGAACGAACTAACGAACTAACGAACGAACGAACTAACGAACGAACTAACGAATAACTAACGTAACGAACTAACTAACTAACTAACTAACTAAGAACTAACTAACTAACGAAACTAACTAACTAACTAAACTAACTAACTAACTAACTAACTAATAACTAACTAACTCAACTAACTAACTAACTGACTAACTAACTAACTAACTAACTAACTAACTACGTATAGATAGACTTTGTTATCACGAATCCCTCAATTTCCAAAAAAGTTTTGAGAAATCACAAAAATAGATTTTTTTTAGATTTTTGCCCGTTATATCCATACCAAGCGTGGGGTTACGAAACCCTTTACTAATACTAATTAAGAACATATTGGGCCATCTAAATTGGGTTTACTATGCCTATTTTGACCCTAAATAGGAATTTTAGATAAATAACAGGAGTTTTTGGAATACAGATCCCCTCGATGTCAAAATGTTTGACATTTTTTTCCATCTAGAATAAAGTATGTAAAGTTAGTTTTCTTATTTATTCTTTATAATTTTTTTTAGAAATCTTTTAGTTAACTCAAAGTACAAAATTTAAAATAAAAAGTAATAAATTTCTTTTTAAGCGAATAAAAGAACCCTCTGATATGAAAAAACTGAAGTAATGTCGGTAAAAACGTTGAAAATTTAATTTTAAAATGCGAATATCTTCTAAGCTATAAGAGATAATTGATAGCTAGAGGTTTTTTATAGTGCTCGAAGAGGAGATTCTATAACGAAGAAATATGATAGAGGTGTCCTACTTTGCGGAACTCTGACTACGCCTCTGGTAGACCCATCAGGTCCAAATTCAAAACCTAAACACTTTCTCTTTCTTTGTGAAATTTCATTAGAATCGGACAAACCGTTTAGAAGTCACAGAATTAGTTCCCTCGTTTTTATTTCTTTACCACCGTGCGCCAGTTGAAACCGTAGTCAGATTTCAATGAAATTTGTTGGAAATATATTACTGATTTTGCAGATTATCCCACAAATTTTTCTTAAATTATATTCATAATTGTGACCGAAGACATTGCTCTATGGGCAAAGGAGTGATGCTGTGATAACGGGTTGTGTAAAAGATATTAATTATATATATGAATGTTTAGCTAAATTTAGAAAGAATAAATGTGACTTAATCTCTATCGGCGTTAAAATATTCAGATTTGAAAATACCATTGCAATGAAAAAATAGTGCACTATAACTCGAAAACTACTAATGTTGTGCAAAATTGTCTGCAAACAAAATGTAGGAAATTAGATTCCCTCAACAGTCATTTACTGCACAAATAATGGAAATGAAATTTGACCTTATTAAACAAATTTTTAGGATGATTGAAACAGCTATTGTGTCTAAAATACAGTCGTCCCTGAATAACCAAAGAAGGTATGGACGGACATCATGAAATGAATTCTTAGTCTATAGTGGTATAGTTTAGACTAACAAAGAAGACCTTTACTACTTACCCTGCAGGAAAAGCCATAAAATAAATGAAATGCTTAAGTATTTTTTTAATAATTATACCATTTATTGTATTCTTTTTTTTTATATTTTTTTTAATTTTATTTCATCATTCATTTTTAAATGTTCATGTAATTCCTTTGTTCTTAACTCAACATCAATACAATAGAATGATGGTTGTTTTTTTAGTGTTTTTTTTATATATATTTTTTTAAGTTTTTCATTATGGTTTACTTAAAAATAAACATCATCATTAAAAGTAGTTTTATATTTATTTTTTAGTTTTTATATTTTTTTGGTATAGAATTTCTATTTTAGGAAGAAGTGTGTTTTGTAGTTAGTATTTTTTCATTGGTTGGTTTACTATTTTTTTTTGATTTCAGTGTTTTCTGAATTATATGTATGTAAGTATGTATGTATTTCGTTTGTAATTTATAATTTTGTATGTATGACTAATAATTTATACATACACAACTACTTGAGTTTTTTTTTTTTGAGTGTGTGCTAGTATTTTTATTTTATTTCTGTAATTATTATTAAATATCTAATAAATTGAAATAAAAATAAACATACTAAATATTTTAAAACTTAATGAAAAGTTATATGAAGTTATTCAATTTTTTCAGAATTATTAATAAAAAAGTTTACAAAAATGTATTCAATTCCAATAGTTATTTAAAAACTGCAACAAAAAGTTATTTCATTGAAATTATAACAAGTTTTTTTTTAGCTATTTTATTTTGATTTAGTTATGATATTTCTGGATTTTATAAAGTTATTTTGAATGTTTATTTTTACACATGTTTTCTATTTTTAGTTTTAATTGCTAAGGTTTTTTTTTCCATAAATTAACATAGATTTTTTACAATTTTAGGATTTTCAACATATTTTACATATAATTTAATAATATTTTATTTATTTAGTTATGTAAAAATTAATATTAATTTTTAATATTTTTTATCACAGAGAGACGTGACTGTTTTTTTTTGGTTAAACTTAATATGAGAACATTTTAGTTTAAAGTTTTTATAAAAAGATATTTAAATAAAAAATAAAATAATTGCTTCAATAGTTTTTTAATAAATAAATAGCTAATGAAATTTATATTTAACAAATTATTTAATATGACTTAGTCTGTATATCATGGTTTTATTTGTTTGGATTTTATGAAACTAATAATTACAAGGTAGAAAATTTTATAAAAATATATTGTAAATATAATTTATGAAAAAAGAAGTATTAAGTGATTTTAAGAAGTATGAAAATATAATTAAAATTATAAATTTTATATTTTATATGAAAAATTTTGTATTTTTATGGAAAAGTTTATGTATAAAATTAATTATTTTTAAAGAATTTTTTTTACAAATTATGTACTTCGATTTTATGCAAAATATTAAATATTTGAATGGTTCCGTGAATTATTCCGGATATCTGTATAAAAGCTTAAAACTCTTTAATCTGCACAGGTCAACGATGAAAACGTTTTAAATAATTTTCACTAATCTCAGTGTTATTTGGTGTGCTGATTCCGAATATGGAAATAAAAAGTCTTATCACCCACCAATTTTCCACATTTTCATGTTTCAGTCATTCTGACTGTATCCCAGGTAAAATTTTTTGAAATTTTTGATCATATTCGAGTCATATATGACTTTTCTGCACAATTAAAGTGATCATATATGCGCTGATTTTCTGATCATAAAAGATACTTTCGTCGGGAGAAAATTATACCCTAATAGAGAAAAAGAGAGCAAATGGTACCCTAAAAGAGTATTTTAGGAGCACCACATCTGATCAGTTCTACTAATTTTTAAATATTTTTGGAGTCATTAATGAGTCAAATTGCTGGTCTTTTTAGAGTAATTTTCGAATCATATTTTAGTCATTTTGGAGTCTTTTTTGAGTAATTTTAATGTCTGTTACAGATAAATACAATAATACAGAAAACAGTTTTTGATCCTCCGACGGCGCGTAATATAATTACAAAATAAATTTTTAAGCAATCATATTTCGAACACCTGGAGCTATTCTATCTATTTATGATTGCTATACATTTTGTTATTGCTTTTCAATTAAATCTGTTTTTTAATCATTAATTAGAATTATTTGGACTTAGTTTAGTTATTAGTCGCCAAACTATCTTCCGTAGAAGATCATTTAACACAGAAAATTATTATAACAGAAAATCTACTTTATAAATACTACAAAAACTTTAATACTTATACGTTTAATTTTATAAACGAAATGAGAATTATATCATTTAATTTTAGGCTACATAAAATTGTTTAGCATAAAAGAGTCTTTTATGACCCATTTTCTAATCAGTTTCGACTCATTTTTGAGTATAGTTACGAATTATTTTTGAGCCATTTTTAAGTCTAATTATGTGGCCTCCGTTAGGTTAGTGGTTAGTGTTTTAATCTGGTAGACCGGAGGTGGTGGGTTCGATTCCCACCTGAGGCACTGGTTAAGGAGCGCACAGCAGGCCCAATAGACGCCTAGGTGTATTTCTTCGGATTTGATGTATATATGTACATCCTCTTTTCAAACTAACTAACTAACTAAGTCTAATTATTGATGTTCCGTTACAAAACAAAAACAATTATATAAGAAACAATTTTAGATCTTCCAACTGCTTGAAATATGATAAAAAATAATTTTGAAAATCATCATATTCTAAACACCATGATGACCAATTTAATGTACATGTTTAGAGGTAGAGACTATTCGCAACTTCTGTAAATTACAGAAATTTATATTTGGGACACAAGCATCCCAGCTAACATTTGGAAGATTGGAAAATTTTATCGCGATAGAACCATGTTAAATGGTGGCACGAAAACGATTTTTACAAAAATGTTGGCATTAAATCTTTATGCATTTTAGCAGCAAATAATAGGAATTTTTATGCAATAAGATAAAAACAACAAAAAATCGGTTAAAAATTGTAAAAGTTATAACAAATTCCTCCGATCATTTAGTGTCACAAAACACTTAAATGAGAAATATAAAAAAAAAATTAACAAATTTTGGGAATTGTAATAACCACTTGTCATTACATTAAATATATTCTTATTAATTTAAATGTGAGTTTTTATCCTCACTCGATAACGTAAAGCGTATTTAGGGTATAGACGCAATAGGACAAATAGGACTGTCGCAGACGACAGTTTCAAAACTCTAGTTTTAAACTTTTAGTAATTTTGTTAAACAAATTTTAAAATTTTAAGATAATCTCCATGGACAATAATGAGGGGAATAAGTTAGTATAGAACTTAGGTTGACATCACTCACATATTAGCGGTACCTGTGATTTAAATTTTAAGGATTTTGGAGAAAATAATTTTTTGTTAAAATCTTTAAAAAAACAGGCTTTATTCTTTACTGTTGTGCAAAAGAAAGAAAAATTAACTGTTGTACCTATCCACTGTATTACTATTCTCAAACAAATATAAGCTGTATTACCAACATATTACTGCTTTATCTCGTTGTTGTTATGCTCTTATTTACAATTTGTTAAGAAAATTTTCAGAGCTAGTCTCTCTTTATGGACCGCTTGTGCTGATTTTTAACAGAACACTTCTTGAAAGCATGTCTTACAGAATTGTTGAAGATTTGGATACCGAAGATATCTGAGGTCTTCAGAAAATTGATTTCAACAGACAGACCGACTTGGCTTAATCGACTTCGCTATCTATAAGGATCAACAAAATATATACTTTATAGGGTCGGAAAGTTATATTGTGGAAATTATAAACGGAGTGACAAACTTATATATACCCTTGTCAGTTTAGTTTTAAAAGTTTTCACAAAGCTTTATTTCGTTGGCCTGTGTTAGTTTAAGCTTTAGATTAATTCAAAGAACACATTCACTTACACTTCTTCTATTGTTATCTAATACTTCTTGAAAATACTATAAACAAAATCATATATAAATTGTTCTCTATTTAACATAAGAACTAACTAAAATTTTTTCAGCAAAATGTTAGACTTAATTGTTTATAACAGTAACAGTATAATTTTCCATTATGGATTTTCTTTTTGTCATTTCCATCTTAAAAATTAGTTTTAACTACAGTTTCTAAATGAATTTTATATTTATTTTTTGCCATTAGGGCTCTATTACATTTGTTTATAATTTAATTAATTTATATGTATGTTTATGTATATTACATTGAGAGTATGTTTAATTCTTAATTATTTAAATTATAGGATTTTGTTTTGTCGTTTTCCTTTTAATTTTTGTAGTTTTCTTAAACAGTGTAATTAAAATACTTTTAAAGATTTAAATTGATGTTGCTTTGCTTTTGGTAACTTAAACTATTAACTAATTATTAAATTAAATAATAAAAAAAATCATCACTCATAGTAGTAAATGTAGTGCTTTGGATGGTGGTGTTATGAAATTAAAACTACTATTTAATTACCACCTTAACCAACTTAATGTAGTATATCTTTGGAATTCTTTAACGTGTTAAGATGTGCTTAAGTTTTGTATGCAATTATTTAATTAGGAATATAAAGGGCTTAAGGATTTAAACCCTGTGGAACTCGACCCGCCAAAACCTTGACCCTTTATAATGCCTAATTTCAGAGAAAACTTTCCCGGGCACCATGTCTTTCATCGCCCAACATAACACGCTGCGAGGGTGGTTCACCATACTGATCCTGATAGTAGTTTTCACGCATCATGGTATTAAGACTAGAACAACGGAAGTAGAGAATTTCTTGAAATGGTTTACGGAAGTCACGATTTAGAGTGGCATAGATGATGGGATTGAGCAATGAGTTGGCATAACCCAGCCATAGGAACAATGAAGATAATGACTGTGGCACATGAGTGGTTTCGTTTTCCACAAATGGACGTATAAGAGCTAAAATAAAAAATGGCAGCCAGCATATAGTAAAGGCAGACATAATAATGCCCAACGTAGTAGAGGCCTTCTTCTCTTTAGCCAATTGAAAGCGTAACTTCTTTTGGTGGGGCGAACCCAATAGACCACTCGAACCGGAAACCGCCTCCACCGCCACCAGCCTGACTGGCAGAAAGACCACCACAGGTGGAGTAATTAAGAGAAGTATTGCCATAACTACTGTGACGTTGTTGACCATTGCCACCCAAATCGGTGTGACCAGGCGGTGAACCGGTTCCATTGAGGGCATGCTGTAAATGCGTCTGTGCTCTCTTCTCCTCCAATACAATACGTCGTGCTGCCCTAAATATCTGATAATACACAAACAACATTACGGCCAATGGTATGTAAAAGGAACCTAACGTTGCATAAATTTGATATGCAAAATTTTGGCAAACGGAACACATTGGATTTCCATGCTCGTCTTCATGTTCATTGCCTAGTATGAGTAACGGTGGTAATGATATACATGCGGCAGCCAGCCAAACTAAGGCTACGCACAACATCATGCGTCGTGGTGTACGCTTGACACCGTACTCCAGAGGTTTCGTTATGGCCAAGTAACGGTCGACTGAAATGGCGCACAGATTTAATATGGATGCTGTACAACACAGGACATCAAACGATACCCAGATGTCACATAAAACTGGGCCAAAATTCCACTTCTCCAATACTTCGTAGAGCAACGCCATCGGCATGACTAAAACGGCCACACAAAGATCAGATAAAGCCAAAGAAACCAGCAAATAATTACAGGGACGACGTAATTTACGTACCATACATACAGCAATGCAGACCAAAACATTGCCGACAATGGTGCCCAAAATGACAAAGAGCAAAACAATGCTAACGAGTACAGTGTGGACGGCGGGCATGGAAAATTCAGCAGTTGTTTCCGACGAAGCAGATGGTGAGGCAGGCTCAAATATTGCAGTTGTAGGTGAGTAGACGACAGTCGATGACAAGTTGTCATTGTGTAGATATGATGATGAAGAGGATGCTGCTGGTGGCAATGGTTGTTTTGATGATAGTGACAGTGATGAAAGGGTAGAGGTGATGCTGTTGCTAAACATTGACCCATGCACTGCTGTTGTGTCTGTATTAAACATGATATTCTCGCTGCTGCCGTTTTTGTGGTGGTATGTGCTGTTGTTAAAGCCTCCATTGTTTGCTTTTGTTTTGTTGTTGCTAAAATTTCTGTTTACCTCTAAATTTGTATTGGCTTCCAAAATCAGAGCTTCTACTGGCAGTTGAGCAGACGATAATGCTGTCAGCAGCGATGACGATGATGCTGTTGAAATATTTAAAAATCTGGTTTGGATTTTATGTCATTTAATGCCAATACTGTGCCCAAATTGAAACCATCTGTCAGGGTTAAAATCAAAAAAATATAAAACAAAAAACGAACAATTGTCAACATGCAATGTTTAATTTTTTGTGAGATCTTTCGCAGTAGAACCGCAGTTGGCTGGCGATGATTTGTATTGAAACTGAAATTTCTAACAGCATTTGAAGTGAAGGAGTTAATGTTGTTGGCATAAGTGTTGATAGCGTTAGTAGCTTTTGAAGTAATAGTGTTGGTAGTTGTGATAGTTGTAGTATTAAACACGCCAGAAGCGTGCAAAGAAGAAAACTTTAAGCTTTTGTTCAACTCGTTTTCAACTAACGAATCCATATAAAATGTTTATTGTGCCAAAAAATGTGCTGAGGAAATTTTTGGGGGTTTATTGGGAAGGGTTGGTGATAATGTTTCGAAGCCCTTTAACCTTTTTGATTATATGAGTTCTACTTAATTGATTTTATATATTAAAGTTAAATTGATTTCTAATTTTAATATATTTGTCTATAGTTTAAGCTCCCTTCATTCCTTTGTCAAAGGTTCGATTCGTATAAACCGTTCTCCAGCATAAAGTTAATGACTCTTTAAGTTTTCTTTTTAAATTTTTTACTTCACTGCCTTTATACAAATCCATTTATTTGGTTTGCAATAAAAATAGACTAAGTTTCATAAACAACTTACTTTGCTTTAATGGCCTATTTGGAAAAAAGTTCTAGGCCTATTTGTATTTGCATGTGTCTTTTATATTTGTATTATGTTCTAAATAGCTGACATTGTTCCAGTTTCGTATTTCCTTTTCCTTTTTGTAAACGTGTATAAGTGTAGGTGTTAGGCGTAATAGTTTGAGTTTGATGTGCGTTTGAGTGACTCTTTATTTTAGTCTTGTTTGTCTTTTATCGTCACATATGAGTGTGTGTCTGAGTGGTTTTGTTATTTCCAACCTCAATATTCTATTTCTATTCATTCAATCATGTCATGTCATTCATTTATCATGTTCCACTTCTTAGTTTCTTTTGCTCTAGTTTGACATTTTCATTCATACATTCATTCAATGCTTGTCATTTACTTTTTATCTTTAATATTGTTGTTACTTTATTCTTTCTTTCTTTTTTTACTTCTTTGCTGCTGCCTTGGTTGGCTTATCAGGTTACCTTATAATACGTTTCAGTTTTTTTTCCTTTTTTTAGTTTTGTGTTGTAATCATTTCGTAAAATTTTTCGTTTTCTTATCTATTTAGTTTTATGAAAATCTTGTTCCGTGTATTTTGAAACCGCTAAATGGAAACTCTAGATTGATTGTCCAAATTCTGTAAAGAAACAAAGAGAAATTATAGGTTATTATTTTTTGTTATTTTTGAAAAGTTTGTTTGATAAAATGGCATTATGATGTATATTTAATGTAGTTATTCTTAGATAATTATCAAAACTTGTTCTCGAGTCTTGTAATTCATCAAATGTGCCTGTCTAATACAAAGTTTAATTTATTTAAGAAACTTCTAATTTGTTTTATTAAAAGTTATAATTTTTTGTATTCTATTAAACAAGAGCATTGTTTTTTAATAAATAATAATTATTTTGGCAATTTAATTTTGTAACGAAAATTTAATTCCAATATGAATCAAAATTGTCTAAGTAAAAATTAAGTTTTCAATTAAAATGTAAATTTCTAATATAAATTCAATATTCAAAGGAAAATTCCGTTAAATTTTCTAATAAAAAAATAATTTTCTACTCAAAATTAATTTTTTTGCTCTAAAATCAAATTTTCGAATCAGAATTCAAAGTGATAATTTGGTTCTGAAATAAAGTAGACAGAATGCGAGGCATTCGTTTGTAGGGAATAAAAACTTGCAAAATGGAGGAAAAATGGAGGGATGTGAGAAGAAGAAATTTCCGGGTGGGAAAAAGGGCAAGGAGGTCAGGGAACGAGGAGGAGAAAAGGGGACAGCGAAGGCAAAGGGGGAAAGGAAGAAGAAAACGAACGAACGAACGAACGAACGAACGAACGAACGAACGAAACGAACGAAACGAAACGAACGAACGAAGAACGAACGAACGAACGAGAACGAACGAACGAACGAACGAACGAACGAACGAACGAACGAACGAACGAAACGAACGAACGAACGAACGAACGAACGAACGAAAACGAAACGAAACGAAACGAACGAACGAACGAACGAACGAACGAACGAACGAACGACGAACGAAACGAACAAGAACGAACGAACGAACGAACGAACGAACGAACGAACGAACGAACGAACGAACGAAACGAACGAACGAACGAACGAACGAACGAACGAAACGAACGAACGAACGAACGAACGAAACGAACGAACGAACGAACGAACGAACGAACGAACGAACGAACGAACGAACTAACGAAAGAAACGAACGAACGAACGAAACGAACGAACGAACGAACGAACGAACGAACGAACGAACGAACGAACGAACGAACGAAACGAACGAACGAACGAACGAACGAACGAACGAAGAACGAACGAACGAACGAACGAACGAAACGAACTAACGAACGAACTACGAACGAACCGGCACCGAACGAACGAACGAAACGAACGAACGAACGAACGAACTAACGAACGAACTGAACGAACGAACGAACGAACGAAAGAACGAACGAACAGAACGAACTAACGAACGAACTAACTAACGAACGAAAGAACGAACGAACGAACGAAACGAACGAACGAACGAACGAACGAACGAACGATACGAACGAACGAACGACGAACGAAAACGAACGAAGAAGAACGAACGAACGACGAACGAACGAACGAACGAACGAACGAACGAACGAACGAACGAACGAAACGAACGAAACGAACGAACGAACGAACGAACGAACGAACGAACGAACGACGAAACGAACGAACGAACGAACGAACGAACGAACGAACGAACGAACGAAAGAACGAACGAAACGAACGAACGAACGAAACGAACGAACGAACGAAACGAACGAACGAAACGAACGAACGAACGAACGAACGAACGAACGAACGAACGAACGAACGAACGAACGAACGAAGAACGAAACGAACGAACGAACGAACGAACGAACGAACGAACGAACGAACGAACGAACGAAACGAACGAACGAACGACGAACGAACGAACGAACGAACGAACGAACGAACGAACGAACGAACGAACGAACGAACGAACGAACGAACGAACGAACGAACGAACGAACGAAACGAACGAACGAACGAACGTAACGAAGAACGAACGAACTAACGAACGAACGAACGAACGAACGAACGAACGAACGAACGAAACGAACGAACGAACGAACGAACGAACGAACGAACGAACGAACGAACGAACGAACGAACGAACGAACGAACGAACGAAACGAACGAACGAACGAACGAACGAACGAACGAACTAACGAACGAAAGAACGAACGAACAACGAACGAACGAACGAACGAACGAACGAACGAACGAAACGAACGAACGAACGAACGAACGAACGAAACGAACGAACGAACGAACGAACGAACGAAACGAACGAACGAACGAACGAACGAACGAACGAGAACGAACGAACGAACGAACGAACGAAAGAACGAACGAACGAAACGAACGAACTAACGAACGAACGAACGAACGAACGAACGAACGAAGGAACGAACGCACAACGAACGAACGAACGAACTACGAACGACTACGAACGAACGAACGAACGAACGACACGAACGAACGAAACGAACGAACGAACGAAAGAACGAACGAACGAACGAACGAACGAACGAACGAACGAACGAACGAACGAAACCTAACGAAGAACGAACGAACGACCGAACGAACGACGAACGAACGAACGAACGAACGAACGAAACGAACGAACGAACGAACGAACGACGAACGAACGAACGAACGAACGAACGAATAAACGAACGAACGAACGAACGAACGAACGAACGAACGAACGAACGAACGAACGAACGACGAACGAACGAACGAACGAACGAAACGAACGAGAACGAACGAACGAACGAACGAACGAACGAACGAACGAACGAACGAACGAACGAACGAACGAAAGAAACGAAAGAACGACGAACGAACGAACGAACGACCAACGAACGAACGAACGAACGAACGAACGAACGAACGAACGAACGAACGACCGAACGAACGAACGAACGAAACTAACGAACGAACGAACGAACGAACTAACGAACGAACGAACGACGAACGAACGAACGAACGAACGAACGAACGAACGAAACGAACGAACGAAACGAACGAACGAACTAACGAACGAACGAACGAACGAACGAACGAACGAACGACCGAACGAAACGAACTAACTAACGAACGAACGAACGAAAAAACGAACTTAACGAACTAACGAACTAACGAACGAACGAACGAACTAACTAACGTAACTAACGAACTAACGAACTAACTAACTAACTAACTAACGAACTAACTAACTAACTAAACTAACTAACTAACTAACTAACTAACTAACTAAACTAACTAACTAACTAACTAACTAACTAACTAACTAACTAACTAACTAACTAACTAACTAACTAACTAATCTAACTAACTAACTAACTAACTAAGTAACTAAATAACTTTGGTGATGGGTTCCACGCCCAGTTCACTAACTAACTGTTCTCAGATATGCTAATTTAATATTTTCTTTGTGTGGTAGGTGCCACTTCCACTATTGCTAGTGTACCAATTTTTGTCCAAATAATTCATACTGACGTTTGTCGTACAAAACTCTTACTTTTATATTTTCCCGGATATACTAATTAGGTATTAACTTTATATGGGAGATGACACGCCCACTATTTCTTGTTCGCCCAGTTTCGCACAAAATTTTCATATAGATACTTAACGTTATCGTACGTCTATAGAATTCAAACAACACTTCGGAAACAGTGAACAGTTTCAGAAAAAAAAACTACTTATTCATTTACCAGGCGCGAAATATAAACGAAAAATTTCAAGTATTCACATTAATATAAGACTAAGAAAAAGTTTTAAATTATAATAATTTTTCAACAAAAAAACAAATGTATAAATTCTTATAAAAAAAGCATAGAAAAGATAAAAGAAAATAAGTAAAATGTTGTTAATGTTTAAAAACTAAAAATAAATGTTGATTGAAATTTTACTTGTTGTATACAACAGAAAATAATGTTTTATTTTGTATATTACGAAAAGAGTACAGTTTTCTTTTATATTCATTTAAATAATTTATGCAGAACGTAAGAAAAAATATTATTACATTTACATACATACAAAAATATATTCCATTAAGATAATATAACCTAAATTGTAGGGAATGTTTAAAAACGAGAAGACTATCATCATATTTTAACTTAAGGTAGTAAAGTAAAGCTAAATTTTCTCTTAAAGCAACCCCATCTGTTTTTAAGGTTTATACTTCAGAAAAAAAAGAACATTTAGCACAATTTTATTTTTGTAATTTTAATCTTTATTACATTTCCTATCTAAATTCAAAATTTAACCTTGATCTAAAATATATCTCATATCTCTTCTTACATATATTTTAATATGTCAATATATTGTTTGTGTTGAGAGATGTTTTACGTTTTTTTGTCATTTGCCCTGGTTACATTCATGAAAATAAAATTGACATTTTGAGGAAAATTATATTGACATTAAAAATGCTAAAAATATAAAGTCAATACAACTGTATGTTTTTTAGATACAATTTTTGGCTGAAATATTAAGAAAAATTTAATTTACTGATGAAAATAAGTGAAAATGTTATATTTAGCTGTGCGGAAATAACTAAACACACTTGTAAACTTAAGTTATTTTATAGGAGGAGGAAGAGCATCCCAGATTATAATCATTTTTGCTAAATTCTGATATTTTTCCTACGCAATTCTATAAATTGTTAGGCCCAATTGTGTAACGGTAGATCATAATAATTAGTATTTTTATGAGTCAAAAATGACTAGCTCTATTCTCTGAAAGGTATTATTTTGCAACTGTTCCTTTATACATTCCCAGCAAAAACTTACATTGAATAGTAATGTGACAAAAATCTATTAAAAATATTTCTCGTTACCTACTCATTGGCATTCGCATACAACAAATTTACTCATTACAAATCGGCAGTTAAAAACTCTATAAATACTAGAGCCCTGCATGAGTGACTTAAATAATAAATTAAAACATTTGATTTTTTTCAAACACTGTGTTTGACTCACTCATTGTTTTATGAATGAAATGAATAGTATATTTGAAAATAAGGAATGTTAGTCAATACTCAATTCAAACGAAACAAGTAATGAGAGTGTTTGTGTGATTCAATTCAAGTAGTATACAGTGAGTGAATCGAGTGAAAGCAAAACAATTTTTAAGTTCGACAAATTAACAGATTTTTTGAATATTACTTCGAATTTTCGAACTTAATTTCGAATAGTCGAAGATAATATAGTAGCGTCATCAACTGTACTTAACACTGCCAAATTTCAGCCAATTTGGTCCACGGAAACTGGTTTTATCAGCTTTAAATTTTTTTCGAACATGAGTTCGAATTTTCGAAAATTTTTTTTTTAGTTTTTTGTACTCAAAGAATAATTTAAAAGCATAAAAAATTTTCGAACATAACTTCGAATTTTCGAACTTAATTTCGAATATTCGAACATAATATTATCTTGTCATCAATTGTACTCAAGACTACCAAATTTCAGCGAATTCGGGCCACAGGAACTAGTTTTAACAGCATTCAAAATTTTCACCATTTATTCAAGAAAAAGTTTGAATCGATTCATTCGATTCAAACAATCTATTTTGTATTGTTTTAACATAAACAAATTGTTTACTCGCTCGATTTGAATGTAGTTGCACATTCACTTGATAGTACTCACAACGTTTGAGTATAACAAAACTTTGCAAAATACTATTCTAAACAAACAATGAGTTGAGTGCAAAGCAATGAGTCACTCATTGTGTGTAGCAAATAGAGTTACTCATGCAGGGCTCTAATAAATACAAGTCATTACCAAGTTTTTGCTGGGTTTGTTTCATCAACATTCTACTACCATAAAACCTACAATTATTGTAAAGCACAACTATTTGGATAGTTATAGCATGCAAATCATAAATTTTATGATTAGTCTTCGCTTTTGCCTCCTTGTGTAACTAATATAATCAAGAAAACTTAATAAGTTTAAACATCTAACCACAAAGCAGAAAATTCATTAAAAATAAAATTTCTAAGACCCCAGAACTTGCTTAATTTTTTCGTTGAATAAATAAAATTAAGTAGAAAATTGTTACGCTAAATTTTATAGAAATATTAAAGAAAACTTTTTTCTCTAACACGATTAGTTTGTCCATTTAAAAATTAATTAAATTAAACTTTAAGTAAATTATAAAAGTAAAAAATTTCTGAAAAAAATGGAGGTTTGTACCCTACCCTTTTCGATTTTGATGGATCTTGGTACACACATTCTTTGTATTAAAAGTTCTCCAAAACTGTGTTTAAAGTTCTTCAAAATTTCCAGATTCATTACGGTTTAGATATTATCAAGGTTCAAAGTTCAAATTCTTTATGATTTTTTTCAACAAGCATTAAATTTGGCATCCTATATTTTTTTAAATTACCCAGCAAAAACTTTGATAATTACTTGCAATTGCAACCATTTACCTGTTAACATACTTTTCAATGATTACACACAAGTAGTCTAGTAACATCTTATTAATAATGTGTTATATAAATACTTTCGAATTCATAAGTCAACTTCGTGAAGATATAGAAGTTGTATACGTCTACGACATCACCGTTCTAAAATAATGACTTAAAATGCTATCTTGTAAGTAAATAGAATTTTAACCCCTTTTACATGGTAATGAATGTTTTTGTTGGGTATTTTTTCGATTTTAATCGTTTCAGTCCCTAGTTAAGGCCTATGTCTTGTAGTTTGACATTATTTTATTTAAAATATTATAATTTTAAAATATATATCGGAATGGGACAAGGGGGATCTCAAGTGATCCCAAACAATTCACATCATTTATTTATTTTTGTGCTCTTCAAGAAAAAAAACTATAAATTTTTAAATTTATATAGAAATGATGTGGATTATTTTACTAAAAGTTTATTGACTTGAAATCCCTTCATTATTCTATTCTGAAATTTTTATACTTTTTTTGAGTACACTATCAGCAATCTTATGGAATGAAGAAAATGGAATTAGAGATTAAAACGATTCAAATCGTATAGATAGTTTAGAAAATATACTAAGTCAAATTTAATGCTTGTTGAAAAAATCCTAAAAAATATGAATTTTGAACTTCGATGAAATCTAGGTTAGGTTAGGTTGATAGGAGGATGTATACTACATCAAATCCGAAGAAATACACCTAGGCCACTATCGGGCCTGTTGTGCGCTCCAATTCATGAAAATAGGAGAAAAATAAAAACTATTTTTTTGAAAAGGTCCTCAGTCGCAAGTGATTGAAAATTTTTTTCTCAGTACAATATGTTAAAAAATTTCTGCAAATGGACTCAAAAATTCCGTAACATTATTGTAGGAGTTATTTGGTCCTGAAAACGACTTTTAGCGCATTACAAGGATCATATAAATTCCAAAATAATATAAAAAACATTTTTTAAATAATTTTCTGTGTAAGTAATAAATTACGCCTCTCAAACCCATTAAAAATCATTGAACCAAAAATACTCTAAAAAATTTTTTAAATTATTTTCGAATATTTATCGATCATTTTCTAACAAATATATAATTTTTGGAAAATTTTAATTTATCGAAAAATTTTTATAAAAAGAGGATTTCTCGATTTTTTTAAATACATTTTAATTTATGAAAAAGTTTCTATAAAAAAAGAATTTATCGAAAATTTGTCTAAAATCTTTTATACAAATAGAGAATTTATCAAAAATTGTATACAAAGATCATTTCTATAAAAACTAAATTTATCGAAAATTTTATATAAAAAAATAATTTATCAACAGGTTTCTACAAAAATAGAATTTATTGAAAATTTACAAAAAAAAAAATTAAATTTATGGAAAATTTTCTTAAAATTTATGGAAATTTTGTAATTTTTTTTTACTTTATTGAAATTTTTCTAGAAAAGGAAATTTGTCGAAAATTAATAGAAATAGAAAACCTATGTAAATTCATATAAAAAAGAGAAGAAATCTAATAGAAAATTCATAAAAAAGAAAACGTTACTAAAAAATTATCAAAAATTTTCTATTAAAAGAAAATTTGTCGAAAATTTTCTATAAAAAAAGTTATAGCTAATTTAATTTCTGCAAAATTAATTTAGTGAATGAGAGTTATTTTTCTTCCATATTTTGTAACAAATTTAGCTTTTATATATACTTGCCATTTAATGTAATCAAATTTAAAATAGATTTAGACATATCCAATACCAAATTTCACACCAACAATATTAAATCAACAAATTATTTTATTCCAAAATTAACCTGACTTATATTCGTAAATGTCAAATACTGCTAATGAAATTATTCGCTTCATTCGCCACTGAAAGACATTAAGGTCACTTTTTATTACAGTTAATTTATTATTTCGTTTTTTTTCAACATTTATAATTACCTTTGTAAGCTCATTAGCGGATTATTTATAATAAATTCTTGGCAACATACAAAAAAAATATGTGTATATATTTGAAATGTTATATTTTTCGTTATTCAGGATATTTTGGGCTATTAAATAAATTGTTTAAATATATAGTCAGCTGTGGCTAAAAGCAAAAAAAAAAAAAAAAAAATATATATATATATCTGAAGTATAAATTTTCATATAAATTAATTTTATTAAAGTAAAAATAACTACGCAGTTACTATATTACGTAAATAATACTAATACTTATAAGACAAGCTAATTTTAGGACTGTATAAATTTCTAGTCAAGAGGTCAATATTCAAACTCTTAAATATTCGTACCATATAACTGCAAATAAATTAATAAAAAAACAGGAATTAAATTACTAGTGTATAGTAGAAGCTAATTATTTCAATTAAAATAAATTATACTGTAGGTGAATAAACTACACATTCTAGCATTCATTTACGTTTCCTTGTTGGTTAATGAGAACGAAATATGTAAACATGAGGAGTATAAAAGCAAAGAAGCGAACTTAATTTTTCATGAATTTGACAAATAGTGTTAGTTAGTTAGATTTAATGTGTGTGGGTAAAAAAATATTGATTCAACCGGAGATAGTAATCGACATTGTATTTTTTGTTTCAATGCCTATTCTTTCAAACATGTTATCATCCCTATTACCCCAGGAAAATTAGGCAAAAAAATGAGCAATCTGGCACATTGCTTCCCATTAGCATAATTAGTAAATTATTAAAAGTCCACCAAAATATCTTGTGCGCCTTGCGAGATATAGTATGTCAAAGGTTACAAAAATTAGTTTTTGTCGAATAACTTGCTTAATATGCGTCGTACGTATTTGAATGTTATTATAATTTCTATAGAGAATTGAATTTCCTATATGTTGGTTGAAGAATATTTTTGAGTATCATTAGTTGTTTTCGAGTTATAGTGCATTATTTGTCCATTGCACTAATATTTTCAAAACTTAATATGGATTGTACTAATAACAAATTTGTCCTAATTTTTACTTTATTCATAAAAAGTTAATATATTCTTATACATTGTTACACTGTTGAAATGTCTGTCTATCCATAATTTTAGATAGTATTACAGGTCATATTTATGATTAGAATTTAAAAAAATCGATGGTCACAATCCACATATTTAGAGTAATATTATCATAAAATTTTATTTAAATCAGGGGCCAAATTCTGGCATTCGAAAGCGAACGAAATTTCTAATAAAGTTTTTTCTATTGAGGTTTCGATCGATATCGAATGACAGAATTTGCCCCCAGACTTTACCTTTAAATATTGTGTAACAATTTTTGAAATTTCAAAAGACTGTGGTTTGTATTAATATTGGAAACAAATTAAAGTCGGTTGTCTATATTAGAGCTAGTTGAAGTCGTAGTCTGATTTCAATGAAATTTAGTGGAAATATTTTCCTGATTTTGTAGATTATGTCGACTATTTTTTTTTTTTTTTTTAAATATATTCATAATTGTGACCTCTGACCCCATCGAAAATTTCGGGCCAGAGAGTGATGCTGTGATAAGGGTTGTAGCAGAAGTAAATTATGTACTTTTAGCTAATATTAGAATAAAAAAATGCGACATTATCTGCATTGAAATTAAAAATATTATGATTTTAAAATGCCACTGCAATGAAAGAACAATGCACTATAGCTCGAAAACAACTAATGTTGTGCGAAAATATTCCTCAAATGTAAAAATGTCAAAATGTAGGAAATTCAATTCTCTATAGAAATTATAATAACATTAAAATGCATACGACGCATAATAAGCGAGATATTCTCTAAAAACAAATTTTTGTAACCTTTGACCTCCAATATCTCGCAAGTCTCACAAGATATTTTCGTGGACTTTTAATTTAGCTATCTAAAATTCCGCAGCAAAACCCTTATTTTCCAGGGCAATATAGTGATATTTTAAAGCCACTTGTTCAGAGTTTAGCTGGACTGACAACTTGCATCATCTGTTCACACCCAATAGTGTTTTCAACAGACGGACGGACATGGCTAGATTGCCTTAGAATCTAAGGAGGACCAAGGCTATATGTACTTTGTGAGCCATACACTAATATTTTGATGTGTTACAAACGGAATAGCAAAATCAATATAACCCCATCTGTTATCAGTGGTTATAAAAATATTACGTGATTGTAAAACATCATTTTTGCTTATACCTTGCCATGAGATTTCTGACATTAACTTTACATCCTCTTATCCTAGCTTATTCAACTATTAAATATTAATAAACATTGAAAAAATAGTATTTCTAAGTACTTGTTCTAAGCATAAAAAGTGTAAATGTTTCTAGTCTTTTAAAATGTTTGCAGAAAAATTTAACGTTCTATCGTTTACGTGAAACAATTTGTATAATTTAATTGAAATGAAAAGTTTATTTTTTTCCAAATTGCAGTAGCTAATGAAAACAATTTAATCTTGAAAATGTTTGTTGCCTTCTTTTTGCATTTATTTAATATAAAATGTTTTTAACATTTGTAGTGCAAACAAAGTCCTTTATAGTAATCCTAGGGTTTTGTAACATATGCGATAACTAACAGAATATGATATTCATGTTTAGTGGCAAATACAGAAAAAATATTTATACCACAGAAAAAAATGTAATTATTTATTTTTATAAAATTTATTTTGAATATAATTAAATATACATATAATTAAATATACCTTAAATTACAATTTCATATTAAAAATATTCAAATTCTTGTTTCTATAAATGAACAGGAATATAAAAATGTCTGCCACTAGTGTCAAAATTTAATATCGTTGCTATTGTTTAATAAATAAAATATATTCGCACTAAGTGTCAATTACAGATTAATTTTATTTACAAATAATATTTAATTTATTTTTGTTTTACTCTTAATTAATTTGACATAGCACAGTGGAACAGAATGAGCAGTATATTTTGGAAATAAATCTTTCATTTCTAAACGGCTATTTTGATCAGGATAAGATTTGACTAGGGCATAATCAAGGATCGCGTGCCATTTTTTGTTTCCCTTCCGATTTGAAAGATTTGAAAAGTTTTGGAAAGCGCTACACCAGGTCTTAAAACGTGTTTGCTTGTGCTATTTATCTCTGTACTGTACTTTTTTGATTGTGTTAGTTAATGTTTGTTGCTATCGCGCGATTAAATAAAATGTGCAAATAAGATCTCAAAATAAGTACTTGCGTATATAATTGCATGTAAGTCATTACAAGAGTACTGAAATATAATACAAACGATGTAATAGTTATTGAAAAGCAAGTTATTGTGTAAGTACAAGTTATTACCCAGTATTTGCTCTGTAGGTTTTAGGGTGTTGCAAAGGTTAATGAAACCATTCTAATAAAACCTCTAAATGATCGTTACTAGTGCAAACCGAGGTAGCAGAGTTTGAAATTTTATTTACCTGACCGAGCTAAAAAATATCTTAGCTTACTATCGTCATCTTCTTATTTGCCTCGATATGTGATGATCAGTTTTTCCTTTTTCCAAAATTATTATTATAAATATTATGATAAATATTAGGTGTATCGATCAGCAATTGAAGCATGCCGCTCTAAAGGCTCAACCACATGTCCAAATAATTTTTTTCTTTGTTTTTGCAATTATTTATTTTATAGTTACCAATATAATTAAAAATTTTTACCAATTTAATTAACAGTGCAAATACTATTAAAATTATTTATTCACTTTGTGGTATAGTTAACATTTTAAACAATTTAATATACTTATACATACATATGGACATTTCCTAACCTGTCGAACACAACCGTGATAAAAATATATGCATGTATAGATACTCATAAACAATTACAAAAGAAGTAAAAAATCTGTCAGACATGGTCGACCGATATACAAAACAATATCTAGATAAAACAAGTAAGAAAGTATAGTCGGGCGTGACCGACTATACAGTTATGGATATTAAATGTGATTTATTTTTCATAATAAAGCATTTATCTTCTATTACCTTGTTCCGATATATTTAAGCAATTTATGGATGAAAAACTAATTTCTGAACGAGGCTTTATAGGGGGACTAGGGGTAAATATGTACCAAGCCCGATAAAATTTTGTAAATATAATATTTATATTTACATAATATTTTAATGTGCTAAATTTCATCGCGATATCTGTGTTTATAAGTAAATTTTGGACATTCAAGTAATTTTCTGAAGGGGACTATGTATGGGAGCTAGGGTCAAATGAGGCCTGATCTCTATGAAATTTGGCAAGATCATCAAGGCTTGTATAAAACTTAGTTGTGCTGCTTTTATCAATATTCAGGTATATTTAACATAATTATGAGCTCAGAAGCCCTTTTCGGGGAGTTGTGTTGTATGGAGGCTAGGTGAAATAATGGACCGATTTTAACCATTTTCAATAGGCTTCGTCTTTAGGCTGAAAAAAGAGTGTATGAAAAATTTCATCTAATTATCTTGAAAATTGCGACCTGTACCTTGCGCACAAAATTTACATGGACAGCCTGCCAGCCAGCCAGACGGACATAGCTTAATCTACTTCCACTTTTTATACCCTACACCACTATAGTTGGGTGGGTATTATGCGTTTGTGCTGATGTTTGTAACACCCAAAAATATTGGTCCTACACACTTAAAGTATACCAATCGGCTCAGATTATCTTTATGAGTCGATTTAGCTATGTCCGTCCGTCTGAGTGTCCATGTAAACCTTGTGCGCACTCTACAGATCTTAATTTACAAGATAATTCGATAAAATTTGACCCAAGGACGAAGCCTATTGAAAATCGGTCCATTATTTCGTATAGCCTCCATACAACTGTACCTCCCGAATAGAGCTTTTGATCTCAAAAATATGTTAAATGTTCACGAAAAAACATAGATTTAAGTCTCAATAATACTGCTGATTTTCGTAATGATCGGGCCTCATTTGACCCTATTCCCCATACATGGTCGCCTTCAGAAAATGACTTGATTCTCAAAATTCTCTTATAAACACTAATTTCATAGTGATATTCTGCATAAATAACTATTCTAACCTAAAACTCTGTGCCAAAATTTATTTTGTCAACAAAAATATTTCTGAATTAAGGTAATAATGAAATTAAATAATCAACATTTCCAACATAATCACTGTTGTAGGGTATCATATGGTCGGCCCGACTATAAATTCTTAAATTTACATCTTAAAAAATACATTTTTTCCTGACTGTAGCAATCGCTTTAATATAAATTTCCTTTTAAAGTTAATTTTACAATTTATTTATTTAAGATTGTTCTGTTTAAAATATAACATGTTTGTATTCGAACATGATGTAACATCAATTTGTTCGAATATACAAAAAACACGAATGTTACAAATAAATACATTTATTTATTTACAGTACGTATTAAACATTTCAACATACAAACACACTTAAAATGTTGTAGTATTTTTTTGGTTGTAGTGGTAGTGGTAGGTACTCAGTCGTACATTACAAAATAAATTACATTATTATATCATGATTTGTCAAAACAATATCAACACAGATTCATGCTCAGACATATAGATATACACATGTGGGTAGAAAAATTTGTGTTAAAGGAAGTTGTAAGAAATACATTTTTCTATTTAAGCCTATTCTTAAACCAACCATCCGACTATATTACCCCAAACATAGACCTAAATAGAGTTTTCAAAGTCAGAGTTCCTTCCAGAGACCAGAGTGGTGTAGGGTAACCTACCGAGCGAATATACCACCAGAACCTTTACTGATGATTCTAAAATTAACTGGTTCTTGTGGTGATGGTTCTTGTGTCATATGTGTGGAAACTGGAAAATTATCTCTCACCGTCTTCCCAACAACTGTAGTGTTTTTCATGATGGAATATATGGGATAATGTCAGCCTGTAGGGTACTATGTGATTTCAATATTCGTGGCAACATAGGAATTTTTGTCGAGCGGGACTTCTTTCACTAAACTTTTATACTACTATTTCACTATTAGTCACACAGTTCAAGACAGATCTGTTTCTAGGATCGTCTGTCTGATATCACGCTAGGGACTATTATCAACTTCGTTAGGTTTTATCAAAAGAAGTATCCTCAGATTCTTTCTTCAAAAGTGGTCCTGTCAAAGTAAAGTCTGTTCGACTCTACTTGACTGTTCCACCAACCAAGATGTAGTAGAAAATTGACATACAACGAAAAACAAAATTACACCTAGTTTTCTATCCACAAGTTTACATGAATGTATCTACATATATAGTACTTTTATGATCTAAACCTAAACAAAAATAAGTAAGTAAAGCAGTGATAAAATGTTCACTTCGATGTCTTTTTTTGTGTTTAAATAAATATTCATCCATCCATCGGCAGTCATTCTTAAACATACATTTACATTGTTTCCTTTTATTTCCTTTCCTTTCATTTTGTTTTGTTTTTTTTTTTTTTTTTTTTTGTTTTACTAACAAAAATCAAGTATGAATAGAGTAAACCTAACAAAATGTGAATCATTTTCAAAATTACACCACTGAGTAATTTATGTTTGTTTCTTCTTGTTGTTGTTGTTCTTGCTGTTGATATGTGAAATAAATGTTAATTTTTTAGGTTTTTCCATTTTGTTTTATTTCAGTTTTTCTTTTTTCCGTTTTTTGGGGAAAAATTTCTATGTAAATGTAAAAGTCATGTCTTTTTATTTCCTCTTTTTGTAAATTTTTTTATTTAAAAACTTTTTTCACAACTTTTTCTTTCTTTTTCATTTTATTTTTTGGTTTTTTAATTTTGTTTATTTTTTTCAGGGAGGATTCATTAGATGTTTTAAGACTAAATGAACAAAATGTGGAACCACACGTGTCGTTTTTATGTGAATTAACAAGTAAGTAAATTTTGTCACATTTAAATGCGGGAAAGTGTATGGAAATTGAAGTTGTTTGATGTTTAAAATAATATTAGTAAAATTTTAAAGATTTCATTATCAGAAGTTAAGATTTAGTCTAGCAGACTAAATTTAAATGTATTATTATGCACCCAAAAATATAACGGTCGACTCAGGATCACTTTCTGAGTCAATTAAGACATGTCCGTTTGGCTGGCTGTCCATTCCTAACTCCCATATAAAACCAGGTTTTGAAAATGAGTTTTTCTTTAATAAATTACGTCGGAATTAAGGTAAAATTCAACATAAATGGTTTTTAATAATTAAATAATTCTATAAAGCCATGTCTGTCCGTCCATCCATATGAACCTTGTATTGAAACTATAGGTTGCAATTTTGAAGGTAATTTGATAAAATTTTGTACACGTGCTACTTTTGGCCCAAGGACGAACCCCTATATATAAAGTCCCACTCATTATGTTTCACCAAGTGTTTTTTTCTATATTGGAGTACAAATTTAAATAATGTTAGTTTTATACATTTAATTTTTACTTTAACTTACCCTTTCGTGGTATAAATGATACTATGAATCCATCTGGAAAGAAAAAGAAAAATAGGTTGACTATAATTATTTAAGTTGGGGCACTTGAAGAAGGTATTTTTTTTTCAAATAAGTATGTACTAGAATTTTTTTTAGTCAAAGATGGAAGAATATTTTTAATAACGTTGACAATTCCAATAAACATAGACCCTAATCCCAATGAAGCTAAATCGAAATAGAAAAGTATTTTGGAAAATTATGCTTCTATTCTATTACCTGTGTAAGCAGAAATAATTCACCCATAACAAGAGAAACAAGAGTGAGGTAGTAACGTTTAAGCTAAAAACAATAAAAAACACAAATACTACTAAACAACTCAAATTCCTTTTACGCAATAAAATACCTATTAAATAGTGAGTATTTAATATCAGGACTATGTTAATACTTACGTAAATACATACAAATATGTATATTAGGGTGGCCCCAAAATTGAAGTAGCTGATGTTCCCATCGAAAATGAAAATTTAGTTCATTCTATGCCATTGAAAGCGTCTCTCATGTAAATAATCATAAAAACCTCAAAAAAGGACATTTTTATCCTTTGATCCAGCTCACCAAATATTGATGCCAGGACAAATATTTTGAGAAACGATATCTTAAAATCAATTAAGCTTTCATTTTAGTTGGGAACATTGATACCTTATTTTATTTAATACGAAATGGAAAAATGTCTTTTTAATATTATAAGTAATTTTTGTATTCTTTATATAACAATTATACAGATTAACGTAGTTTTCACGTTGATAAACAAAAATCATTCTAAACCAATAACAACAAACACACAAAAAAAAAACAATTTTCAGTTAGTACACTATATAGGAAAATGAGCGATAAATACATAAGTATTCTCATAAACCAATGCTGTTAAGCTTAATATATTTCATTTCTCTTCCTGCTTCTCATACACTTCCATTAAGCACAATTGAAAAGTTATTACTTTGAGAGGAAGAAAAATACTTGAAGAGGTTACAAAAAATGTTCACCTGTATTTATCATTGACAGACAGTTAGACATTGGTAATAAGACATTTAATAGTTGGAGTGTTTCTTTTGTATGAGAAACTACTTGTTTGGTAATAAAAGTTTTATTTTTACTACTATAGGTCTAGATATGAACAAGTTTACTATAACCATGAACAAGTTTGTATAACTCATATTTGCGAAAATTATACGCAATAAAAACAGAAGAAACAAATTGATTTACTGACATTAACCACACAATTCTTGGCAATAGTAGTGGTTGGAATATTGTTTTTCATTTACTATGCTCGTGGGCATACATATAGGCAGGGAAGCCAAAAATATGTTCTTAAAACGAATACTCGTAACACTCTTAAAATGTATAAAATATGCTGTGACCAATTACGGTCATATATACGTAGAGTGATTCATATGTACACAAAACATATTTGTGTCGAATTTTATCCCGATAGCTTTATAATTTAATGAAATATGTGACCAATTACGGACCTATCCGGAAAAAATTTCGTATAGTGATTCATATATATACAAAATATATTTGTGTCGAATTTTATAACAATAATTTTATTTGTCAATGAAATATGTGCGTTTAAGAGATTTTCGGAAGTGGACCTTATATGGGAGCTCTGACTAACTGTGAACCGATACAGATCTACGTTTGTAGTATGATTTCTGTACATATTATATTTACATGTACATAATTTTGTGCTGAAACCGATATATTTGAGAGAGTTATTAACGATAAACTAATTTCCGGGAATATATTGTATGGGAAATTTTGAATCGATTGCAATGATTTTAAACATAATTGATTCCTGATTTGATAGATAATGTGTGACGAAATTCATCAAAATATCTTTGGTAGTTTCTGAGAAAACTCCTTAAGAATTAGAAAAAAAAACGTAATTTTTCTCGAGGTAGTCTGAAATTTTTACGTTGTGAGCCGATTTTGCTGATTTTAAATACCGAACTTCTCAAGTGTTTTACACAGACAGACAGAGGGACATAGCTAAATCGACTCACAATTTCACAAGGACCCAGAATAAATATACTTTGTTTGGTCTTAGATGAATATTTCTTGGTGT
The DNA here is from genome assembly GCF_015586225.1 of Lucilia sericata. NCBI lineage: Eukaryota > Metazoa > Arthropoda > Insecta > Diptera > Calliphoridae > Lucilia > Lucilia sericata. The sequence continues at coordinate 242,778 of NW_023994166.1, forward strand.
TACACATGAAAAGACAAACTTATATACCCTCTATCACCACTGGTGGTGGTGAGAGTATTTTTAGTTCACTAAATGACTAAATTTTTAGCTCATACACACAGAAAAAAATATACACGCCTGGTAGCAAATTGACACCAAATTTTTCAATAACATCCGTTGTCAAGTATATACATACATACAACAACAACATGTAATATAGACCATGAATATAGATTCGCTGTGGCAATCTATACATTATACACATCCGTTGTCTAAACGTGGTAAGCTCAAAATGCGTTGTAAATAGTGAGCTTACCACGTTTGTTAACATTTAGACAACGGATGTGCATAAAGTTTAGATTGCGACAACGAATTGTTGCAATGTTGACAAAGTTTATATTACATGTTGTTGTTTGTATGTATATACTTAACAATGGATGTTATTGAAAAATTTGGTGTCTATTTGGTAACAGGCGTGTATATTTTTTTCCTCTGTGTAATACTTAAAAATTTGCTTGGAATTTGGTTTGGACCATTTCATAATTTGTTAGACTATTCGTAGAAAAGGGTGGTCCACTAGACACTCTAGTGACCAAGTGATAGATACTACAAAATATGGAGCTCCTAATCTACTACATATAACACGTAGTTTCGCCAATTTTTGTGGAGATATTAGTATGTTATCTGGGGGATATGATTGTATGTGCAGTCAGTAGTTATAAATAACGGATATCAACCAGAATTAAAAGGGTTTAAAAGTAATAAAATATTTCAAATTTGATTGAAACTTCTTCAAAATTGTGTAGTTTTATTACAAGGTTTATATGCACAGTCTGTCCGTCCGACTGCCCATAAAAGCCATGTAATCAAACTACAGGCTTAATCGAATCTGAAAATTATGCTAAGCCGATTGGTATTATTTAAGGAGGTTATAACTTTGGTGGAGTTTTCATATGCAATAGCGTGAACACAGGATAACTGACTGTGTGTGATATTTAAAATTTTGGTTCTCTTTCCTTGGTTATGGGAGTCTAAATATTGTACGCAAAGAACTGTTCTTGAAATAAAACATTAAGCAAAATTTTACAATTTTGCAGCACTCAACTAAGTGTGTATTAACTTATAATAGTTTTGTAAGTAGACAAAAAAAACTTTACACTTTTAACCAAGTTTTAGTTAAATAGATTATAAGAACTAGTTCATCACACAGTTTGCTACAATAGCAACGCGAATCCACTTTATAAAGTTAATTAAAAATCTTGCACAAATTGAGTTCAAGTGCGAGGAAAAGTTAACTTTCTTTTCCTCGTACATAACAAAATAAAATTAAAAATGGACGCACTGTGAAATTTATTAACATGGTGAAGGCCAAATATATAAGAAGTGAAAAAATAAAGAATAAAATAAAAAAAGTAAAATAGCACAGTTTTATTAAAAGAGTTGCACAAAACAAAAATGCTTTTTTACTTAATTCTATATTTCATATTGCGCAGTTGAAGTTGTATATCACATAGTTTGCAATAAAATTCTACATTAGAATGACTCACAAAAACTAAGAACACTTTTCAAAATACATATACTTTGCTATGTCATATGGTATTAACCAAAATATTTTCGGTTTTACATTGGTTGTTCGTGATCAGGATAATTTTCTAAATAATTTCATAAAGAGTACAAATTTAATTCAAAGCTTCCATAATAATTTTAATTTGTACGTATTATAGTTGCGGGTAAATAAGATTCGGCTTTGTCGAACATAAAGTACTTACTTATTTCCTTTAAATACATATATCTGCTGCTGCATTCCAATTCCGACATTAGTCGAAATGTTAAGCTACTCATTCATTTTTCCTACTAAGTATTTATACTTTTTGGTGTAAATGCTGTTGCTATATTCAACATTCGTTTCTATTCTCAATTACAACGTTTGCCAACCAACAACAACAAGTGTGCGTGTGACATGACATAATTGCCACATTGTAGCATGCCACCAGACACTTAATTTATCAACGCATACCACAAAACATTCATAATTTGCACTCATCGTTTGATATCAATGTTGGCATGTGGTGCGACGATGAACGTAGGACTTGTTTGTTGGAGGCGATGAAAATGTGAAAAATTTCACACTTTTTCTTTAGCTTTTTTTATGTAATTTTCTTTCTTTGTGGGTTTTTTAATGAGAAATATTATGTTTCTTTTAGATTTTAAATCAATTTACTTTTTTTTAATGGTTTTTTTTTTTCTCATAATGTCAATAGATTTTTTTTTATATTGCAGTCAGTGGTCTGCAAGATTTTTATAGAAAAAAAAATGATGTGTTTACTTTTATAAAGGGTCAGTACACAAGTTAAGGGAACTAATATTAGTTTTTAATTACTTTGAAAGGTTAGCTAGAGAAGAACGTAGTTACTGTTATAGATATTCTTTATTTACTGCACTTGCATATTTACACAGAGGGAAAAATAAATATACACGCCTGGTACCAAATTAACAACAAATTGACGCAAAATTTTTCAATAACATACATACAACAACATGTAATGTAGACCACGCAACTTTGTCAACATTGCAACAATTCGTTGTCGCAATCTAAATTTTATGCACATCCGTTGTCTAAAAATTAACAAACGTGGTAAGCTGAAAATGCGTTATCAATAGTGAGCTTACCACGTTTGTTAACATTTAGACAACGGATGTGCATAAAATTTATATTGCGACAATGAATTGTTGCAATGTTGACGAAATTGCATGGTCTAGATTACATGTTGTTGTTGTATGTATGTATATACTTGACAATGGATGTTATTGAAAAATGTTGTGTCAATTTGGTACCAGGCGTGGATATTTTTTTCTCTGTGTATTTGAAGGAAAGCAGACCTTCGATTTAAACTTGGACAGACTAAGTCTTACTTCGCCTTACAATTAAGTAAAAACAGTCTCTAAAGAGGATTATTACATTGTTATATTTTAGTTTGAAATCTCAAAGATATTAGAAGCTTTCAAAAGTTTTCAACTAACAGACGGACAGCTATCTAAAATGATAATATATCTTCATAGGAAGGTCGCAAAATTAAGAATATAAAGAGACCGAAAAGAACTATGTTCATTGTTTATTTTAAAATTGTTAGGTTAGGTTGATAGGAGGATGTATACTTCATCAATACACCTAGTCCACTATAGGGCCTGTAAATTTTTTCTTACTTCAATTTCTTAAATTGCTTACACAAAATGTCCTCTACATATAAAAATAAAATAAATTCAACAATGTATGCATTGTGTACAAAAACCCTCCCCTTCTGCCACAGGAAATACTTCAACATATCTATGAAAAATATTTAGTTGTAAGAGTGCAATCATGTATATCTAATAATATAAATATAAAAATGTATGTACGTATACAATCATGTTTTAACAATTTCCGTCAAATGGTAAAAGGACGTGAATTGGCATACAAACATGCATGGCGGCGAAAAAAATCGAATGCGTACATATATATTGTTCTATGACAATAGTTACTAAAATATTAGTACATGTGCATAAATATTGTTGTTTGTAATAATAATATGCTTTTTGACTTTTGCATATCAAGTGTTTGCATGGCAACTAAATACAAAATAAACTAAATGCCAACAAATTTTTACATTAGGATGGCCCGTTTGTATGAAGGAAAACTAAGGTACTGACCAAAAAAGGTTCATTCTAAAAATTTTGTCCAGTGGTCAATATTTAGTGAATTGGGTCAAAGTATAAAAAAGTCCTTTTTTATCTTTTTACAGTTTTATTTCATGCTTCGCGCAAAAGAAATGATACAATTACAATTATACTTCAATTACGATTACAATTAATTGTAAATGTGTAAACAATTACAAATAATTATAATTGGTTATTGTTCAATTACACATTACAAGTAATTGACTATGTAATGAATTTCTTTGTGTAATCATTACAAAGAGTTTGAGAAATGGAATTTTCGAAGAAACATCAACATTTTCCATTATGGGGCCATCCTTAATGTTTACTTATTTATGTAATATTACATAAAAGGTAAAATCATATGTACTAGTATACAGTCATGGTCAATAAATTAGCATAACTATTTAGCTATAGTTTTAAAATTTCCTTTTTGAAATCTTTTTGTGTAGTTTATTTCTGTTTATATTAAAAAAATTTTCATATCAATTTCTCAAATTTTGTTCTTATTACTATGTTTATATTCGTTATTGTAAAAACAACAACTATTGATATTTGCAACAAAATCCAGAACTATTTTTGTAACTACAAGTACATTCTTTATTTATATAATTTACAAAAGGATATTTGCAATCTAAAAAAAAATTTCAATTGAAAATCGTGGTTATATACAAAAACTCATATACAGTTTTTCAAACAAAACTCTAACAAGTAAGAATGCTATATTCGGCTGTGCCGAATCTTATATACCCTTCACCGTAGTTTATTTTTAAAGTTTTTTAACATTTATTACATACAAATCTTTTTTAATCCTTAAAAAAAACTAAAATCATTTCATTCATGCCATTGACTATAAACAAGAAAAACAACAAAACATGCTAAACCTTGTTTTTGTTTTCAATCATTAACGAGCGACAACAATCAAGCACAATCACGGCGTTGTTGTTATATTGCTTCTGCATGCAAAATATTCCCTTTTTCAGATGAAATTTTCAGAGGTTGTGTCGGATTTTTGCTTATATCTTATTTCTGTACGGATTTTTCTGATTTTTAATAGGAAATTACTCTAAAGCATATCTGACAGAATTATTGACGATTTGGATCTCGAAGATATCTGGGGTCTTCAAAAAACTGCTTTCAGCAGACACACAGACAGACAGACAGACAGACAGATGGACAGACAGATAGACAGACAGACAGACAGATAGACAGACGGACATGGCTTAGTCGACTTCGCTATTTATAAGGATCGGAAAATTATATTGTGGAAATTACAAATGGAATAATAAACTTATATACACCCTTCTCACGAAGGTGAAGGGTGTAAAAATTTTGATTGAGAAAACTGTGAAAAAAATTAAATCTATTGAAATCACGTATTATATGGACAAACATGTAAATAATAAATGGCAAATGCGTAAATAGAAGTTATATGAAATATAAATACTGTATTTTTTAATATAATTATACAGTGGGCTCAACAAAGACATTTCAGAAATTAAAAATTTTTAGGAATTTTAAAGCATGAACTCCCTTTTATTCAAATAATCCCATAAGAAACTAGGTAATGACTTTCAGTTGTAACTACTTACCTAACAACGTACTTTTCAATTACTACTACATATCGTCTGGATTACATAGAAGTAGTCTAATAAGGTCTTACTAATAATGTGTTATATAAATACTTTCTAATTCATTAGTCCTCTTGCGTGTAAAGCTACAGAAGCTGTATACGTTTTATCGTGCGATTTACAACGAGTACTTTTTCTAATTACTTGTAAGCATTTGTGGTAAGTACTTGCCTCCAATGACATCACCGTGTTAAAATAATGTGGATTTGTTGTATTTGAAAATATATTTATTTTGTGTAAAGTATTTACAATAAAATATAAATATGTATAAACTTACAAAACGTATAAATATAAAATAACTTCTCCGCTTTTGCTTTGAGATTTTCATGGTAATAAACAGAGCATTTATGTACCAGGGATTTTGCTCTTGATTCTGCTCAACATTTTCAAAGGAACACTATCTTTCCACGCCTTTCCGCTGCTGTAAAATTATTAAAAATTATAGAAAAATAACACAAAATAGATTATAAGATATAAAATATACCAAACATTACATTTTTTATCAAAATTTCTGCATTAAATTATCCTCAAATGTAATTAGGTTTTTTTTATATTATAAATTCGTCTTATTTTATTTATTTTTGTATACGTCAACTATAATTACCAATTAATCGGTTGTGAACATCGAAGTTGGTTCCTTTAACCGTAATTAAATTTTAAATAATTTCTTCAATTGATAATTGGTTGCAGTGCTCAATATTTTTTACTTTCTACTGTTTTTCGGTTGTAGCGACTAATATTTGATGTTCTTACGTTTTAATCCTAAATAAAAGTCGGCTGCATTTACTGAATTGTAAAATGAATTTAATAACCGATACAATTCAGTTCAAATTATTGATTTAGAAATTGTTAAAACCACAATTCGATTAGTATTATTGTTTTTTAATACTGAATATAGAAAATCAGTTAAGTATACAGTTTTTCAATAACAGCGATACAATTTTAATTAATTTAACTAAATATTTATCATGGTAACCGATTTCCGACCAATCTGTTTTCTGTGTGTGTTTACAGATAATTCACGACCAATTCTTTTTATAAAAAAGTCCCATAAATTCCTGGAAAATTCGCATATTACATAGATTAATATTTCAACGAATTTTTTTTTTATTAAAACTCACTATTGATTTTTTAATTTCTATATAAAATGTACGACGAATTTTAAATCTTTAATCCAAATATTTTTTATAAAACTTTTATATGTGTGTTAAAGTCTCTGGGTTTTTTTCTATCGTTCTCTACAGTATGATGCATATTAACTACATATTTGATTTTGCAAATAAGCAAATTTGTTTGTCGTTTCCAAATTAGTTTATGGCCATAAATACATTTGCTTTTGAGTACACTAAGCGTATGAATATTAGAGATTTAAACATACTAAACAAATATTTTATTACATGTGAGTAAAACTGTATAGATTTGTGCCTGAAAATTTGTTTATATACATAAGCCACTGGAGCGTGTGAGTAATATATAATTTAATACTCCAGTGCTACATAAAGTATACGTACATGTTATATACAGCTCATATACATATAATACTCAATTACCTCAAGACTGGCATAATTCAAAATTCGGATTTTTTTTGAGCTGAGGGCTGAAAAATATGCGTTATACTAAAGTCTTTCAGAGAGATCGATTTCAAATCTCTTGAAAACTCTCTTGATTTTTTCAAAACGACATTTTTTAGATTATGCCATTATTGTAGTAAAAGAGCGTTATGTACTTTTAACTATTTAAATAAGATTTATTGTATTTGTAATTTAATGCTAATATTTGAAGAATATTTTTGTTATTATTTTTTATTTTATAAATTTGCTTTCATTTTAGTTGTAGCTTAAGGGCATAAAATATTAATTAAAATACAATTTTTGTCTTGTGATTGTCAATAAATTAAAAATGATTTTTTTACTTATTAAATTAAATGTTTATTGTGATAATATTTTGTTTAATTATTTGAGAATCTGATAAGAATGAAATTTAATTTTTAGATTTAAATCGAGTGAGATGTATGAATGTAAAATTTGTAAAAAGCTGTTTGTGTAAATTTTATATTGACAGAAGATTTAGATAAAATTTTATTTTATAGATAATTGTAGTTATTGGTAGATATTAAATTTTTTGATAAATTTTAAATTTATAGAAAATTTTATTTAGTTTTTTTATTTTTAAAAAATATTCAAAAATTTTTATTATGAAAGGTTTTTTGCTAAAATGTCTATGTTTAAATATTTTTTAAAGACATTCTTTTATTTATAGAGAATTTTTTAACAAATTATCTAAAACTAGAAAAGTAGAAGATTTTCTATAAATCTAATTTTTTCCATAACATATTTTCAATAGCAATAAAGCAATATTGTTGTTGTTTTTCTGTCAAAGCATGCAATAAATTGTTCTATTTTGATGAAATTTTCAGAGGTAGTCTCGGATTTTTGCTCATATCTTCCTTATTTATGGACGAATATTGATTATTTTAAACAGAAAATTTCTTGAAAGCATCTCTGTCAGAGTTATTGAAGATTTGGATCCCCATGATATCTGGGGTCTTCAGAAAATTGATTTCAACAGACGGACAGATAGACAGACAGACGGACAGACAGACGGACAGACAGACAGACAGACAGACAGACAGACGGACAGACAGACAGACAGACAGACATACGCACGGAAATTACTTAATCCATTTCTATATCTATAAGGATCCAGAATTATTGAAAATTTGGTTCCTGAGGTTATCTGTGATCTACGGAAAATTGATTTCAACAGACACACAGACGGACGGACATAGCCTAATCGACTCCTCTATCTATAAGGATCCAGAATATATACATACGTATATACTTGATAGGGTAGGGAAATTATATTGTGTAAATTACAAACGGAATAACAAACTTTATATATATTCTTCTCACGAAGGTGAAGGACATAAAAAAATAACACAAAGTAAGGTGTTAAAATGCAAGTTTTAGCTTGCAACTCTACTATAAATACATTTCCCATTTCTTTTTTTGAATTCAACAATCCCAAGCAATATTTTATTATTACTCTAAAAATGATATATGTAAATGCCTTAAAGCATTTTAAGTAAACATTTTATATTTTTATTTATTAAAAAGACCAGAAGAAAAATTCTTTATTGACCCCTTTTTTATAAATGTGTCTTTTTTCGTTGCATTTAAAATATTTCAATTAAAAATCTTATTTATTTTACTGCAGAAATGTGTTTGTGCATCTTAATGTATAAAGAAAATAATGAGAAAAACTATAACGACAACGATGATGATGATGATGAGGATGACCAGATGACGATGATGTTGGTCCCCTGATGCATTATGTTTAATTGCATTTCTGTAGTTTCTTCATTTATATACGTTTTTGTTTTTCTATTTCTATAAGTTTATTTTATAATTAATCTTTAAAATGATTTGCTGAAAGAAGATTTTATATTTATGCTAGAATGCACAAATGCTATTGCTGTGGCAGCAAATTATTCAATTTTAATTAAAAGATTAGTAGGTAAATTGCAATGTATTAACAAGAACAATTTAAACTTATAATACATATAAAGGAAGAATTACAGAATGTGCAATGTCTATGAAGGTGGTTGGGTACCACCATTATCCTAGTTTACTAAAAATCAGTTTTCCAACTTAAAGTCCACAGGTGCGTTAACATTTTTTCGTAATAACAAACAATAAAAACTAAAGCGCAATAACGTTTAACAGTGGATTTAATAATTAATTTATTTAAAAATAGCAATAATGTCATATAAATTCCAAATAAATTGTGTGAATTTTTCGCTTTTTCTTTAATTTATCTTTAAGTAAACTTATATCTAAGATGAACTTTTGTCACCAATTAAGTTTATTTATATCAATCTTAGATAAAAACACATTCCATTTCATGTCATCTTTAATAAACACTACAACTATAGAAGAGTACAGTATTCATGTCCATTTAGCAAATTTGTAAAATTTATTTTATAACATCCAGACTATACAATATTAAAATTTATTACTTGTTTGTTTTCATAATCTTGCAACATGTGTTCACTTAAGACAATATGCAAGGTCTAGATAACAAAAAAAAAAAAAAAAAAATCAACAAATGAATGAAATTTTTATTTTAAAACTGAAAATGTTTGTTATTTACGACAAAAGTATAAAATAAATTTTATATGGTCAGGTGCATTACTTTGTCTTAGAATGAATAATCGTAAAATATTGAGTGGTTTGGCAAAGTTTTATATAGAGAATAAAATTTCTTTACAAAAGCTCTTAAATAAATATTAACTAAAAGTTGGGGGCATGTGTGTAAAGATTTAAAAATTTATGAAATATTAAAGCAAAAATATACACAGAATATAAAATGTATTTTTAAATTGATCTCTTAAGAGTAATTTATCTTAACAAAAAGTTCTTCTTATAAAATTTAAGTATTAAACAATTTGTTAAAATATACAACAAATACATATTGGCAAAACAAAAAAATATTATAAATATGTCAATAACATGATAAAGTCATCCATAAATACCAATTTAACCTTGGTAAATAATACATAGACATAACAGCATGCCAGCCAGCACTTAGTATTCAGTCAGAGACAGTAATGTGTTAATGCCTTGGTGATATTTCAATTATTTTACATACTGTTTTTAGAAAAACAATACAGACATAATTTTGACTGTTTGAAAACATATCTAAAGATAGCATGTCTATAAATCTATATAAACATTTATATTTTTTATATAAATGTGTTATCTTTTGTATTATTTGCAAGAGATCAGAATTTGAAATATAGATTTAAATTAAGTAGGTTCAATTTTGTTCGTTCTGTATTTGGTATGGCTTCTCGTTATCCGTTTAACAGTTACATATACAGAATATGAGCTAAGCAAAGTTAATGTAATTTTTAAGTTCAAGTATAATGTATTTTGGTATTGGTACAATAATAAAGATATATAAATATATAGCCATAAATTAAATACTTGTTAAGAAAAACACACATAAAATATAGAAAGAAATAAAACAAATCAAAAGAAATGATTCCATAGTGATATTAAGCAAATAATACATATCAGCGCCTGTATAAGGTTTAAGACATATCGTGAGAGGGGTATACATATATAAGTTTGTCATTCCGTTTGTAATGTCTATAATATAATTTTCCGATCCTATAAAGTATATATATTCCGAGTCCTTATAGATAGCAGAGTCGATTAAGCTATGTCTGTGCATCTGTCTGTCTGTATGTTTGTAGAAATCAATTTTCTGAAGACCCCAGATATCTTCGGGATCGAAATCTTCAACAATTCTGTCAGACATGCTTTCGGGAAGATCGCTATTTAAAATCAGCAAAATCGGTTCATAAATAACGGAGATATGATCAAAAATCCGATGCAACCTCTGAAAATTTCATCAAAAATTGAGATTTTTCATGCATATGGAGACAGAATAATAATCAAACTACAGAAGGTACTTTTTAATTTTCTATAATATTGAACCTAGAAATAATATTTAGTATGTAGGGCCCGGATTAGGTGAAAACCTATAAAAGGGGACTTTCTGGTACTTTTTCGTTCCTCAAAGGGTACTTTTTGAATTTTCTATAATATTGAACCTAGAGACATGAAATTAAGCATGTTGAGCCCGGATTAGGTGAGAAACTCTAAAAGAGAACTTTTTGGTACTTTTTCGTTCTTCAAAAGGTACTTTTTGAATTTTCTATAATGTTGAAACTAGAAACATGAAATTTGGCATGTAGAGCCTGGATTAAGTGAGAACATCTAAAATAGACTTTAGAGCTCATAATTATTCTGAAAATCCGAACAGATTAGTTTTATTTACATTGATTTTAACGATACGCAAATATTGGGCTTCATTTCAACATATCCCCCATACAAAGTTTCCCTCAGAAATTGGTTTGATTTTATAAGTATCGGTCCATATTTGTCGAAAGAATTCTTCAGGAAATTCTTATTTAATTAGTTGCTTATCGCTGCCCTTTTTATGAAAATTTGTTCACTTTATTTTGACGTATATTGATAATTTTTGATGAAAAATGGAAGAAGTTTTTTCGAAAGATATCGCAGGATGTTATCCTTTTTAGCCAGAAGTGCCATCAAATTTAAAAAAACTGTAGAAATAACCATTTATTGTAACTGTGAACGAACTCAAAATTAGGGCCTACATCGAAAAATCTTAAAAAATCTTGGGACACCGGTGTCCCGAATACGTGAAAGAGTTAAATATAAAGATATAAAGTCAATTTACGAGGATGTCATTATATGGACTCATCCTTATAAAATTTGACAGAGAGTTTTCAGTTCTTAAAATCTAGTTTATGTCGTTTCTTAATTGGAATTTCAAGGCAACTTATGAGCCTTTCCAAAGAGGACTTTATATAGGTGATTTGGTAAATTATATACTGATGCCCATAAATGGTTGTGGTGTAGAGTCAGTTCTCAACCGATTCTCATGAAAAACTCTGGGAACATTTCAGTTCCTCTCGACATAAACAAGTTTCATTGTATATGTCGCATGTTATCGCTGTGCTCATATTTTAAAGCCAGTAATGAGCGTTAAAGTCATTTTATGAAGGGAACTTTATGTGGGGGTAGGGTCAATTATAGATCGATCCACATTAAATTCAAGAGAGAGAGAAATTACGGTTCATACAAAACTTGTTTATGTCGAATTTAATCGCTATACTGGTATTTTCAAATCATTTGAATTGTATTTCGGGGACCCACTTGTATGGAGGCTAGGAGAAAACATGGACCGATATGTCGAATTTTAATACCAAACAAACTGCAGCAATAGGAAATATTTGTGCAAAATTTCCCTTGCTCTTTCTGTGCGAATTCTATCATGCTTTCATCAGACAGACAGACAGACATACGGACGGACATGGAATTTGATAAGGACCCAAAATATATGTATGTACTTTTGTGGGTCTACGGCCAATATTTTGGTGTGTTATAAAAGGAATGACAAACTCGTTTTTGCTGGATTTTGAAAAACGGTATCATATTTCTTCTTTCTTCTTAATAGATTTATTTTTTTTAATTTCTTTTATTATATTAAAGAAAATATTCGATTGCCAAACATTTACTAGATTTCTGTTTCTTTTTTACTATTATTCAAGTATTGTATCTTAGAATTCACGATGTTGTATAAAATGTATTATTTTCTGTGTAGTTATCGTTAGTTGTTAGTTAGTTGACGTTTAACTATGATGAGACGCAAATCATTAGAAAAAATAAATTTAAATTTAGGCGTCATGCCGACCAGACTCTAGATAATAAAGATAGTAGTTACAACTACATAAAATACATTTTCGACATATAATAACAATAATGATGTTAATAAACTAAAAATAGTTCATAAAAATATTATAATGTCTGTAGAAAAAACAGAACACAATATGTTTAAAGAAATTCAAAAATTCAAGATTTAAAATTAAATCATTAAAGCTCTTAAGTGACTTCATATTTATTCTTAAGAAATTAGATATCCTTATAAATTTGTCTTATTTTTTTCCTAACACACATATTGCTCAATAATATTTTTTGTCTATATTTTGCCTGCAAACCAGTAAAGTAATATTTATTTGAAATAAAATAAAATATTATATTACTTTTCAAAATTTAAGGAAAAAAATAAGTAAATACAAGTACTTTATCATTGACAATGCAAGCAGACTGGAAAAAATACAATGAAAGATGAAAAACAATTGCTGGAAAGATGAAAAGAAATTTTAAAATTATTTTGCCAATGGTTGTGTTTTATGCACGCCGTATTGGAGGGTGGGTACAAATAGTGACCACTTCTATAAAGTATGTAATAAATACAAAAACAAAATTTATTTAACTAATAAAAATAAAATACTCAACAAAAATGTATTTAAGGTTTTACACAGCACACAGTGGTATAGGAAAAAAAAGAGGGAAATAATTCGGTAACTTCTAAACGGTTAATCCGATTTTAATGAAATTTGGTATGCACAAAGAGGAGGTGTTGTCGAGTTTAGGTTTTGAATTTGGACCTTATAGGCCAACCAGGGGCCTGGCGGGGGGTCCTCAAATTAGGACACCTCGGCTATGTTAAATTTTTAAAACGATCCTATTTCTTCATTTGAGTTCCGATTTAAAACAAATTTCGTATATAGAATCTCCTATTCAAGCACTATAAAAAATGTCGTAGCAGTAAATTATCTCTTATAGTTTAGGAGATATTAGCATTTGAAAATTAAAATTTTAAATTTTTTACCGTCCTTACTTTAGTTTTTTGATAATAACGGGTCCAAATATTCCCGATTTTCGCAATTTTTTTTTACTCGCTGAACAACAAGTTTATATATCAAGGAGTGAAAGAATTATGTAAAAATCATGACTGAGTCCAAAGTTGTAGGCATTTTAATTTAAAAAATTAAAAAAGGCGATTTTTTGCCATTTTTTTGGGAAAAAAGTATCTTTTTCTTTTTAAGTTATCTAAAAAGTTTCTAAGAAGATGTATATAGAATTTATACTTTTTGGAAAGCTGACTTTACATAAAATACCATAAATGAAACAAAACCTAAAAATTTTTGATACCGAGGGGACCAGGTCCATCCAAAAAAACACTATTTTTTATGGAAAATTCAATTTTGAGCAAAAATTCTCAAATCGCATAGTCGATATCAAATTATAGTGACCTGTTTTATATGACCCAATATGTTCTTAATCATTTTGTAACGGGTTTCGATAACCCCGCCCCTGGTATGGATATAATAGGCAAAAAACCAAAAAATCCCATTTTTGGGATTTTTTAAACTTTTTTGGGAATTCCGGGATTTCTAATAAGAAAATTCGAATTTTTTATTTAATTTTGGATTTTGAGTAAAAAAATCTACATAACTGTAAAATTTCATCAAAAAATATTCATAAATAAAATTTTTATTGCAATTTGAAAAATTTGTATCTTCGCAAAAACTGAATAAAAAACATTTTTTAATTTTTTTTTAAAAAAGTATTCCGCGAATTTTTTAATTTTTTTATATACAGTTTTGAAAAATAGAAAAAATTACCTTTCCATTGATATATAACATGCCTACCTAATGTTTTTTAAGTGAAAAATTAATTAGGGAAAACTCAACATCTTTTAGAGAATTTACCTAGTACTATTATTTTCGTCCATAAGGTTAACTCTTAAGTTTGTTACATATATTAAAAAAATATATTGAAAATAATAGTACTAGGGAAATTCTCTAAAAGATGTTGAGTTTTACGACATTTTTTATAGTGCTCGATGAGGAGATTCTATATACGAAATTTTTTTTTAAATCGGAACTCAAATGAAGAAATAGGATCGTTTCAAATAGTCGATATCAAATTATAGTGACCTGTTTTATATGACCCAATATGTTCTTAATCATTTTGTAACGGGTTTCGATAACCCCGCCCCTGGTATGGATATAATAGGCAAAAAACCAAAAAATCCCATTTTTGGGATTTTTTAAACTTTTTTGGGAATTCCGGGATTTCTAATAAGAAAATTCGAATTTTTTATTTAATTTTGGATTTTGAGTAAAAAAATCTACATAACTGTAAAATTTCATCAAAAAATATTCATAAATAAAATTTTTATTGCAATTTGAAAAATTTGTATCTTCGCAAAAACTGAATAAAAAACATTTTTTAATTTTTTTTTAAAAAAGTATTCCGCGAATTTTTTAATTTTTTTTATATACAGTTTTGAAAAATAGAAAAAATTACCTTTCCATTGATATATAACATGCCTACCTAATGTTTTTTAAGTGAAAAATTAATTAGGGAAAACTCAACATCTTTTAGAGAATTTACCTAGTACTATTATTTTCGTCCATAAGGTTAACTCTTAAGTTTGTTACATATATTAAAAAAATATATTGAAAATAATAGTACTAGGGAAATTCTCTAAAAGATGTTGAGTTTTACGACATTTTTTATAGTGCTCGATGAGGAGATTCTATATACGAAATTTTTTTTTAAATCGGAACTCAAATGAAGAAATAGGATCGTTTTAAAAATTTAACATAGCCGAGGTGTCCTAATTTGAGGACCCCCCGCCGGGCCCCTGGTTAGCCTATAAGGTCCAAATTCAAAACCTAAACTCGACAACACCTCCTCTTTGTGCATACCAAATTTCATTAAAATCGGATTAACCGTTTAGAAGTTACCGAATTATTTCCCTCTTTTTTTTCCTATACCAGTGTGCAGCATTGAATTCAAAAAGAAATTAATGGAATCTTTAGAAGTTTAATTATAACTCTTAAATAGTTCCAAATCTTGCAATAGTATTTACCTCTATTGCCAATTAAAATTTCATAAGAAATATGATCCTCTTTCGCTTTATTCCTGTTGTGAATGTTGGAATTTTGCAAACAATAAATAGCAGTTACGAACTAAATCAACTACTATGAATACCGGGAATATCACAATAGCAAGATTCTCTTCGTGGAAATATGCTACTTAAAGTTTTCTAGAGGAAAAGTTTGAAACTACAAAAAAAGTATTAAGTACATATTTATTTCAAAAAGTAGTAAAACACTGTAATATGCATTTTTTTACTATTACCCACAACAATACTTTTTCTGTTGACCAATGCTGTTATATAAATAGTATTCCTATCTAGTCCTTAAAATATTTTCCGTTTTTTCTTTTTTGCTCTTTTTATTTATTTAAAATTTTTCTACTTTTTTAAGATTTGAATATTATACGTCACTTACTTATGTTATTAACCAAGGCGCCATTGAGTGGAAAAGTGGAAAATAAAAATAACATGAAATGTTGTTAGAGGAATATTATTTCTTTAAAAAAATTTTACTTTGGCTCTGAGAACAATGCAGTAGCTATTTAATATTCCTGTCTATTCTACAATTTCTTTGTCATATAAAAAAAAATAAAAATGTCATTACCATTGAATTTGATTCATTTATATTTTCCTCCTTTTAACTCTAAATGGATTTAACGCCAACGCATCAGACAATATGTCCAACATGTTTGAAAAATGTTATTTGTAAAATTTATCTTACGCTCGAGTATTTTGGATTAATGGTGAGGTTTGTTTGGAATATTTATTTCTTTACTTAATGTATTGATTTGGTATGAAATGTATTTTAAAGAATTCTTTTTTTTTTTAAGGAATTTTAGAATATTTCCGGTTTAAAGCAGATGAACAAATTAAGACTTTGTACTTTAAAATATTTTGATTTCTGTCAAATTGTATCAAAGGAATGACCACAACTATTTTTCATCAACCATCATCTTGATTGATTGATTAGGGGGGCACCAAGCATTACGACTCAAGTCGTGCAGCCCTTTTGGTCCACCATTGTAGACTAAGTTCACGTATGAATCTTAATGTTTTAGATGGAGAGAGATTGAATTTTTCAAAGAAAAGCGCTTCCCAGAATTCTTATTCTTAGAGTCCATAGTCAGCCATATCAAGCATTTCACAGAATCTGCATAGTCTTGTCGTATTGTTACCGAAAATGTGCTGATGGTATCTAAGTCCACAGTGTCCGGTATAAAGTCCCGTTAGTAACCTTAGGTCACTCTTGTTAAGTGACAGTAACTTTTGGGATTTACCTTTAATTAGCATTATGAAGCTTTTTTCCTGTCTGAGTCCTAATATTGACTCTCAGTGACGGAGAAATTCAGAATAAGCATATGAATCGCATTTTTCCCTAATGTATCATTTGGGGATACCAAAGAATGGTTCTGGTCTAGTTTGCTAGACAATCTGCTCTTTCATTGCCAGTGTGTCGTTCATGGCCAGGTACCCAACATAGTGTGAGTTTATTATGTTTACCCAGTTTATTTAGAGACGTCAAAGAGTCAAGTACGACCCACGACCTTATTCCGTATGATAGTAAAGCCTTAAGGGCAGCCTGACCATCCGATATCACAAATATCTTTAATCCTCTCAGTTTTCTTCTCAGACATTTTCTTATGCAAATGTTAATTGCATACATTTCTGCCTGGAAAATCGAATGGTAATTACCCATAGGGATGGCCTTTTGGAAATTTGGGCCATAGATTCCCGCTCCAGTGTTGCCGTTTATCTGTCTGGAACCATCTGTAAACCATACAGCATGTTCCTGCCACCATGTTAGGTTTGTCCATTAACCTCTTTTCGGTATAAGAAAGTCAAAAGCTCTGTGTAGTATCAAGACTGTTGAACCAGTCAGGAATCAATATATATGGATCAGTCATAAATGTATTTATAATACTCATGTGTCCCACTAAGTTAACAGCTATTAAACTGGTTATTTCTGGTAGGCGAAGTGGAGATTTGAGCGTCTCATCCTTTGTATGTATACTTTGGGTCCTTGTAAGATTTGGACATGATAGAGCATAAGCGAGAGGGACTATGTGGACAAATGTTTCCAAAAGAAACTTCAATTAAAATTACAAATAATTGTAATTGGATAAACTTCAATTATAATTACAAGTAATTTGTAAATCTTGAAGTACAATTACTTCAAATGTAATTGTAATTGAAAATGTAGTTATTAAACCCCATGCTTGCCTATGACGCTTAAAGATCCACCGGAATTCACTTTAAATATACACTTTTTTCACGGTGGATATTTAATAATCTAAAAACACTTTTAATTTTTCATACAAAAAACTAAAAACAATAAAATTTTTTTTCTATTTTCATAATTTACATCTACTTCCGCCGAAAACCTATTATAAAGACCTTCAATAGTTTCTTCAATTATTTTAAATAGAAAATATTTTTCTTATAAGTTTAAAAATCTTTTTTGTTAATTAATTAAATTTACCACAAATTTTTCAAACAACAAAACATTCTTTAATTAAATTTTTCCAAATATATTTCAAATTGAAGACAAACAAGTTATTTATTGTATTTCTAAAAGAATAGTTTTATTTAGAAATAAATATAACAAATAGAATGTCAAGAACTTGGCAAATAGAAAATAAATTGTTTTTAAGATTTTTGTTCCTTTGCTGTAAATATTGGAATGTAATAAAATATTGATTATAATTTAAAATTTTTATTTGATATTAAGATTTTACTTGGCATAAATAGTAAAAGAAAAACACACCTGGAGCAAAAATAGAAAATATATTTTAAGAGAAAAAATGTAAAATACTATTACAGCTTGATACAGTATACTTTGAACATATGCCACGTTTTACAAGAATGGAATGTATCTCTATTATTATTTTTCGCAAATTTAACAAGTAAGAGTGTTATATTCGGCTATGCCGAATCTTATATACCCACCATCAAACCTCGTTTGACTCGAATGAAACTTACTTATGTCGAATTTCATCTATATACTCGTATATTTAGGCCAGTTATAAGCGTTAAAGTAATTTTCTGAAGGGGACCATGTATAGGGGGGTAGGGTCAATTATGGGTCGATCCTCATAAAATTTGGTAGATAGAATTTGGTTCGTATTAAATTTATTTGTGTCGAATTTCATCGCTACACTCGTATTTTTAAACCATTAATGAGCGTTGCAGTCATTTTCTGAAGGGGACCTTATATGCGGGGTAGGGTCAATCATGGACCGATCCTCATAAAATTTTTTAGATAGATTTTGACTCGTATGAAACTTACTTATGTCGAATTTCATCTATATACTAGTATTTTTAAGCCAGTAATGAGCGTTAAAGTCATTTTCTGAGGGGGACCTTATATGGGGAGTAGGGTCAATTATGGACCGATCCTCATAAAATTTCGTATATTGATTTTGGATCATAAGAAACTTACTTATATCGAATTTCATCGCTATATTCGTATTTTTAAACAAGTTATGGCTGCTAAAGCTGCTTTTCGAGGGGCCACTTGTATGGGGGCTATCCGAAAACGTGGACCGATATTGCCCATTTTCAATACCAAACAAACCTTACCTATAAGAAATATTTATGTGAAATTTCAACCCTCTAGCACTTTCCATTCGGACTCTATCGTGCTTTCAACAGACAGACAGACAGACGGACGGACGGACGGACGGACGGACAGACGGACAGACATGGCTAGATCGTCTTAGAATTTAATGAGGACCCAGAATATATATACTTTTGTGGGTCTATGACCAATATTTCTATGTGTTACAAACGGAATGACAAAATCAATATACCCCCCATCTTTTTTGATGGTGGGTATAAAAATACTTAATTGAATTGTATCAGTTGGAGTTATTTATCACAGCCTTTGATATGTGAGGGGGTATCGTGAGGCCAGTTCTTTACAGATACCACGAACTGCATGGTTGTTACTTAAATAGTACATACAAATAATTGCCTCCACACAAAAAATTTAAATTTAATACAAAAATACACAAACAAATAAAAATCTACATTACCGTAAAGTTCACAAAATTTTATTTACACAGATGTTGTACATTTATTTGGGTTCACAGTTTTACACAAAGATACGTTTTTACATGGAAATGTTGTAGTGTGTATGAAAACATTTATGTTTACCTTGCAGTTATTTTCCAGGTAGAACTATTTGGTTCCATACACAACGACCTGTTGAGATAATTCACGGGATCTCATACCGCATTAATTTACACTACGATACAGCTGACGAGTGTTGTGGTCTTGTAAAAAGAGTGTTCCTTTTACTCTACATGACATTTCTCTAAATTATTTAGAGACAAATAAGTGACAGCAAAAGTAATTCTGTAGTTGGTTGACTAGAATTACTTTTGCTGTCATTTATTTGTCTCTAAATAATTTAGAGAAAAGTCATGTAGAGTAAAAGGAAAAGAGTATAGCTATACCTTAAAATGTATACACTGATCCAATGTATACACTGATCCAATATCACACTACTGGATTTGTAATACATATGGGCGATTTCGTGTCAAGTGACCCAACTCAAAAAATCGATTTAGATGAAATTTGCACCAATGTTAGTACTATTGGGTAGTAGGCCAGACACATTTTTCTATCGGTCAAGAACTGCCGGACTTAGAGGGGGTCAAAGTTGGACATTTTGGTCATACATGGTTTTATTCAAATGGATATAACTTTTCACCTATTGGTCCTAGCAAAAATTGTGCAAAGGAGTTCAGACAGCTATTTCTTCCTTGTTTCCAAAAAAAAAAAAAAAATATTATTTTTTAAATTTTTTAAAAATTTAAAAAATATATTTTTTTAACTCTCTTTTTTGCTCAGAAGAGATAGAGCTGAAAGTTTGTGTTTGGCCTACTATGCCATAGTACTAATCTTGCTACAAATTTCATCCAAATCGGAGACATCGATTTTAAAAGTTGGGTTACTTGACACAAAATTGCCCATATATGTATACTTATGTAGTAGTAGTCTTTGCAAATGAAATTATTGTGAATTACAGCTGCAATTTTCTAAGAATAATAAATATTTATGTACCTTTTGCTACCAAATAATTTGTAAAGCAAAATGGTTTATCATGATTTCTATGAGATATACTATTTAAAATAACTAAGTATAATTATGACTAAAAACTTTTACATAAATACATATGGTTGTAAATAGTTTTAGAATATTGTTATAAATAGTGAAATTTTACATTAATTAATTAAAAAAACTTAGTTTCATCAGATTTGAAATTGTTTTGAATTTATATTGCTATGTAAAAGTTTTGTTAAACAAGCTTTGATTTATATTTCGAAGTAATTTTCGTTATAAATAGTATTAAACTAAATTAAACTAGTAAGAAAGTATAGTCGGGCGTGGCCGACCATATGATATCCTACACCAGTTGCGAATAATGTGATTTTTCTTTTCATAATAATACATTTATCTTGAAAATTACCTTGATTCCGATTTATTTACGAAAAACTAACTTTCTGAAAGAGGCTTTATATGGGGGATGGGAGCAAATGTGGACCGATCCCGATAAAATGGGCTGGAAAGATTTATCTAATATCTTTTTATCTAATATTTGTCTGTGCTAAACTTCGTTGCAATAATAGTGTTAATAAGTGAATTGAGGATATTCAAGTCACTTTCTGAAAGGGCCAAGGGTAAAATGAGGTCAGATCAGTTCGAAATTCGATAAGACCATCAAGACTTGTACAAAACTTAGTTGTGTGGACTTTTATCGTGATACAATTATATTATACATAATTATGAGCTCAAAAACCCTTTTACTTAACCCCCCAGTTGTATGGGGGCTAGGTGAAATAATGGACCGGTTTTAAACATTTTCAATATTCTTCGTCCTTGTATGCCAAATTTTATTATTATCTTTAAAATTGCGACCTGTACTTTGATAACTACGTTTACATGGACACATGGACGGTCGGACGGACGGACATGGTTAAGTCGACTCAGAAAGTTATTCTGAGTCAATTGGTATACGGAGTATAGTACTAATATTTTAGTGCGTTACAAACATCAGCACAAACGCATAATACCCTTCCCACTATAGTGGTGTAGGGTCTAACAATTTCGGGAAACAGAACGTAAAATAGGAACGTAGAGTCATAGTTGTAGTTTTGGAAAGTTAAATAAACCTTAAGACAGGCTTAACGATTTATTTAAGATTTTTGCATAAAAAATTTGAAGTGAATAAAATAAATTATCATAATTTTTTAAAATTTAGAGTTTGTTTAAGGACCTGCAACAAATTTTAGTTTTTCTAATCGATGTTTGGTAAATAAAATATACCAGAAATTACATTTATTCCCAATTAGGTCATTATTTAAAAGTGTAGGTATATGTATGATGTTTTTGGATTGTATTGAATATAGCACCAACAAAGGTCAGAAGGCAATTAGGGCATTATCAGCATTGAGGTTGATTCTAAGTGAACTTTGAACTGCAATACACTTTGTAAACTCTGAATCATATGGACACTAGGCCAATCGAGGATAATTGGGAAAGGAACTTGATGTAGTTAACCTAACATATGCAAAACCGTTCGACGCAACAAGGGCAAGGCAGCTCGATCAGAAGGTCCTTCAGGGTGAATAAGTCCGAAGTTAGTATGATAGTACGAATTCTTAGTGGAGACAAATAAGATAAACAAATTCAAACGGTAAAATTAGACCCATATCGTCATTGCACCGACAAAACAGTTATGTGTTTTTTATTAGGTTTTCAGGAGAGCAAAAAAACTCTATTATTTTGTAATTTCGCGAACTACATTTGAAATTATATGTTTCTTGAGAACCTAAGCCCATTTGCTATATAAATGTTGTAAATATATTCCAGAATGATTCGCCATTTCTGATCTATAACTAAATCTACCTATCTATATAAATAAAAATCAATTGTCGTTCGTTGGTAATTGCATCAGTTGAGAACGGCTAGACCGATTTGGACAATTTTTTTACTGAAATGTTCGTCATAGTCCAACTTAGGTTTTTACGGAAAGAAAAATTGACAACGCCCACTTTTACGCACACTTTATTCGATTTATCTAAAATCGGAAAACGGCTGCACCGATTTGGCTAAATTTTTTATTTAAATGGTCGTAGTAATCTAATTTAAGTTTTTACAGAAAGAAAAATTTACCACGCCCACTTTATCTAAAATCGGAAAACGGCTGCACCGATTTGGCTAAATTTTTTAAAACATGTTCGTAGTAATCAAATTTAAAGTTTTACTGAAAGAATAATTGACCACGCCCACTGTTACGCTCACTTTTTTCGATTTATCTAAAATCACAAATCGAACATAAACATTTTTTCTAATTTGGACAGGACAACGTCTGTCGGGCCAGCTAGTATCTAATAAAAGCTTTGGAGCAATATTTTTAAATTTGAATATTTTTTCGATTTTGTTCGAAAAACTATGATCAAATACTACGATAATTTCTAAACAAATAAAGATATTTTCACATGACTGTTTTTTTCGGAGCAACGACGATATATCATAGAAGCTACATTATTTCTCTTATTACATCTCCTACGACCACTGATTGGAAAATTTTAAAGAATGTATATATCGCTAAGTTGGACTTTTCCTTGAAAAGGAGCTAACAGCAAGCAAGACAGTGGTCTGATGTAATATACGCCAACCCGAAGTATTTTACACCCGATTATGAGGTTATAAAGTCAAATAACACTATGTGATTAAAATAAATACCTGGGAAGTGATACTATTTTTCTGAAAGGTGGATCCGAGTAGAACAAGAATCTATTTTGCCAAACACCTCCAAAATCTTGAGATGCGGGTAAAAAACTGGGTTTTCGTACCTTTAAGCACTTATAAATCATTAAGTTAGTTGTATCTAAACCGATTTTAAGTTTTTCAACCGATTTAGAAAGCAGAAGCTGAGACCTTTACATTGACATATATGATATTTAAGTAACCTAGAGAAATATGTGTGCCTTTCATCGGTAAGCATGATTGATTTTAGTTTTGTGCCGTTTTTTCAAGTTTGGAGATGTTTTTACAAAGTACAGTAAAACTTCGATATAACGAACCTCGTTTTTGAAAGTTAAACATCTCAGCTTTAAATGATTTTTAGTACAGAAAATAAGTGATAAGTGAACCTTTTTTCACTACGAGCTTTATTTACAGATCAACAGTCATTATTAGTTTTGAATATAAAACTCGATTTTAAATTTCCTACCATTTGGTTATCAAGGATTAAATATAGTATTCATTATCACATAAAAATATTTTATTTTTACATTTTATTTTTTTTAAAATAAAAACAAAATCCGTTGCCATACATTTCCGTTGTGTTTTTTGTTGTAGTTTTAGTTTTTATAACTTTTGTCGTTCTATTGAATATTTAATAATATTTGTTACTGAAGTAATACATATTTATTAATAATTTTATTTGTTATAACATATTTTGTTATGGTTGTATGTGTGTGTGTGTGTGTGTGAAAATACAACTGTTGTTCTTAAAACATTTACATAGAAATATTGTTACAGTGTTGCATTTTTGTATAGTAAATGTGTGTGTGTGTGCTCGTTTTTATTATGCGAAATGCATTTCCGTTTCCGTTGTTAGTACTATTTTTGCTATTTCATTTTGTAATATCCGTTTATAGTTAAATTTATGTTTTTACTCATTCAAATTGGCAAAAAATGTATTTTATTCGTATTTTTTTCTGTAAGGCTATGCATATTTTATTGATTTTAAATTTGTTTTTGGTCGGGATGTTAAAAAGAAAAAACTATGCATAATGTTGGTTTGTTGAGAAGCCGGGAGAGCAAATGTTTTAATAAATTATTAAAACCTTTTTAGTTTGGTTATTTTGATAAAGATAAATCAAGGGTTTTAAATAGCAAAGGAAATTAATATTATTATATATACCTTTAAATGCATAACAAAAATTTAACAAACCTGCAAAGAAAGAGAAAAAAATTTAATTAAAAATCAATAAAATTTATTAACAAATGGCTAAATAATTAACTATTCTTTATTGACAAAACCTAATAATCCTATGCCATTTATAAAAATTTTCTTCCAAAGCCTTAAAATACCACCAAAACAAAATAATGCACTCGAAATAATCCCCAGCTATTAGTAAATAATAACATAATACACATTAAGTAAACTAGATATAAAAAAATGGAAAATATACAAAAAAAAAAAAAAATGACAGCAAAATAAACAATAAATAAAGCATAACTAATTATCTTTTTAACGCATTATTCGCCCACTACATTACCGCACTACAGCACGAGTTATTTCACTTGTTTATTTATTTGTGTGACATATTAATTACCCCCTCATAAAGTATAATTAACTTTTAATTTGTTTTTCAAACAAATAATTTACACTATATTGTATAAACATATGAATGTATCTGTGTATTTTATTTAATGTTAATAATTACACATGTTTTCAATTTTTAAACAACAAAAACTATACGAAAAATATTGCCAAAAAAAATTAATTATAATTTTCATTTAAAATTTTAGAAATTTCAATTTTAATCAAGGAATTAATGTTTTTCACCACTTTTGCTTTTATAGCCTTATGAATTGTTTATTGATAAAATAAATATTTCCAGCAGCGAGGTATGAATTATAAATATAATTTTCTTTTAAGCAAACGTTTAAAAAAATTATAATTAATAGTGTTTTGTGTTTACTTTTTTTTTTTAATTTTCACTTAAAATTTATTTTAATTATGGGCACTTATACCGTTATTAAATAATACATTAAATTAACTCAACAGGTTTAAAGACTGTGGAAGTAATAAGTTGTTAGAAAAAGTAATTTAAATAATTTCTTATTTAAATTACATTTTTTTCTTTTAACCAAGACAGATAAACCTTTTAATTCTTCATAGCTTAAAATTATAAAAACAGCAAGGATAATTATACCCTACACCACTTTAGTGGGAAGGGTATTATGCGTTTGTGCTGATGTTTGTAACGCATTGAAATATTAGTACTATATCCACTTTAAAGTATACCGATCGACTTAGAATCACTTTTTGAGTCGATTTAACTATGTCCGTCCGTCCGTCCGTGTGTCCATGTAAACGCTTTTATCAAAGTACAAGTCGCAACGCGTTTGTTATGACCCAAGGATGATGTCTATTGAAAATGGATAAAATCGCTCATTATTTCACCTAGCCCCCATACAACTCAACCCCCCGAAAAGGGCTTTTGAGCTAATAATTATGTATAATATAAATGTATCTCGATGAAATTTCGCGCAAGTAAGTTTTATACAAGCCTTGCAGAATTTCGAAATGATCGGACTTCATTTGACCCTAGCCTCCTTCAGAAAGTGACTTGAATATCCGCAATTCATTTATTAACACTGTTATTGCAATGAAATTTAGCACAGACAAATATTATATAAATACAAATCTATCCAGACCATTTTATCGGGATCGGTCCACATTTGTTCCTATCCCCCATATAAAGCCTCTTTTAGAAAATTAGTTTTTCGTCAATAAATCAAGGTAAAATCGAAATCAAGCTAATATTCAAGATAAATGCTTTATTATGAAAAATAAATCACATTTAATATTCATAACTGGTGTAGGGTATAATATGGTCGGTCACGCCAGACTGTTTTATATTAAATTTTTTCAAGTTCTACAGTTTAATTAAAAACTATAGAATGCAGCGAAATTAGAGTAAAATCTAGTAAAATCTATCTATATCTATATATCGCTCATTTACTACAAGACTGTCATAATCCAAAATTCAAGTTTTTTGATCTATGGGAGATTTCATATGAAATAAACACAAAGTTAGAATCTTCAGAAATCATAGAGAGAATTTTTTTACTTACATTGTTTTTAGAATAGCAAAGTACACCGGGTATAACTAGTACATATATTAAAATAATTGTCATAAATTTTACAATGTGTAATCTCGTATGTCTAGAACTATGAGCTACTTTTCATTTTGAAATTTCAAGTAGGCAAGGTGTCACGCCCACATACAAAATAAGTATAAAATGTCGAATATCTCAGAAATTGCCACCTTTAGATTCCTCAAACTTTGACATCCATATAAACTAATGAACTAATTCTCAAATTTCGCATGGGCAACATTGAAATCCATATATGAACATTTAAAAAAGGGAACAATTAGATTTAGTATCAATATGAACATTTGGCAGTGGGTGTGTTACTCCTTATAAATTAAATACAAAAAGTTGTACATCTGGGAATCTATAAATGCTAGAACCCTGGGAAACTTTTACAGCCAAATAAACATTAAGGGGGTCAATTGGGCAAACTGTGAATAATGGATGTGGCACCATACAAAGAAAAAATTTGTATATCTAAGAAACAATAGTAAGAGTTGCAATATTTTGAAATATGAGAGAGGGGAGGGTATATTGGGTTTATACTGATGTTCCTAACTCACAAAAATATTCGTCATGTACCCACTTTAAAGTATACCAATCGAATCATTTTCTGAGTCAATTAAGCTATGTCCGTCTGGCTAGCTGGCTGTCCATGTAAACTTTCAATATAAGTCGATGAAAATTGGTACACGCGCTTTTTTTGGACGAAACCTATTTAAAGTGGTTAAAAGTGGTCCATTATTTCACCTAGCCCCCCTACAACAGAAAAGGGTATTTGAGCTCATAATTATGTTAAATATACCTGTATCTCGATAAAAAGCAGCACAAACAAGTTTTATGCAAGCCTTGATGACCCTGTTAAATTTCATAAAGATCGGGCCTCATTTGACCCTAGTTCCCTTACAAAGTCCCCTTCAGAAAATGACTTGTATGTCGAAAATTCACATATAAACACTAGTATCGCGATGAAATCCAGCACAATTAAATATTACATATATGTAAATCTGTTCACAAAATTTTTATCGAGATCGGTTCATATATGCACCAAACTCATATATAAATCCTTTTTCAAATGTATCGGAATCAAGGTTATACTTATTATAGAAAATAAATCACATTTAACATTCATAACTGGTGTAGGGTATCATATGGCTGCCCACGCCCGACTATACTTTCTTAATTGTTTATATTGTTTTTAGGGTAGCGAAGAACCTTGGGTATAGCTAGTAAATTTATAAAAATTAAGCATGTTTAAAATTTGTCTGAAAAAATTTTAAATTTTCAATATTTCAAGGCTCATAATTTTAGCCTCTCAAAGATCTTTTACGTAAAATATCATATTATTCTGTAAAACATGTGAAAAAAAATGGAAAAAACTTTAAAACCGTACCTATTGTAAATACTACGAATATATTATTTTTGGATAAACAACCAATATATCTTTATTTACTACTCATTTCTCCTATGATGTGTAAAGAAAAAACCCCACAAAAAAAGTTATAACGACTAATTGCCTCTTAAGTGAAGACACTTGAATGTAAACTTTAGTTACATTGAAGCTTATATTTTATTCATACTTAAATAAATCTATATAGAAACTGTTGTAAACATGATAAAATATTAAAGGAAGGTAAAACAACTTGAAAACGAATCTAAACAAATAATTACTCTCAGTCATGGTCTAGGAAAAGTTGTTTAAATTAAAACATTTTTGTTTGGAGAGAGGAGGAGTAAATAAACAAATAATATTGCTACATTCTTGTGAACCGAATTTTATATACATACCTTTCAAAATAGTATATTTTAACAAATATATTATTTCTGTGAGAAAGTCTTTAAAAAATTCTAAAAATTTAAACATTCTCTATATATTTAAAACTAGTACAAAAAATTCTGATACGCTTCTGAAGTATCCTTTACATAATATCAAAATTTCATAGCATTCCTTTGTTTGAATTTAAATCTTTAAAAATTTATATTTGTAACTTTTGACCCATTCAGGAAATATTAACCCCTGACAAAAATTTTGTAAAGCGGTATCTTAGACTAAACATAACTTTCAACATCTTATTTCTAGTTTCTATATAAACGGTTCTACCCTATTACACATACGTTTTTTTCCGCATGTATCTTTCTTTTATAGACCCAAGAAATGTTTATTGTTAAGTATTGACCTTAAAAAATATGCAAAGTTTCCTTTATACTAAGAATAAAGAAGGGATAGGAAAATACCCTAAGGGAGTACAGTAATAATTTATTTAACAAAATACTAATGTTAATAAAAAGTTTAATTATATTAAATTTTAATTTAAATTTTTAGCTTAAAAAAGTGAACAAAGCAAACAAAACAAACTAGTAGAAAACAAGTAAGAAAGTATAGTCGGGCGTGGCCGACCATATGATACCCTACACCAGTTATGAATATTAAATGTGATTTATTTTTCATAATATCGCATTTATCTTCAATATTCCCTTGTTCCGATACATTTAAGCAATTTATGGATGAAAAACTAATTTTCTGAAAGAGGCTTTATATGGGGGCTAGGGGCAAATATGGACCAAGCCCGATAAAATTTTGTGAATATATTTATATTTACATAATATTTTATTGTGCTGAATTTCATCGCGATATTTGTGTTTATAAGTTAATTTGGGACATTCAAGTAATTTTCTGAAGGGGACTTTGTATGGGAGCTAGGGTCAAATGGGGCCCGATATTTATGAAATTTGGCAGGGTTATCAAGACTTCTATAAAACTTAGTTGTGCCGTATTTTATCGATATATCTGTATATTTAACATAATTATTAGCTCAGAAGCCCTTTTCGGGGGGTTCTGTTCTATGGGGGCTAGGTGAAATAATGGACCGATTTTAACCATTTTCAATAGGCTTCGTCCTTGGGTCAAATAAAACGTGCGTGCCAAATTTCATCCAATTATCTTGAAAATTGCGACCTGTAGCTTGCGCACAAGGTTTACATGGACAGCCAGCCAGCCAGACGGACGGACGGACGGACATAGCTTAATCGACTCAGAAAACGATTCTAAGCCGATTGGTATACTTTAAGGTGGGTCTAGGACGAATATTTTTGTATGTTACAAACATCAGCACAAATCCAATATACCCTCCCCACTAAAGTGGTGTAGGGTATAATGATAAAATTTGGATCCAAGACTGTCATAACTGAAAACGTGTTCAGTTCCCTATCAACAATTGAAAACCCCCAATCTCTGTACAATTTATTAAAAAAACTGTTTCTTAAATTTTATCGAAATGTGTCTCAAAAATTCCCTAATTTTGATCCACAAAAAGACTTTTAGCGCATGACGAAATATGTGTCAAATTTTTTGTAATTTTTAACTTATTGTGATAAAAATATATACAAAATTATTTAGCGTTTTATTTAGAACTTTAAAGACCTTTTAGTTTATATACTCTATAATGGCTTTATAGAACTCTTCAGGAGATTTCTCTTCTCATTAGGATCACCCCATAGGATCTTTGTGGTTCTACCAACTGTTTCATTATTTCAAGAGGCCATATTTTAAATTTAGCCTTCGTTGCGTCGAATGGTTTTGCGTTCGTGAAGTTAACTAGTTCGAGCTCCCTTCCTTTTCATTGTCGACTATTCCCGAGTGGCCTGGTAGCCATATGCTGTAAACCTTACCTCTGGGAGAGTATTCTGTTAAATCTTTCTTACAATCCAATACGGTCTTAGATTTAAGTTTATCACATGATATCGCCTTAATTGCCTTCTGGATGTCGGTAAATATGATAATCTCTCTTGGCGCCATATCTATTCTGATCCAATTTAAGCATTCTGTTATTGCTCGGACTTCTGTCTTCGTCTTCAATATATAACCCCAGGCCCGCTTTGCTCCCAAATTTAGAGCCAACCGTGTAGCAACGGATTCCTACGTGTCTTTGCTCTAAAGTTCCGCTTTACCAAGACATTCTTTCTGGGATATGTATTTCGAAGTTTCCTTCATATTTTGTCTCTGGTATGCCGTCGGACATGTCCGATGATTGTGTATAACCTTCCAATGTGTCCAGTATACATTGATGATGTGTCCTATAACCGCTTTTTGTCAGTTCGCCTAAAGTTATGAGCCGTTCGGCTGTAAGTGCCTCATATATTGGTTGACTTAGTGCTCATGGCACCACATATACCCAAGCAGCATGTACTACAAACTGCCTGTAATAGTTTGATGTTACACTTTTTTCTATAGAAGTCACCAGATTATTGAAGCAGATTAGAATTAAGGCCCCATTTCATGCCTATGGTTCTCCTACATAGCGCCTCGCATCGATATGTCTTGTTAATTCTTTCCTTTATCTTAATTTCCGGTCAAGGATTACACCTAAGTACTTAACTATGTCGGTCAATATTAAAACCTATAGGTTGAGCCTAGCTCAGTGCCGTGTTCAGAGTCTCTTCAGCCCTTCTACACAACTAATTGTCATTCTTTCCCCTTAAAAGAGTTACAACATCGTCTGCATAGCAGACAGGTCTAACAGGTATTCTCGGTTAGGGTCCTTAGGAGGCTATTTATAGAGTAAAATGGACACAATAGCACCCTGTGGTGCACCGCGAAATAAGCTTTTTCTGATAGTTATATCGTACATTCCGCAGCTTATCCATCTGTTTCTTAGCATGTAGCTGGTCCAGTTACGAAGCACCCGGTCAACATAAAACTGGTCTAAGGATTTTGGGCTTAGATCAATTTTGGATTATATCGGCCTGTTAGTAAATGAGCGATATGTACTTACATACATATATAGTAATATCTTGTTAATGTTATATTTCAAGAAAGTTTTTAATTGTTTTAAACCCAATTTTAAACGTTTATATCAAACAAACAAAATATTAAACTTATAATCCCCATTTTTTAAGTAAGGTGTTTATGTGTGTATGTGTAGTATAAAAAATCTAACACAAACTACTGCAATAAATTGAAAACATATTAAATCAATTACCTAGTACAAATATAACTTACAAATAATATTTTCTTTTTCCCAAGTATTAAATCAATGACAAGTAATTTATACATTTTAAGGCAAATACCAATGACAGCTCAAATGTCACATCTGTCATGGGCGAGTGGGGGTAAACATAGTTCTATGTTGTTGATGGTATGACATACATAAACGTAATTTGGCCAACATACATATACAGATATACTTAGATAACGCATTGATAAAATCCATGCCACACAGAAAATGGGATTCCAAATATTTTTATTATATTTTTATAAATATTATTTTCTTTGGATATAAAAGATACTTATTTTCTGTGCATGTCATAACTTTTGACAATTTCATTTAAGAAAAATGTCACCTTCAATTTTAATGACAATACAAAACAATGTTTTTTTTTCCTTTCACTTTATTCATCATATTCATAATTTTATTTTCAAAAGAAGACAAGAATCTAAAGCAAGACAAAGATTATGTTTTAAACTGATGACAGCATTCAGTTTTGATTGTAAGGTATAAAAAACAAATTCAAATTTTTATAAACAAATTTGTTGCGTATACAAACATTTTATTTTCTTCATTTTTTAAGTAAGTGTGTATGTATGCTGAAGTGTTGATTTAATAAAATTAATTTAGAATTTTTTTTCTTTATTTTTTATCTTAAAATATTTACTTAAACAAATTTTTCGAAAAAAAAAACGTACACCCTAAAAATAAAACTTTATTTTGTT
The DNA here is from genome assembly GCF_015586225.1 of Lucilia sericata. Classification (NCBI taxonomy): domain Eukaryota; kingdom Metazoa; phylum Arthropoda; class Insecta; order Diptera; family Calliphoridae; genus Lucilia; species Lucilia sericata. The sequence goes on from NW_023994166.1 coordinate 275,025, forward strand.
ATTAAAAAGTTTTGCTGGCACTTTGTTTTTTTCTGTGATTCTTTATTTTTTTCTTTTGTTTTAAAATTTGCCAACTTTAGTTGTTATTTCAAACAGAATCTAATGAACAACAATAGCAACAATAAAAACAAACAATAGAATTAAGCCTGTTTATTGGGAGAGTCTGACAGCGGGTACAATAAACAAAATTAAAAAGGGTGTCAAACAACGACAGCAGTATTTTCAGTTTTTCTTTTGAACATTTTAGGCTAAATTGTGCTTAAAAAAAGCATCAAGTGGCGTTAAATGAAAACGTAGCTAATGAAATTGGTGGTCGTGGTTCTAGAGCCATTACATTGGGAATCAGAAATATACATATAAGATCTTTTAATGGAATTTTTAGCCAACAACCACAATTTGCATAAATTAATGAAAACTTTTATTAAGTTAAAACTTTATAGTTTTAAGTTTTTATTAAATACCTATATTTATGTCCACTACTTTCAAATGTTTTTTCGCTTATGTGTTTATACAGTCAAGGTGTTAAAAATGAAATAGGTTGGCATATACTTATGAATATTACCCAAAGTTTGTTTCTCTTTTTTTATTAATGAAAGTAAAAGAACAACAATAACAAAATAAAATTTAAATTTACTAAACAAACTGAGCCATAGTAAGTGATAATCTTAAATAAGACAAGTGAAAGTGTTATATTCGGTTGTGCCAAATCTCATATTCCCACCATTAAACCATATGCCGTAAAAGGAATGCTTCCCTAAAAACATCAGGGTGATATTTGGAATATAACTTAAGTCGATTATGGACCGAGTTCTTTTGAATTAACTAAATATTTTTACCGCTATACTTGTATTTTTAAGCCAGTAATGAACGTTACAGTCATTTTCTGAAGGGGACCTTATATGAGGCGTAGGGTCAATTATGGACGGACAGACAGACAGACAGACTGACTGACTGACTGACTGACTGACTGACTGACTGACTGACAGACAGATACAGACAGACAGACAGACAGACAGACAGACAGACAGACAGATAGACAGACAGATACAGACAGACAGACAGATACAGACAGACAGACAGACAGACATATTCTCAGTAGAATATGTTTACAAAATGTTTGCAATATTTTCGAAATTGAATTAAAAAATTCTATAATTTTTAGCTCAGTTTTAACTAGAACCGAAATTTTATTTAATAGAAAAATTATTCGACACTTTATTAAGTTTGATCATACTTAATCGTGATTTAAAAAATATTCTATCATATTCAGACAAAAACAATAAAACGATTTTAAACAATATTACAACCTTAGGTAATAATAGTCACACATGCAAAAGTAAAATAAAATAAACATTTTTAAACACAAACGTATAAATAAATGTACATATATTAAGCTATTTTCTATGTCCAATGGAAAGAAATAAAAAAATATTTAATTTTGTCATGTCGTGTACAATAGAACATTGTACAATAGGTTCGATTGTAAAATGTGTGGCAAAATATGTTCTTTTAGGCAAATTTTTACCCAAAAAAATTACACAATTGTACCTTATAGAACTCTAGTTATAGTATGTCAAATACAAACAAAACCATTTGTCAATGTAATTATACTTTTTTCCACGATATTATACAGACACCTTTATTCACAGCGCATATAACAATAAGTGGAAAAATTATTAGGTATGGTGAGTCTATGTTATTCGTTTTGCCATTTTGCTGCTGCCACTTAGTCTCATCTGTTCGATTGTATATTGCTAATTTAATATACTTTATGGTTAGAATTTAATTTTATCATCTATATAAAATTGTTTATAAATCAATCAACATCAAATGTTGTTGTTGATTTTACTATTAAAAATTCATTCCTTCCCGCACAATTACAAAAAAAAATTTTTATCTTTCCACCATCTAAGTAATACATCATTGTGATTTCTATATGGGAGTAGAGAGAATCAATATAATTTTCGTTCTTTGTAGATTTTTTCTTTGCTTTAAATTTTAAACTTAAATAGATTTTATTTTGGGATGTCTTTAATAAATTGTGTAAATGTTTACATGTAAATTTTCAGATTTTATTAACATATGGAAAAAATAAATTATGTTAAGCATAACAAATGAGCATTTTAAACTTTGAAGTAATTTTTAATGAGTTGATTGTTTATTTGTAATTGTATTTAATAATGTTTTTATATTTCTGGGAATTGATGTCTCAATATCAAAAACAGTTGGAAGAGTATTTTTGCTTTTTCAGCAGCTTTTAAAGGAATCAATGTATCCCTTTTAGACTATACTACTCTATATATATATTTAACTACTATGTTAATTCGAAATTGTGGATATACATTCCACAATGTGTTATACATACATAACACATTAGAGGTGTCCAAAAAATATCGATTTTGTTTGGATGGCTCTTATTTTCTTCATTAGTGTTGATTGGGTAAATAATAGGACTTTTTTTATTTCTTTACAAATTATGAAAATTAAAATTACCTAAATTCTCGAAAAAATTTAATAATTTTCTCCGCGATAAGCTAGAAATTATTGAATTTTTTTTTGAATCAATTTCGAAAAGATTGCATACATTTTTTAAAATATTTTACTGAGATCAAGATTTTCAATCGTTAGTAGGAAAGAAACTGGACCATTAAAAAATAAAAACAATTTTCTAGTTTCAGTTCTAGTTCAGTTCTAGTTCAGTTCTAGTTCAGTTCTAGTTCAGTTCTAGTTCAGTTCTAGTTCAGTTCTAGTTCAGTTCTAGTTTCAGTTCTAGTTCAGTTCTAGTTCAGTTCTAGTTCAGTTCTAGTTCAGTTCTAGTTCAGTTCTAGTTCAGTTCTAGTTTCAGTTCTAGTCAGTTCTAGTTCAGTTCTAGTTCAGTTCTAGTTCAGTTCTAGTTCAGTTCTAGTTCAGTGCTAGTTCAGTTCTAGTTCAGTTCTAGTTCAGTTCTAGTTCAGTTCGTTCTAGTCAGTTCTAGTTCAGTTCAGTTCTAGTTCAGTTCTAGTTCTAGTTCTATTCAGTTCTAGTTCAGTTCTAGTTCAGTTCTAGTTCAGTTCTAGTTCAGTTCTAGTTCAGTTCTAGTTCAGTTTCTAGTTCAGTTCTAGTTCAGTTCTAGTTCAGTTCTAGTTCAGTTCTAGTTCAGTTCTAGTTCAGTTCTAGTTCAGTTCTAGTTCAGTTCTAGTTCAGTTCTAGTTCAGTTCTAGTCCAGTTCTAGTTAGTTCAGTTCTAGTTCAGTTCTAGTTCAGTTCTAGTTCAGTTCTAGTTCAGTTCTAGTTCAGTTCTAGTTCAGTTCTAGTTCAGTTCTAGTTCAGTTCTAGTTCAGTTCTAGTTCAGTTCTAGTTCAGTTCTAGTTCAGTTCTAGTTCAGTTCTAGTTCAGTTCTAGTTCAGTTCTAGTTCAGTTCTAGTTCAGTTCTAGTTCAGTTCTAGTTCAGTTCTAGTTCAGTTCTAGTTCAGTTCTAGTTCAGTTCTAGTTCAGTTCTAGTTCAGTTCTAGTTCAGTTCTAGTTCAGTTCTAGTCAGTTCTAGTTCAGTCTAGTTCAGTTCTAGTTCAGTTCTAGTTCAGTTCTAGTTCAGTTCTAGTTCAGTTCTAGTTCAGTTCTAGTTCAGTTCTAGTTCAGTTCTAGTTCAGTTCTAGTTCAGTTCTAGTTCAGTTCTAGTTCAGTTCTAGTTCAGTTCTAGTTCAGTTCTAGTTCAGTTCTAGTTCAGTTCTAGTTCAGTTCTAGTTCAGTTCTAGTTCAGTTCTAGTTCAGTTCTAGTTCAGTTCTAGTTCAGTTCTAGTTCAGTCTAGTTCAGTTCTAGTTCAGTTCTAGTTCAGTTCTAGTTCAGTTCTAGTTCAGTTCTAGTTCAGTTCTAGTTCAGTTCTAGTTCAGTTCTAGTTCAGTTCTAGTTCAGTTCTAGTTCAGTTCTAGTTCAGTTCTAGTTCAGTTCTAGTTCAGTTCTAGTTCAGTTCTAGTTCAGTTCTAGTTCAGTTCTAGTTCAGTTCTAGTTCAGTTCTAGTTCAGTTCTAGTTCAGTTCTAGTTCAGTTCTAGTTCAGTTCTAGTTCAGTTCTAGTTCAGTTCTAGTTCAGTTCTAGTTCAGTTCTAGTTCAGTTCTAGTTCAGTTCTAGTTCAGTTCTAGTTCAGTTCTAGTTCAGTTCTAGTTCAGTTCTAGTTCAGTTCTAGTTCAGTTCTAGTTCAGTTCTAGTTCAGTTCTAGTTCAGTTCTAGTTCAGTTCTAGTTCAGTTCTAGTTCAGTTCTAGTTCTGTTCTATTTCAGTTCTAGTTCAGTTCAGTTCTAGTTCAGTTCTAGTTCTGTTCTAGTTCAGTTCTAGTTCAGTTCTAGTTCAGTTCTAGTTCAGTTCTAGTTCAGTTCTAGTTCAGTTCTAGTTCAGTTCTAGTTCAGTTCTAGTTCAGTTCTAGTTCAGTTCTAGTTCAGTTTTAGTTCAGTTCTAGTTCAGTTCTAGTTCAGTTCTAGTTCAGTTCTAGTTCAGTTCTAGTTCAATTAGCCAACATTTTAAATCATATATTTACAAAGATAAAAACAACTTAAAGACGAAACAAATATTTACAGTTATTTCAACAATCTACAAATTAAATATTATTCTTCATATATTTTATTTTCTCTAACATTTCTGAACAACACTTGACATATTTGCTCATTGATTTCCGCCCTTAGCAAGAATTCACCTCCCACCCACACACACACTAAATGTTTATTATAATTTCTCCTTGCAAAAAAAGTACAAATATTAGGGTAAAAAAAAACTTAATCACTACAATTGTTTATTAAGTTGAATGTATGTATGTGCGGGTTTGTTTGCCTGGACAAAGACATGCATGTATTTGAGAGTGAATGTCCATTTGTTTGATTTATTTATTTATTTAACAAATACAGTATGTGAGCCACCAATATATACAATAACAACAATAGAACTGTATGTATATGTACGATACATACAGTATTTGTAAGGATTGTATAAACATATACTCTATAAATGGTTTTAAGTACTGTGAAAGTATTAGAGTTCAACATAAATAGAGAAAAGGAAACATAACTACGTACATATGAGTAACAACAAAAAATGCTAAAAATAGTAAAAGAACTTTGTAATACAATACTAGAGTTAAAATGATCAATGAAACTCATGTTAAAGAAGTTACTTTAAAAGAAACGTTTTTTCATATTAATTTTAATACTTGATCTATATTAATTATATTTAAAAAGATAATGATAAAGGAAATTGACTAAAGTTTAATCTTAAGCATTTCTGATAACAATTTAGTTTTCAAATTAACTGACCGATCTTTGTCTCAGTTTAAAGTGTGCAAAACCTGAATATTTGAAACTGTTTAATTATGTGTGTTGGGATACACAAAAACACTACAATTCAGCAATAAATATTTAGAGAAAATGGTATTTAAGTTGTCGTGTTAAAAGTTCTTTACTAAATCAACACACCTACAAATAAACAATGGCCAGTGAACATGAAATAAAACTAAAATAAATGAAACAGCAAAAACAAATAAATAAATACAACAACAATAATAAAAATAAAAATGTTATTTGTGGCAAATTACTTCAATAATGTTGAGTGACTAATTTAGACAAACGTAAAATAATATAAAAAAAACATTTGTCGTGTTAAATTTTTGTTATAGACCGTACATTTATTTCCATTTCTATTTTTAAGTAAAAAAAAAATACAAATACATATAACACCTGTAGCAGGAAAAGATAAATAGATGTACACACATGTGTATGTGTAAATACATGTAATACTTAAGCACTTGAACATGAAACATTTAATGATGCTTTCTATGTATGTATTATAAAATGAAACCATAAAAATTTATTTCAACTCACGCTGTGTTAAATCAGTTTCGTCACAATTTGTGCTTAAATTCAAAAACAGCGAGTTTATATTATTGGAATGCTCTATGTAGCTTTGTTGTTAGTGTTTTGTATAAAAACAAAATAATTTATTGTAAATATAAATTTATATCCTGATGTCTTGTCACACACATTTTTAAGAAAACAAAAATATATTTCCGACTTCTAGAGGATTAATTGAAAAAAGAAAAGAATACAAAACTCTTTAAGTAAATAGATGTGAATTTGATGTATGACCTGCTTTTGTATTTTTCTCTCTTTTTGTTGTTGTTTTAACTTATTTATGTTGATTTGTTCTAAATCTACAGAGACGTGTCCATTTAACCTGTCAAATAAGTAACGAATAAACAAATCAAATAGAACAATCAATGTGACAGGAAATGTAGAATAAGGAGATAAGGAAATAAAATACAAACTAAAAAAAGGACTAACAAGGTTGGGGTAAAAAAGAGAAATATGTATATGTATGTACATAAAAAATAAGTGAATTTAAATAACAAAATAATAAACAATTAAGAAGTATGATTCAGTTAGAGGAATTGTATTAAATTTATAAAAGTTTTAACAGATAAGAAGTTGTCAGATTAAATTTGACAATTGTTGTTAATTAAAAAGTTTATTGAGGTACTTAATAGTCTCAGTTTTAAATAACACAAGTTATCAGGAGAGCAAAAACATTTTTTATGTTTTTCTTTTTTTGAAATATATTGGTACACACAGTGCACTTACTTCAACTCGGACAGAACAGTGGGGTAAGATAATAGAGTTTTTATTACTTTTGAAAATTCAAAATATTTACAGACAGCAAGAAGGCAATTAGGGCAATATCAGGTGATAGAATTAAATCCAATACGGTCTTAATTGGATTGTAAGAAGGCTTTAAATGAATATTCTCCCAGAAGTAAGGTTTACACCATATGCATACCAGGGCACTCGGTAGTAGTCGGCAACTAAATGAATGTAATAACTTTAAACGGAAGGGAGCTCGAGGTAGTTAACCTGACGAACCCAAAACCTTTCGAGGCAACAAAAGCTAATTTAAAAAATTTTTTTCTCGTAAAAAGGAGCGCACAACATTGCTCTAGGTGTATTTCTCCGGATTTGATGTAGTATACATCCTCCTATCAACCTAACCTAACCTAAAGAAATTCTTTAATTGATGTAGTAATTTAAGAATTTAAGAAATTTTCCAATTAAAGAGCATTTAACAATTCTACTTTTATAAATATTTTGTTAATATTGAACAATAATTTTCTACTTAAATATAAATTTAATAAAATTCCCTCTTCATAAATAATTTGTATTTAATTTTATCTTAATAATTAGGAATAAGAAATGTTTATTTTATCTGTCCCCTTGTAATCTCTTCAACGTTTACATACAACTATATACTGCCATACATATACTTACAATAGATTCATAGATTTACTCTGGCACATACATACATATATGCGTATGTATATGTATATAAGTGTATACCTTACTTTTGTATGTACATACATATTTTTGTATAAATTCACAGATAGCTAAAATAAATTGTTTATGACATTAGTCATCATCTAAAGTGCCAATTTGTGGCCACAGCTTAATGTGTACTATATAATTTTATCTGACAGTTTTAAGTGACCAAACACAATTAGAAAACTCACAAACACACACACATACTTTCAGTCATACATAAACATATATAAATACATATGTATTTGAAATCTCTATTTATTTATTATTGTACAAATACATAATCCTGCAATGTTTTGAAAAATATCTATAAAAAAAGAAAAATATTGATGTATTTTATATGATTTTTATTAATGTTTATATTCGTACATACATATCTGTTTTATTGATAAAGCAATTAAGGAATTTATTGTTTGTGTCTGCCTTTGAGTGGATTTAAGTTTAACTTGATTTCTTCGAAAATACACTAAATCTAAGGAGTGGTTTTTTCTATTTTATTAAATTGGTAAATTATTATATGAATTGATATGGTTAAACAAATTTTATTTGTTTGAGTCATCACTGTTGAAAATAAATGTCTGGCCAAATTATTTGTTTGTTGATTTATTTATTATTTTTTATTTTTATTACAAAGACAATTGATGTATATAAACAAGCATTAATGAAATTTGTATACCCTACACCACTATAGTAGGGAGGATATTATGCGTTTGTGCTGATGTTTGTAAAACCTAAAACTATTGGCCATACACCTTAAAGTATACCAATCGGCTCAGAATAACTTTCTGAGCCGATTTAGCTATTTCCGTCTGTCCGTCTGTGTGTCCATGTAAACCATGTGCCTGTATCGTCGCAATTTTCAAGATAATTAGATGAAATTTGGCACATACTCTTCTTTCCACCCAAGGACGAAGCCTATTCGATTTATCAATGTCCGTCTGTAGGTACGTCTGTGTGACCTTTTGTGCACACTCTACAGGTCGCATTTTTAAAGATAATTGGATGAAATTTGACACATACTTTGTTAAATGTTCTTTTATCACTTAAAAAATCGCCTAAATTTAGTTTTACATAAGTCTTAATGATACTGCTGATTTTCGTAATGATCGAGCTTCATTTGACCCTATGCCCCATACAAAGTCTCCTTCAGAAAATGATTTGATGGTCAAAATTCACTTATAAACACTAATATCATGATGATATCTTAAATAACTATTGTAGACGTAAATTCTTCTACCCAAAGTTATAAGGATAGGACCATATTAACCCCCCGCCCATATAACCCGTCATCTAGAAAATCCTTGTTTTGTCAACAAATTGATAAAATATTTCTGAATAAAGGTAAAATTGAAATTAAATACATTATTATTAAAAAATAATTAACATTTTTTACATTATTACTGGTGTAGGGTATCATATGATCGGTCGTACCCGACTATAAATTCTTACATGTTTTAATATTATTTCAATGTTGAAAAGTTACGATGGCAGATTCTATTATTCCTTCTGTTGAGTCATTTTAAGTGATCTCAAGACAAATGGTCTTTTATGTTTTTACTAAAAAAAACACTTTTGTTAAAAAATCAAATTTATCAAAGATTTTCGCTTCCAGTTTTTAAGAAAAATCTATGTTTATGTTTTTTTTTATCTATTTTTGTTAAAAAATTTAATTTATAACAGAGAAGAGCCAATACAGCGACTCTTTTTTTAGTTTTCAAGATAATTTAATATTTATGGTTTTAATAAAAAATCGATTTAAGTTGTGAAATTTTTCGCTCTTTTTGAAATTTTATGTTTTTACATAAAAATTGCAGTATGTTGGAACTGGAAAAGTATGGACAGTATAGCTGAAGCTATATTAAATCCCACATTTTTAATCAAAAAAATTATTTGATTTTCATTAGAAAACGAAATATCAAGTTTGTAACCACCCAGTGGAACGTATACTTTATTTTATTTTTAATCAATAACACTCATACGTCTGGTAGTATCAACTCCTATGCAGAATATATTAACTAATTTATGCAAAAACGATTATTAAGTTAACAATGGTTGTTGAAACCTGTTTTTATATGGAAAAAGTGTGTAGTAAACCATTGTTAACTTTAATAATCGGTTTTGCATAAGGCAGTAAATATATAAATTTCATTATTTTAACTACATTTTTCATAACAAGAAACTCAATATACAAATTTATTTTTAAAAAATTAGGTATTTTTTAAAAAGAAGTACATAAATCCTATAAAAGTACATAACTTGAGTATTTTTCAAGAGTATTACATTGAGGTTATCTTAAGTACTTTGAGATAAACAGAAAAACATTTGTTACCTCCAATACCTTAAAAAATTGTTTCTAACTCAAATTTTGTGCCAAAAACAAATACTACTACTAATAAATAAGAAGCATATTTAAAAGTTTATATAAAACTCCAACACACACCAAGATATTTTAAAAAGAAGTCTATATTTATGTTTGCCTTGTATAACTAAGAACACAAATTACTTTATAATTCTCGCATAAGATACTGAAATTATCACCAGTAACTAAAAAGAAAGAAAGGGCTGTTAAGATTAAACCTGCATATTTAAAGTGAAAAGTTTTGTCACTTTTAACAAGTTATGCTAAAGACAAAACGTACTCTATACCTAAATGGTTCCGTATATTTGAAACAACTTAATGTTAAAACTTTAGCCGTAAATTTGTGTATCTTAATAAAATTTTTAAAACTTTTCCTTATTCATTTTCTTCTAGTCTAGTGCTATAATATTTTTTAACAGTTTTTAAGTGAACATTGTAAATTACAACAAAAGTTACAAAATATTCATTCAACTAAGTTTAGTTTAGTTTGACTCTGCTGTTTTTCTTTTAAACCATTAAGATTTTTTTCTTTTTTGCTTTTAACAATTTTGAAACAATTTATTTTATTATTGAATTTAAATAATGTAAAACTGTAATAATATAAATGATCATCATCATCAAGATAAATATTTGTAAAATGTTGTAGTTTTTCATTCACTATGATGACATAAAAATAAATCGATTTTTACATTTACAATCAAGGAAATAAAAATGAAAAAAAACAAAATGAAATAATATGGTTTTGTTAAATTTATCATGAAAACCAAAACTATAAACAGAAAAAAGAAAATCTGAAAAAACATAAACATTGTTTAGTTCCTATAGCATTGTGTACTGTATAGACACAGTCAAAGTATAAATTTACAGCAAATTTTTTTAAGTTGTTCAAGATCGACTAAACAGTTCTCTACATCTAATTTAAGAAAAATGTATAAACTTATTTTTATAAAACTAATTAACTAGAATTATTTTACATATTACTGCGGCTATTAATTTTCGAATATTGGCTCCTAATCAATTTTGCAAAATTACAATAATGTAAAATTTTAAATTAAATTCCGAAATTTGTAAAAAGTTATAAACATGTTTAAGATTATTTTGTTTAGTAAAGGCTTTTTATTAACCTAGAAAAACTTGACAATTTATGTTTTAAATTATAATACAAAAATTGTACTTATGGATAACTGGAATGTAGGGTACAATAAAATGAGGGAAACATACAATCAATGCATTTCGTTTAATTTCAGTGTTGAGTCGTTATTGTTGCCTGCTGCAACAGCACGCAATCATTAGTCAAAGTGTTTCAACAACAATCCAACAATGGTTATAAAAAATTATTGGATGTGCAAGAAAGTAATTTCATAGTGGCAGGCTTGGTGGGTAATGACTACATTTTCAATTACAATTACATTTTAATTGAAGCATTACCGATTACAATTACATGTAATTGTAATTGAAGTTTTGCCAATTACAATTATTTGTAATTGTAATTTAAGTTTTACCAATTACAATTATTTGTAATTGTAATTTAAGTTTTGCCAATTACAATTACTTGTAATTGTGAATTGTGTTCCTTATAATTACATGTAACTTGTAACGAGTAATATCTATATTACAATTACAATTTTATTTGAAAATTTCAATTACAATTACAAGTAATTGTAATTGGCAAATCTTCAATCACAATTGCAAATAATTTTAATTGGTTATTGTTCAATTACACATTACAAGTAATTGTAATTGGAAAAACTTTAATTGCAAGTAATTGTAATTGACCTTGTAATTAATTACTTTATGTAATCATTACCCACATAGTTCCTATGTCACCTGTCCCTTACGTGGACACAACGACGAACGGATGGATAAACATCGTTTAATCATCTCATTTAAGACAAAGCTTGGATATGTGTTTATATGGGAAAAATTACACTTTCTATTTTATATTTTTTTCTTAAGAGACATTAAGTATTAATTTTTGCAAAATCGTAATATATACAAAATGGTCTTACCATATAGATTGTATCACGCAAAGCTTGTGGTCCAAATTATAACTTTCTGGCAAAGCTATAACAGAAATTGCTGTTTTTCCAACATACTAAAATAACATTGAAAAAAAACTCTTGACAAAATAAGAAAAAAAAAAAAACAAGAAAATTATATATTGGCATTCAGAAAGTTGGCTGGTGGTGATGTTGTGCCATTTATATTTTTTCCATTTATTTTTCAATTTTACAAGAAAAAAAAAAAAACGTTTGCAGGTAAAAATGTCGATTTCAAATCAAACTAAATTGATAACATATTCTCAAAGCAATATTTAAAAAATTTTAGTTTTCTCATTGGATTTGAACAACTAAGAAGCACTGTCTTATGCCAGTTTAACATTTTATTTAGTTTAATTTATTAGTATAGAATAAAAACAAAGGTAACAAGTTATCTGGCTTAAACTTAAAAATAAAATAATTTCAAAAGTGTTATTGACAATTTATTCCAGAATTAAAAACCTATGGATTTGAATATATCCCTCATAAAAGATTTGACATCCTAGATTTTTTTAAATATTTTTCTGGATTTAGACGACCTAAGTAAGGAAACCCATATTGGTTTTATATCATGAACAAAATCGTTGTAAACTAGTGTAGTTTGCCAGATAAACGAATTTTTGTATTTAATTCATATGTGAGTTTCCAAGCCCCCTATTGCTAGTCCGCCAATCTATTACCGAAATGTTCACATGGATGTAGAAGTTATTTGTGCATAATTTTAAAAGTTTTAGCTCTAATAGTTTCTCAGATATACGAATTTGTTTATGTAATTTGTATAAGTGGTGCCAAGCCCCCCTTATAAAAGTCCGCCCATTTTCCTCCCAAATATTCACAGGGATGTTAGGGGTCTTCGTGCTAAATTTTAAGATTCTAACTCCAATAGATTCGCAGATAAACGCATTTTAGTATTTAATTCCTATGGAGGATGCCACGCCCCCTTTTACAAGTCCGACAACTTTTGTCCTAAAGTGGATCCGAAAAAAACTTGAGGACTCTTTATTTAAGTTTTTCTTTATATGGCTGGTGTCACGCCAACTGTCATGTGGATGTCAAAGTTGTTCATACAAAATTTGAAGAAAATAGCCAGAGCATTTTCTGAGATATTCGACTTTTAAAACTTACTTTGTATGTGGGCGGGGCACCTCGCCTACTTGAAATTCCAAAACAAAAGGTAGCAAATTTCAAAAGGTAGAAAATTTCAAGAAAATCGGTTCAACCGTTTAACCATCAATAAAGACCAAACAAACATTCATCCATTTTTATATATGGAAGATTAAATTTGAAATCTCTCTAAAGAATTTCTATAGTGTGAACACGTTTGAAAAATGATGAAGACGTTATTATAAGAAACACTTTACAATGAGGTTTTGCCTTATAATAAACATTTATTAATTAGAAGTCAATTATGGAGAATTATCTATTGATTTTAGTTAACTTAATTTTTTCTGCTAAAGATTAAAAAAAGTCCGACAAGATTAGAAACTTTAATAGTGTTTTTGAGATATTACATTAATATAATTAAAAACAAACAATTCGTAAGTATAAATAATCAGACAAAGTTGCAAATTCATATTTATGCTTATTGTAAACAGACAAATGAGGGTTATTAAAGACACACATTCCTTTATACATACATATAGGCATTTCCATACGATCATACGAGACCTATGTATGTGCTTACCTACAGAGTGGTATAAAATTTGGAAAAATATGACTAATAGAAAAATAATTTAGTCACTGTCTTACATTCAGAGAGTACTATATGTGGAAAATAATCATTCCATTCGGAAACCTGTTTTCCAATAGTAATAATATAATATATAAAAAAAAACTGCGAATTGTGTAGGAGTTTATATTTCTTTTAAATTTTTTACATTAAAGGACATACTTTTCCTTCATTATCCGCAAATTGTTTGGGAAAAAGGTCAGGTGAGGTCCAATCATTATTGTAATCGCCAGTATGATTTAGACTTATATAAAATTGCGATCTGCGATTGTTGAAGGGATTGTATTATAAATAATATAATAAGCTATGAAGCGATATTTGCGGCTCTGTTTGTATGGCGGCTACAATGGGCCGATAGCCTTCCTAAAAAAAATTATACACCAAATTTTGTTGAATTGTCAAAAGTACAAAAGTTCATAGGATATTTAATTTGTCAGTTGTGGTTCATCATTTCATGGAATTTCCCATATTTGTTTATAAATATGCGTACTTTTACGTACAAATAGTATAGTTTTGTTTACGTAATCAAAATTGCTTAGTAAATTATGCAGTATCTTACAATTACCAAATTCAGGGCAATAGTACGATGGAAATCTTAACATTTCTTTCAAAAATCATGTATGTTAATATAACTAGAATTTCTTAATGAATACATGTTGTTATATAATTTTAAAACACGTGTAAAAGACTTTTCAGATCGCACTTTCTCACACTCAGTGGAATTTATATGTATGTATGTAGTATATCCTAATATTGCAGTATTCTCATAAACATTTTTTAGATTTGTAAGCACATATTTATGTATAAATAGTATGTCTTTGATAAATATCTGTTATTATTGTGTTGTTTGGAATGCATTTGGCAACTACAGGAAAGTGTTTGTAATATTTCTCTATCTGCGGTAGAGGTTATCTGCAATATACTTTCATGTGTATATTCATACATGTATACTAAGCTAAATATATAGTAATATGTGTGCAATTTCAAAGATTGATTTCTCAGTATTACAAAGGACTCTTACTATTGTAAAAGAAACAGGAAAACGTGTTATTATTTTAATGGTAGAATAAATAATGAATTTTCTAATACTTATTTATACACAAAATAAACCTCAACCATTTTATATGGAAAATAATTTGTGTATAGAAATTTGTGTTTAAAAATCAGTTTAAGTTTATAAATACATATAGATGTTAAATATGAAATGTAATTGAAAATCAATTAATTTCAGATTTTAAACTAAAAACAAGTAAGAAACTATAGCCGGGCGAGGACGACCATATAATACCCTACACCTGTTACAAAAATACAATTTTCATAATAAAGCATTTAAGTTAAATTGTACTTTGCCTCAGATATACTTAAGCCATTTATTGTTGAATAAAATTGTGGGCATTTAAGTAAAATTTTGAAGGGGGCTTTTTGTAAGGGCTAGGGTCAAATGAGGCCCTATAATTATGAAATTCATGAGGGTCATTAAGGCTAGTATAGAACTTGGTTTTACAGCTTTTTGTCGAGGTAGGAGTATATTATACACAATTATTAACTTAAATGGCTTATTCGGCGGGTTCAGTTGTATGGGGCTAGGTGAAATAATGGACCGATGCTAACCATTTTCAATAGACTTTGATTCCGGTACCATAGAAGATAATGTGCCAAATTTCATTGAATTATCGCCAAAATTGCCACCCGTAGTTTTATTACAAGCTTTACAAGCCCTATTCGATGGTTCAGTTGTATGGGTGCTAGGTGAAATAATGGTCCGATCTCAACCATTTTCAATAGGCTTCGTCCCTGGGACAATAGAAGATCATGTACCAAGTTCGACTCAGAAAAGACGATTGGTATACTTTAAGGTGGGTGTAGGACCAATATTATTGTGCGTTACAAACATCAGCACAAACCTAATATACCCTCCCCACTAAAATGGTGTAGGGTATAAATAGATGGAGGATTTGTGATAGATTTCCTATTCTGAATTGTCTTCTGTTTTGCACAAAATTTTCCATTAATTTCCTTTTCTATAGATACATTTTTTATTCTTTGGAAATGTATTTTCAAGGTGTTCTATTCCAGAAAATGTATTTAACTTTCTATAAATTAATATTGTATAGAAAATATACTTTTAGTTTTATACTTTAGTTTTCTAATATTTCGAAGGTTTTTTTTTCTAAAAAATCGTTAATTTTATATTCTGTAAAAAAAAATTATATTCTTATAGAAAATGTTCTACAAAAAAAAAAAAAAAAAAAAAAAAACTTGCAAAATTTTCGACAATTTTTTCAAATCTAAAAAATAGTTGTTTTCATAATGTTTCATACATTTTCATTATTTTAGCCAAATTTTTCATCTACACAAAATGTTTACGAAATTTTCTTTAAATTACCAACATTCTAATATTTCATATTCGCCTCTATCATATGAGCTATTTGAAAATGCATACAATTTTAAACCAATTTGCAATTGTATTCTAATAACGTCTATGGAGCAAAAACAATATTTTTGTAATTAAGTTTTTATTGCTAAATACTTCATCAGTAGTTTGTTGTTTTTGTAGCAATTTAGATTTTGTTTGGATGTGGCATGTTCAAAGCAATTATGTTTCCAAATTGGTATAATTATATCAAATGAAAAAGAGAGGGAGAGAGAAAAATATAACCACAGACTGTAGAAAAATTAAAAAAAAAAGAAAAAAGTGCAAATACAAATAAAAAAAAAATAATGCCGGTTATTTGATGATAATAATTTAATAATAATTAAATCTAGTATACATACAAATGTATGTTCAAAAGAGGAATAGAATAGTTTGTATAGGAAATGAAGCGAAAAACATTCATCCAAGACAAGGTTTGCTTGAAGTATTAGACACATTCTAGCCCAACTTCGACATTTGTTTTTATTTTTTGAGATTTTTAAATATCAAGGCTATAGTTAGGTTTTGTTGTTATGTTATGATTATACAAAAGACGTAAAAAATTGATATTATTTAATGCTATTGATCAAATTAATAAAATTAATTTTTCCAAGTTTTTAAAATTAAAAAAATTTTTGATATTAAATCCTACGAAACTGAGGAATACTATTACCTTTCGTATAAATTAAAAAATCAACAATAAAATACCACAAAAGAACATATTATTTCAACACCCTTCGTCATGTCGATCAAATGCAACGCCCTTCACTTGGAAAAAAGTGCAACAACAAGTTAATGTAAGTGTAGGATAATAATAGTAAAAGGTAAAAATCTACTTGCATATGTAAATATGTTATAATCGTAACAGAACAAGTATCGCCAGTTAAGACGAACTAAGCTATACGTTAATTTTTGAAGAATATTACGGAGAATATCTTTGTAAAAATTAAAAAAAAATATTTTGCCAGTATTATATGCCAAGTGGGTTATTTAACTTGACATATTAACAAAGCCAACGATTCCATTTATATTAAGTCAACATAATACCAATCGTATGTACATATATTGGCAAACTCATCAGCTATTGCATTAAGCCAATTATAACTTCAATTTCAAAGTTTTTGACTGTTCGTTTTTCATTCAATTATATTGTATACATATGGGCGATTTCGTGTCAAGTGACCCAACTCAAAAAATCGATTTGGATGAAATTTGCACCAAGGTTAGTACTATTGGATAGTAGGTCAAATACAAATTTTCAGCTCTATCGGTCAAGAACTGCCGGACTTAAGGCCCATTTACACGAGCACACAAGTAATATTATCTGTCAATATTTTGTGTAGAAGAGTACAGATGGGATCGTCTAAACGCAATATGTAATGAAACCATCACACATTGAGAGAAAATACGGAAGCAAAATTTGACAAAAACAATAAAGTCGCATTAGATCAGGGATGTATTTTTATGTAAACACATACAAAAAAAGTGAAACAGCTGTTTCCTTCTTACTTATTACAAGTCATAATTCAAGTCTGAGTTGGGGAACAACTCTTGCGTCATCGCGATTATTTTTTAAATGCGTTCAGGCTTGTGTTTGTTGCCTGGCTTTCGATAGTTTTGCGTCTGGCTCGCACTGGTGTAGTGTATTACTTCATATAACTGTTCCAAGTTATATGTTGGCTACATTAACCTCGTGTTTTTTTATCACCTCAAGTGAGGTTATCTTTTATTGGTGGAGAACATAAAATACTCAAACGTTTATACCCTGGTGGAGACCATTAAAACTCTTCAACTTTACTGGTGGAGTACCATTAAAAACTCAAACTTTTCTAAAGTGTTTAAAGGTTTCCTGCTTCCTACATGAAGATATTGGTCGACTTGGAGGATTTCTTTTAAACCAACGTGGGATACCTTGGCTCTTAAGCAAAACTAAATAATCCAAAAAAAACTTTGTTATTGTTTTATACCAATTGTGGTAAACACAAAGAATATAAATCATACGACTTTTATTGTCTTTTTTGTCATACGGATGGAATTTCACTTTTTCATTAGAGTTTACGTACGTAAAGGCCCCTTTGGAGGGGGTCAACGTTTGACATTTTGGTTATACAGGGTTTTATTCAAATGAGTGTAACTTTTCACCTAATGGTCCTAGGAAAAGTAGTACAAAGGAGTTCAGATAGCTATTTCTTCATTATTTAAAAAAAGGGTTTTAATTTTTGTTTAAATTTTTTTTTTCAGAAAACTCCTTTTTTTTGCTCACAAGATAGCTTATACAATTTCCTTTAAGGGCTTTGTAGTCCCAAAATCTCCAAATTTAACCACCTCTAAGTCTGGCAGTTCTGAACCGATTAAGCTGAAAATTTGTGTCCAAATCGAAAGACATCGATTGTAAAAGTTGGATCACTTGACACGATTGTCCACATGTAGGTTAAATTTGAAATAATAACGCCTATATACTCCAACGCGGTCATAATTTAAAATTCGGGTTTTCTGAACTGAATACTGAAAATTTGCATATAGTTTTAACTATTTTAAAAAATATTTATTATTTTCGATGTAAGAGAAATTTTTATGTATATTTGACAAGTAAACGATGAGAAACACATTTATAGTCCCATGATTTGTTAAAAATTTGTTTAAAGATAACTTTCAAAGATCATTTTTATGTATATCCCTTTTGTTGTAAATGAGCGATATGTTTATACTACAATGTATATTCGTTTGTATATGTACATATACGTATTTATAGCATGTCAATATGTACATATTCTATACATATATATATATTCTTTGTATGCATGTTCATTTGTGTTACCATCTAATCACAGTTTTCATGACACAAACTGCATTTGAATTTACATTTTGTTTAGTAGGATTACCTTTCATTTCTTTCTACGTTTATAGAGTTCAATTTTCTGACCAATGTTAAAACTTTAGTTATATGTAAGTAGTATGTAAAAGTTTTAAGTATTTTAGTTGTTATATTCATTTTTTATTGCTTTTGTGTTTTTTCTTTTTATTTACACAACACTTTCTGTACACTTCATAGACGTTTGCCAATTGTGCAAATGTTAATATGTTTATGTAAACCCAGTAGGCAATTTTAGTATGTTTACTTCTTAATGAACAGAAAAAAAACTAGTCAGGGAACAATCACTGAATCATATAGTACTAACTTGCTCGATTTTCATCAAATTCGATCCATAATTGACCAAAAATCGCCCAGATGCAATTCAACATAAATTAGAATATTTGGTAACGAATTCCAGAAAAATAAGAATAGCATTAGTTAGTTATACACCTAGGCCTCTATCGTAGTGTGCTCCTTGACCAGTGCCTCAGGCGGGAATCGAACCCACAACCTTCAGTCTACCAGACTACAACACTAACCACTAACCTACAGTATAGCTAAATATACAGGAATACTGAATCTGATTTCCTTATTGTTCCTAGGTTATCAGACTTCGACGTCTTTCTGTTATTCGATTTTAGGACTTTTATTAAATGGCTTTAATAGATATAATATTAATATTAATGTCCTTATAAAGAATATATTTACAAATTTAGAAATTTCATATTAAAACAAGTAAGAAATTATAGTCGGGCGAGGCCGACCATATAATAACATACACCTGTTGCAAAAATGAAATGTGATTTTGTTTTCACAATTGTAGTTGAATTGTACCTTGCATCGGATATACTTAAGCCATTTATTGTTGAATAAAATTGTGGACATTTAAGTCAAATTTTGAAGGGGGCTTTGTATAGGTGCTATGGTCAAATGAGACCCCATAATTATAAAATTCATGAGTGTCATCAAGGCTAGTATAGCACTTGGTTTTGCAGCTTTTTGTTGAGATACGAGTATATTAAACATAATTATGAATTTAAAAGCCCTATTCATCGGTTTGGGGGCTAGGTGAAATAATGGACTGATGTTAACCATTTTCAATAGGCTTTGTCTCCGGTACCATAGTACCATATTATCTTCAAAATTGCGACCTGTAGTTTGATTACAAGGTTTACAAGCCCTATTCAGGGGTTCAGTTGTATGGGGTCTAGGTGAAATAATGGACCGATGTTAACCATTTTCCTGTAGTTTGATTACAAGGTTTACAAGCCCTATTCAGGGGTTCAGTTGTATGGGGTCTAGGTGAAATAATGGACCGATGTTAACCATTTTCAAAAGGCTTTGTCTCCGGTGCCATAGAAGATCATGTGCTAAATTTCATTGAATTATCACCAAATCGACTCAGAAAATGATTCTAAGCCGATTGGTATACTTTAAGGTGGGTATAGGACCAATATTATTGTGCGTTACAAACATCAGCACAAACCCAATATACCCTCCCCACTAAAGTGGTGTAGGGTATAATTAAATACATAGGACCCAATAAAAGTTTTGAAATTTTAAAACCAATACATAGAAGAAATATTAGAAGAAAATTTAGTTAAAATCGAGAGAAATACGAACAAATGAATTACATTTGAAATATTTTTGTTAATCACTTTAAACAACTAAAAAGTTACATACATACTATGTATGTATAATAGGGTGTCCTGTGGACTACTTTTTAGGAGGAACACCTCTAAAACGATGCGTTTCAATGTATTACATGAGAGAAAAATAAAAATTTTTTTTTGAAAAGGTCCTCAGTTCCCTACCTACATTAGTTCGCGTTGATTAAATGGTATTCCTATATAAATTTCTTAAAAGGGCTGTTCCTCGTGTCACTCTAATATATAAGGGTTTTTATAAACAAACAATTTCTCCAAAATAAATTTGCTTATTGGGCATAAAACTATTCCTTTGTATACATTGTTTGCATATGTACATAAGTGTTTGCATGAACATATATTTATTTCAGCGATTGAAATAGTATGAATGTGTATTTGTGTGTTAAAATGTTGATACAACTGTTCAGATAAACAAAACAATATAAAATGAAATTACTATTCAACATTTGCTTTTTTGTAATTTACTACGACTATAGTATTGTTTTACTTTCACGAGCACGTTTTTGTAACTTTGACTATTGTTTTTATAAAGTGTTTTGTTTTTTTTTTAAATTTGCAAAAATCCTGCGCTACAAATTACAAGGTATATTAAATTAAACGTACTGAAGGTAAATAAGAAACTTTAATATTACTATCAAACAAGTTTAGAGACTAGCAGAGCTTTTTAAATAATGTCCACTTAAACCAAATATACTTAGTTTCTTACAATACACATAAGCAAACTAAAATGTATAAATATGTACTCTTTTGAAATCTTTCAATTTGTAAAATCCTTCTTAAGATTCGACCAAACTGTCACCAATACTTTAGAGCATGCTTTGTTTTATGGCTCAACATGCTAATGGTTTTGTACGAATAATATTATAGTACAATTTGAGTTTCAATGAGTTTTGGCTAAGTACACTTTTTGTTTTGTTTCTGTTCTCTTTATTTTAGTTTCTTTGCGTAATTCTACGAAAAAGGAAACTTTGTAATTAGTTGGTAATTTTCAAAAGAATTTTACTTTTTAAGTGTGACTCTGAACACATTTTAGTTGTTTTAATTTTTTTTTTTTTTTTGTTAAGTTTTATGTAAATACCAGGTATACACTTTAGACTTGAAAGAAATACATATAAAAATTGAAATTATGTTAGTATTAAGAGATGGATGTATGTGATGAATGTATGTATTTTTGTATTAAAAGCATAGAATTATGTAAATGAAGACTAATTTAAAAATTCTGAAAAAAAATTAAATGGTTCTGAGAAAACATATGAGTGCTCAAATTAAAGACTAACAAATGTGGTCCAAATGTATTAATTACATTTAAAAACAAGTAAGAGTTCTATATTCGGCTTTCCGAATCATATATACCCTTAAAAAAATAGTGTCAGTACAAATTTTATTATAAAAAATCAAAATCAGTTGTTAAACGAAAAAATACCAAAAATTCCCCTTTTATAGGTGATCACTTACTCCGTGCCCTACACGCATAATTTCATATTTCTAAGTTCTATATTATAGAAAATTCAAAAAGTAATTTTGAAGAACGAAAAAGTACCAACAAGTTTCATTTTATAGATTCTCACATACTCCGGGCTCTACACGTCTGGTACCAAATTAACACCAAATTTTTCAATAACATCCGTTCTCAAGTATATACATACATATAACAACAACATGTAATGTAGACCACGCAACTTTGTCAACATTTTTTCCTCTGTGTACACGCTTAATTTCATGTTTATAGGTTCAATATTATAGAAAATTCAAAAAGTACCTTTTGAAGAACGAAAAAGTACCAAAAAGTCCTGTTTTTATAGGTTATCACTTAATCCGGACTCTGCATGCTTAATATTATGTTTCTAGGTTCGATATTATAGAAAATTCAAAAAGTACCTTTTGAAGAACAAAATAGTACCAAAAATTCCCTTTTATGGATTCTCACTTCAACCGGGCTATGTGATGAAGTGAAATATATCATTCGAAAACTTGTATCTGATGGACGAGAGGGATCCTGAGTTGTATCTGTGGAAATGTAGTAATGGCAGAAGGAGTGACGGGTGAAATGTTGGTGAAATTGTTTGAGACGTTGTGGAGCTGTAATACCTTAATATTTAATTTATCGGTGATTTTCCTTCATGGTTGAATGTGTTGGAGTTTACTCTAAACATGCTTAACTTTTCGCAGTTTGTCCTTTTGGCCACTGAAATAAGTCATGTCAATTAAAAAAGGATCCGTGTTTCGGACTACCAATTCGCCAGTAGTGTGGTTAGGCGACTATAAGAGGTCCAGGAGTGCTTTTAGGTGAGTCTTTAGATGACAAAAATGTTTGTAGGGCCAGAGCATTCTTCATGACATCAAAAGGATGTTTTCACATGATGTTGGGACCGCCCCTTTCTATCGACTCTAACCAGTGATTGCATTTTCCTTTGTCGGGGTTAGATTGAGCTTGACTCATGACACCTTGCACTCCCCAACGGGACTTCTATGGCAAGAGATTAGATAGCTCGATCAAAGTGCACATATATTGGACCGGAAATGTCATATACGTAGATTTCCTTCTGCGTGTAAGAAGCACAATAGGGCCGTGGTGAGTCGTTGCAAAAGCTCACCCAGTGGTTGAGAAAACATCGTGAAATAGCTCAACACGGCAGGTGTTCAAGTAAAGCACTTCGACATTAATACCCTTCTCACAAAGGCGAAGGGTACAAAAATTAAGTACACAATTTTTCCAATACCCTTCACTTTCGTGAGAAGGTGTTTCTGTCGAATTTCATCGCCATAAGCCAGTTATGAGCTTTAAAGAGATTTTCTGAAAGGGACCTTCTATGGCAGGTAGGGTCAATTGATTTTCTCATGTCCCCTATATAAGTTTTGATTGCATAAAACTAAATTCAGCAAATTTGTATAACTAATTTATGACTCTTCAAACTGTAAATATATCGATTGGCCACTAGGCGAAACAATGACCCTTTAAAAAAAGAGAATATATGTATATGCAAAATTTCAACTGTCCAGCTCCTGCCGTGTGGTCCCTATCGTTATTTCAAATTAAATGTCCAGATCGTCTTAGAATTTATATATTTCATCGCCTTTTTAAAATGGTAAACTTAAACCAAATTTTATCTTTTAAATAATACAGGTACCCATTTGAACAAATTTGCACATGTTTCATGAATACCCTTAATAACTAGTTTCAAACTTACTCATTTTATATCTCCTCCTACTAATGTTTGAGTTCCTCAATAAAAATAACTTTAAAATTAAATGGCCATCGTTTTAAGCCATATTCTTATTGAATAGAAAAAATGTAAATCCCTTAAAATTAACTAAAATAAATTACAATATTATATTACAAACAAAAAATGGTTTTAGATTGTAATAACACTTTAGATAAATTAAATTTCTTCTTCCATAACCCTACATTTAAAGTGTTATTATACGAAATGTATTTAAGATTATGATAGATTAGAAATAAATTTCTTTGTAACTTAATCAAATTAATAACAATTTTTGTTAAATAAAGATGAAATTCTTATTGAAAATAAGTTTTGTTGTGTATTAAAAATACTTATATATTGAAAAAAAAAACGAATCTTAAGTTAACTTAACCCTAAGGAAACTACATAATGTTTATTAAAATACCTACATCATCAATATTGAACATAAATATTTATTTAGATGATAACCTTTTTGTTGTTGTTGTTGTTGTGCGGATTTTGCTGCCTTTTTTGTTTAGATAACAATACGCCATATAATCATGGGTATATTTTGATAATAATCGCCTGCAGCAGTTGCTGGCAATTTCCAAATATAATAAAGAGCCAAAAAAAGGAAGAAAAACATTATTGGCCAAACAATGTGGAAAGTAAAGTATGCGTATATATACAAATATAGGAAAAAATTATGTCTGTCTATTAAGGCAACATTGAAAAGAAAAATCTATATACATATGTATGTATGTATGTATATAGATATAGATTTATGAATAAAGATGACAAGGGAAAACAGCGTCAACGCCATCCTCATCAACCATATATATGTATGTATGTATGACTATAGTCATATTAGCAATGACAACGTTACAGCCACATCAGTGCGGGCTTTACAAACTCAATCAATGAATCATTGAATATGATTGATGATGATTTAACTAAACCAAAATGTTTCTACAAATCCCATCTACAATCCTGCAAAAAAAAAAAATAATAATAATACGTTATCCCCGCCATACAAATTGTTTATATGTATGTACATTAGATGGTCCCTTATTTTTCTATAACGGTTTTTTATGCTCATACCCGCTAAACATTTTCATAATGACTGAAATCAGTCGTACTAATTTATATGGCAAAATAATTTCTCCGATTTTATTTTTCAGGAATAAAATAAAAAACCAATATCGAAATTTAAGGGAAAGTCTAATGTACATTTATGAATATTCTTTTACCATTTAAATGGGATTAAGTATTTTGCTTTAATATTATAAAGTCTCAGGGCGAATGGATATTTTTTATTTCCATTATTATCATATATTGCCGCAAAAATTTGGAAGTAGATTTATTTGGCGTGTAATGATATCGACATTGTTTAGATGAGAGTAATTTTTTATTTGGAATTTCGATTTTTACCCTACAACACCATGGTGTATTATGCGTTTGTACTGAAGTTTGTAGCGCATACTAATACTGATTTTACACCCACCCTTGAGTATATCGATCGACTCAGAAAGTGCATCTGATTAAGACATGACAGACTGGTCGCAATTTTGAAGATATTTTAGATAAAATGTTGGCCAAGAATTGAAGTCGATCCATTATTCCACCTAGCCCTTATACAACCGGACCTTCCGATCTTGGTTTTTAGCTCATATCTACGTCAAATATACTAGAATCTCTTTATATAAGCAAAAATGTCCGATTTGTATAATAATCGGTCCTCATTTGACCCTTGGGCCCACATAAACTCCCCCTTAAAAAAAGTTTAAATATTAAAAATTGACTTATAACCGGATCGGAATTTACCTATACAACCGGACCTTCCGATCTTGGTTTTTAGCTCATATCTACGTCAATTATACAAGAATCCCTTTATATAAGCAAAAATTTCCGATTTGTGTAAAAATCGGTCCTCATTTGACCCTTGGACCCACAAAAACTCTCCTTTAAAAAATGTTTAAATATTAAAAATTGATTTATAACCGGATCGGAATTGACCTATACAACCGGACCTTCCGATCTTGCTTTTTCGCTCATATCTACGTCAAATATTAGACAATCTCTTTATATAAGCAAAAATTTCCGATTTGTGTAAAAATCGGTCCTCATTTGACCCTTGGACCCACATAAACTCCCCTTTAAAAAATGTTTAAATATTAAAAATTTACTTATAACCATTAGTGTCGCTAAGAAATTCTGCATAATTAGCTTCTATATACAAAAATAAATCCCTCCTCCAAATTTTATGAAGATCGGTACATATTTGACCCTAACTCCCATATAAAGACTCTTTAAGAAAATTGGGTTCTCATCAATTAATTGCTGAAATACATCAGAATTAAGGTAAAAATCAATGTAAATATTTTTATAAAAAAATTATAATTTTTAAAATATACTCATAACTGGTGTAGGGTATCATATGGTCAGCCATGCACGACTATAATTTCCTACTGTTTTTCTGTTTTTATACCCACCATCAAAAAAGATGGGGGATATATTGATTTTGTCATTCCGTTTGTAACACATAGAAATATTGGTCATAGACCCACAAAAGTATATATATTCTGGGTCCTCATTAAATTCTAAGACGATCTAGCCATGTCTGTCCGTCTGTCCGTCCGTCTGTCTGTCTGTCTGTTGAAAGCACGATAGAGTCCGAGTGGAAAGAGCTAGAGGGTTGAAATTTCACATAAATATTTCTTATAGGTAAGGTTTGTTTGGTATTGAAAATGGGCAATATCGGTCCACGTTTTCGGATAGCCCCCATACAAGTGGCCCCTCGAAAAGCAGCTTTAACAGCCATAACTTGTTTAAAAATACGAATATAGCGATGAAATTCGACATAAGTAAGTTTCTTATGATCCAAAATCAATATGCGAAATTTTATGAGGATCGGTTCATAATTGAACCTATCCCCCATATAAGGTCCCCTTCAGAAAATTACTTTAACGCTCATTACTGGCTTAAAAATACTAGTATATAGATGAAATTCGACATAAGTAAGTTTCATTCGAGTCAAAATCTATCTAAAAAATTTTTTGAGGATCGGTCCATGATTGACCCTACCCCCCATATAAGGTCCCCTTCAGAAAATGACTGCAACGCTTATTAATGGTTTAAAAATACGAGTGTAGCGATGAAATTCGACACAAATAAATTTAATACGAACCAAATTCTATCTACCAAATTTTATGAGGATCGACCCATAATTGACCCTACCACCCTATATATGGTCCCCTTCAGAAAATTACTTTAACGCTTATAACTGGCCTAAATATACGAGTATATAGATGAAATTCGACATAAGTAAGTTTCATTCGAGTCAAACGAGGTTTGATGGTGGGTATATAAGATTCGGCATAACCGAATATAACACTCTTACTTGTTCACTTTCAGATAGTTTGAAAGTACAGTCAGACAAGAGATCTTTATAGGTTGATTTCGGATCAAATATGTTCTGGTTTTTGACATACTATTCAGTATTTTTTATTTTTTTGGATTATACAAATTTTACTAACTTTTTGAAAATTATTTTTTCTCTAAACAACATTATTCTTTAGGTGGTAAAAAATGGCTTCATTTAAATTTAACAAACATCATTAGCTTATATTAAATTTTCTTTGCTTAAAACTAAAACTAACAAACAAACAGTGAGAAGAAGTAAAAGTTTAAAGTTTTTTCCTAAAAAAGCAATTTCCCATATAAAAACAAAAAAAAAAAATCTTAAAACCTGTAAATGTTTAAGTTTTTTGTTATTGACTTGAAAATAATAATAAAAGTTAGAAGCAGAAAAGAAAAAATGAGCCTTCAATATATTGACATGCTTTGGCTGTCATTGTTATTTACCCATGGCCTCTTTATCTACAATGTTCTGGCGTTATATTATTTACATATATTTTTTCTTGTTGTTGTTGGATGGGAATGACGGAAAGATAGTGGGATGTTAAAGTTAGTATGTTTTGTAGTAAAGAATAAGACCTTTATATAAATATTACACGCGTACGCAAGTGAAAAAGTGTGTTAAAGGTATAGTTTTTACTTAAAGCTAAACCATATAAAACAATATTACGAATAAATGATTTGCCAATGGATATTAGTTACACACGTTTGTTTTCTTTTAGCATGTGTGCACACGTTTCATTTTGTTTAAATTTAATGTTATAACTTTTTCGTGCACTGTCTTTGTTTCATAAGAATTAAATCGAAGTAAAACTTTATTTATACTCAGAAGACGGCACGTTTTGTTTACACGCCGTATTTTTATTTTGTATACATCACACACATTCTTAACTATACTTTTTTTTAACTTATTCGTATTCGATCAAGTGCAAGAAGTATTGATAGATAGATTTGCCTAACAAATAATCCATCAAATGTGGCATGTCGAGCAAGCAGACAGCAAGAGTTAGAGGAAAAAAGTAAAAATACCCTGCAGTTCGGTAAAGACCATTCAATACATATACATATGTATTGCACAATTTTGGGAAGAACACTTCCAGGTATACCAAGAAACTCTCTCCAATTGCTCGAAAGTAACGATTATCTTTCTTTTTATACCCACCATAAGAAAAGATGTGGGGGGTATATTGATTTTGTCATTCCGTTTGTAACACATCGAAATATTGGTCATAGACCCATAAAAGTATATATATTCTGGGTGCTTATTAAATTCTAAGACGATCTAGCCATGTCCGTCCGTCTGTCTGTTGAAAACACGATAGGGACCACACGGGAGGAGCTAGACAGTTAAGTATTCTCTATTGCTAACTAACGTTTTCGGATAGCCCCCATACAAGTGGACCTCCAAAAAACAGCTTTAACGGGCATAACTGTTTTATAAGTACGAGTATAGCGATGAAATTCCACATAAATTAGTTTCATATGAGCTGAAATCTTTCTACCAAATTTTTTGAGGATCGGTCCATAATTGACCCTACCCCCATATAAGGCCCCTTCAGAAAATTACTTAAACTATCATTGCTGGCTTAAAAATACAAATTATGAAATACGGTTATGAAATTCGACATTCTTGCTGCCGAATTTCAACCGGAATGTGGCGGTAATTAACCCTTCCCCGCATACATATAAGCCCCTTTAGAAAATTACATTAACGCTAATTACTGGCATAAAAATGCGAGTACATCGATGATATTCAATGTAAACAAGTTGTATATGAACAAAAATCGGTCTACAGTTATGAAAAATATATTTTTGAAGGAAAATATGAGTGATCACAAAATAAGCTTATTTTTCCATTTAAACGTGTTTTAACGAAGTTATAAGCGATTTTAGTTTTCTTCAGTTTTTTGATCAAAACGTGTTTTAACGAAGTTATAAGCGATTTTTGTTTTCTTCAGTTTTTTGACCAAAAAATCGATTTTTGATGGAAAATATGAGTGATCACAAAATAAGCTTATTTTTCCATTTAAACGTGTTTTAACGAAGTTATAAGCGATTTTAGTTTTCTTCAGTTTTTTGACCAAAAATCGATTTTTGATGGAAAATATGAGTGATCACAAAATAAGCTTATTTTTCCATTTAAACGTGTTTTAACGAAGTTATAAGCGATTTTAGTTTTCTTTAGTTTTTTGATCAAAAAATCGATTTTTGATGGAAAATATGAGTGATCACAAAATAAGCTTATTTTTCCATTTAAACGTGTTTTAACGAAGTTATAAGCGATTTTTGTTTTCTTCAGTTATAAGCGATTTTAGTTTCTTCAGTTTTTTGATCAAAAAATAGATTTTTGATGGAAAACATGAGTGATCACAAAATAAGCTTATTTTTTCCATTTAAACGTGTTTTAACGAAGTTAAAAGTTTGAAGGAAAATATGAGTGATCACAAAATAAGCTTATTTTTCCTTTTAAACGTGTTTTAACGAAGTTCAATGTAAACAAGTTGTATCAAAAATCGGTCTACAGTTATGAAAAATATATTTTTGAAGGAAAATATGAGTGATCACAAAATAAGCTTATTTTTCCATTTAAACGTGTTTTAACGAAGTTATAAGCGATTTTAGTTTTCTTCAGTTTTTTTTTATCAAAAAATCGATTTTTGATGGAAAATATGAGTGATCACAAAATAAGCTTATTTTTTCCATTTAAACGTGTTTTAACGAAGTTATAAGCGATTTTAGTTTTCTTCAGTTTTTTGACCAAAAAATCGATTTTTGATGGAAAATATGAGTGATCACAAAATAAGCTTATTTTCCATTTAAACGTGTTTTAACGAAGTTATAAGCGATTTTAGTTTTCTTCAGTTTTTTTTATCAAAAAATCGATTTTTGATGGAAAATATGAGTGATCACAAAATGAGCTTATTTTGCCATTTAAACGTGTTTTAACGAAGTTATAAGCGATTTTAGTTTTCTTCAGTTTTTTGACCAAAAAATCGATTTTTGAAGGAAAATATAAGTGATCACAAAATAAGCTTATTTTTTCCTTTTAAACATGTTTTAACAAAGTTATAAGCGATTTTGGTTTTCTTCAGTTTTTTAACCAAAAAATCGATTTTTGATGGGAAATATGAGTGATCACAAAATAAGCTTATTTTTCCATTTAAACGTGTATTAACGAAGTTATAAACGATTTTAGTTTTCTTCAGTTTTTTGACCAAAAAATCGATTTTTGATGGAAAATATGAGTGATCACAAAATAAGCTTATTTTTCTATTTAAACGTGTTTTAACGAAGTTATAAGCGATTTTAGTTTTCTTCAGTTTTTTGACCAAAAAATCGATTTTTGATGGAAAATATGAGTGGTCACAAAATAAGCTTATTTTTCTATTTAAACGTGTTTTAACGAAGTTATAAGCGATTTAAGTTTTCTTCAGTTTTTTGATCAAAAAATCGATTTTTGATGGAAAATATGAGTGATCACAAAATAAGCTTAGTTTGCCATTTAAACGTGTTTTAACGAAGTTATAAGCGATTTGGTTTTCTTCAGTTTTTTGACCAAAAAATCGATTTTTGATGGGAAATATGAGTGATCACAAAATAAGCTTAATTTTCCATTTAAACGTGTTTTAACGAAGTTATAAGCGATTTTAGTTTTCTTCAGTTTTTTGACCAAAAAATCGATTTTTGATGGAAAATATGAGTGATCACGAAATAAGCTTATTTTTTCCATTTAATCGTGTTTTAACGAAGTTATAAGCGATTTTAGTTTTCTTCAGTTTTTTTTTTATCAAAAAATCGATTTTTGATGGAAAATATGAGTGATCACAAAATAAGCTTATTTTTCCATTTAAACGCGTTTTAACGAAGTTATAAGCGATTTTAGTTTTCTTCGATTTTTGATGGAAAATATGAGTGATCACGAAATAAGCTTATTTTTTCCATTTAATCGTGTTTTAACGAAGTTATAAGCGATTTCAGTTTTCTTCAGTTTTTTTATCAAAAAATCGATTTTTGATGGAAAATACGAGTGGTCACAAAATAAGCTTATTTTCCTTTTAAACGTGTTTTAAGGAGTTATAAGCGATTTTAGTTTTCTTAAGTTTTTTGAAAAATAAATCGATTTTTGAAGGAAATTATGAGTGATCACAAAATAAGCTTATTTTTACATTTAAACGTGTTTTAACGATGTGATACGTGATTTTAATTTTATTCAGTTTTTTGATCAAAAAATCGATTTTTGAAGGAAAATATGAGTGATCACAAAATAAGCTTATTTTTTCCATTTAAACGTGTTTTAACGAAGTTATAAGCGATTTTGGTTTTCTTCAGTTTTTTGACCAAAAAATCGATTTTTGATGGGAAATATGAGTGATCACAAAATAAGCTTATTTTTCCATTAAACGTGTTTTAACGAAGTTATAAGCGATTTTAGTTTTCTTCAGTTTTTTGACCAAAAACTCGATTTTTGATGGAAAACATGAGTGATCACAAAATAAGCTTATTTTTTCATTTAAACGTGTTTTAAAGAAGTTATAGGCGATTTTAGTTTTCTAAAGAATTTTGATAAAAAATCGATTTTTGAAGGAAAATATGAGTGATCACAAAATAAGCTTATTTTTCCATTTAAACGTGTTTTAACGAAGTTATAAGCGATTTTAGTTTTCTTAAGTTTTTTGATTAAAAAATCGATTTTTGATGGAAAATATGAGAGATCACAAAATAAGCTTATTTTTCCATTTAAGCGTGTTTTAACTGTTATAAGCGATTTTAGTTTTCTTCAGTTTTTTGACCAAAAAATCGATTTTTGATGGAAAATATGAGTGATCACAAAATAAGCTTATTTTCCATTTAAACGTGTTTTAACGAAGTTATAAGCGATTTTAGTTTTCTTCAGTTTTTTTATCAAAAAATCGATTTTTGATGGAAAATATGAGTGATCACAAAATGAGCTTATTTTGCCATTTAAACGTGTTTTAACGAAGTTATAAGCGATTTTAGTTTTCTTCAGTTTTTTGACCAAAAAATCGATTTTTGATGGAAAATATGAGTGGTCACAAAATAAGCTTATTTTTCTATTTAAACGTGTTTTAACGAAGTTATAAGCGATTTAAGTTTTCTTCAGTTTTTTGATCAAAAAATCGATTTTTGATGGAAAATATGAGTGATCACAAAATAAGCTTAGTTTGCCATTTAAACGTGTTTTAACGAAGTTATAAGCGATTTGGTTTTCTTCAGTTTTTTGACCAAAAAATCGATTTTTGATGGGAAATATGAGTGATCACAAAATAAGCTTATTTTTCCATTTAAACGTGTTTTAACGAAGTTATAAGCGATTTTAGTTTTCTTCAGTTTTTTGACCAAAAAATCGATTTTTGATGGAAAATATGAGTGATCACGAAATAAGCTTATTTTTTCCATTTAATCGTGTTTTAACGAAGTTATAAGCGATTTTAGTTTTCTTCAGTTTTTTTTATCAAAAAATCGATTTTTGATGGAAAATATGAGTGATCACAAAATAAGCTTATTTTTCCATTTAAACGCGTTTTAACGAAGTTATAAGCGATTTTAGTTTTCTTCGATTTTTGATGGAAAATATGAGTGATCACGAAATAAGCTTATTTTTTCCATTTAATCGTGTTTTAACGAAGTTATAAGCGATTTCAGTTTTCTTCAGTTTTTTTATCAAAAAATCGATTTTTGATGGAAAATATGAGTGGTCACAAAATAAGCTTATTTTTCCTTTTAAACGTGTTTTAAGAAGTTATAAGCGATTTTAGTTTTCTTAAGTTTTTTGAAAAATAAATCGATTTTTGAAGGAAATTATGAGTGATCACAAAATAAGCTTATTTTTACATTTAAACGTGTTTTAACGATGTGATACGTGATTTTAATTTTATTCAGTTTTTTGATCAAAAAATCGATTTTTGAAGGAAAATATGAGTGATCACAAAATAAGCTTATTTTTCCTTTTAAACGTGTTTTAAGAAGTTATAAGCGATTTTAGTTTTCTTAAGTTTTTTGAAAAATAAATCGATTTTTGAAGGAAATTATGAGTGATCACAAAATAAGCTTATTTTTACATTTAAACGTGTTTTAACGATGTGATACGTGATTTTAATTTTATTCAGTTTTTTGATCAAAAAATCGATTTTTGAAGGAAAATATGAGTGATCACAAAATAAGCTTATTTTTTCCATTTAAACGTGTTTTAACTGTTATAAGCGATTTTAGTTTTCTTCAGTTTTTTGACCAAAAAATCGATTTTTGATGGAAAATATGAGTGATCACAAAATAAGCTTATTTTCCATTTAAACGTGTTTTAACGAAGTTATAAGCGATTTTAGTTTTCTTCAGTTTTTTTTATCAAAAAATCGATTTTTGATGGAAAATATGAGTGATCACAAAATGAGCTTATTTTGCCATTTAAACGTGTTTTAACGAAGTTATAAGCGATTTTAGTTTTCTTCAGTTTTTTGACCAAAAAATCACAAAATAAGCTTATTTTTCCATTTAAACGTGTATTAACGAAGTTATAAACGATTTTAGTTTTCTTCAGTTTTTTGACCAAAAAATCGATTTTTGATGGAAAATATGAGTGATCACAAAATAAGCTTATTTTTCTATTTAAACGTGTTTTAACGAAGTTATAAGCGATTTCAGTTTTCTTCAGTTTTTTGACCAAAAAATCGATTTTTGATGGAAAATATGAGTGGTCACAAAATAAGCTTATTTTTCTATTTAAACGTGTTTTAACGAAGTTATAAGCGATTTAAGTTTTCTTCAGTTTTTTGATCAAAAAATCGATTTTTGATGGAAAATATGAGTGATCACAAAATAAGCTTATTTTGCCATTTAAACGTGTTTTAACGAAGTTATAAGCGATTTGGTTTTCTTCAGTTTTTTGACCAAAAAATCGATTTTTGATGGAAAATATGAGTGATCACAAAATAAGCTTATTTTGCCATTTAAACGTGTTTTAACGAAGTTATAAGCGATTTGGTTTTCTTCAGTTTTTTGACCAAAAAATCGATTTTTGATGGGAAATATGAGTGATCACAAAATAAGCTTATTTTTCCATTTAAACGTGTTTTAACGAAGTTATAAGCGATTTTAGTTTTCTTCAGTTTTTTGACCAAAAAATCGATTTTTGATGGAAAATATGAGTGATCACGAAATAAGCTTATTTTTTCCATTTAATCGTGTTTTAACGAAGTTATAAGCGATTTTAGTTTTCTTCAGTTTTTTTTTATCAAAAAATCGATTTTTGATGGAAAATATGAGTGATCACAAAATAAGCTTATTTTTCCATTTAAACGCGTTTTAACGAAGTTATAAGCGATTTTAGTTTTCTTCGATTTTTGATGGAAAATATGAGTGATCACGAAATAAGCTTATTTTTTCCATTTAATCGTGTTTTAACGAAGTTATAAGCGATTTCAGTTTTCTTCAGTTTTTTTATCAAAAAATCGATTTTTGATGGAAAATATGAGTGGTCACAAAATAAGCTTATTTTTCCTTTTAAACGTGTTTTAAGAAGTTATAAGCGATTTTAGTTTTCTTAAGTTTTTTGAAAAATAAATCGATTTTTGAAGGAAATTATGAGTGATCACAAAATAAGCTTATTTTTACATTTAAACGTGTTTTAACGATGTGATACGTGATTTTAATTTTATTCAGTTTTTTGATCAAAAAATCGATTTTTGAAGGAAAATATGAGTGATCACAAAATAAGCTTATTTTTTCCATTTAAACGTGTTTTAACTGTTATAAGCGATTTTGGTTTTCTTCAGTTTTTTGACCAAAAAATCGATTTTTGATGGGAAATATGAGTGATCACAAAATAAGCTTATTTTTCCATTAAACGTGTTTTAACGAAGTTATAAGCGATTTTAGTTTTCTTCAGTTTTTTGACCAAAAACTCGATTTTTGATGGAAAACATGAGTGATCACAAAATAAGCTTATTTTTTCCATTTAAACGTGTTTTAACGAAGTTATAAGCGATTTTAGTTTTCTTCAGTTTTTTTGACCAAAAAATCGACTTTTAAAGTAAAACATGAGTGATAACAAAATAAGCTTATTTTTTCATTTAAACGTGTTTTAAAGAAGTTATAGGCGATTTTAGTTTTCTTAAGAATTTTGATAAAAAATCGATTTTTGAAGGAAAATATGAGGGATCACAAAATAAGCTTATTTTTCCATTTAAACGTGTTTTAACGAAGTTATAAGCGATTTTAGTTTTCTTAAGTTTTTTGATTAAAAAATCGATTTTTGTTGGAAAATATGAGAGATCACAAAATAAGCTTATTTTTCCATTTAAGCGTGTTTTAACTGTTATAAGCGATTTTAGTTTTCTTCAGTTTTTTGACCAAAAAATCGATTTTTGATGGAAAATATGAGTGATCACAAAATAAGCTTATTTTCCATTTAAACGTGTTTTAACGAAGTTATAAGCGATTTTAGTTTTCTTCAGTTTTTTTTATCAAAAAATCGATTTTTGATGGAAAATATGAGTGATCACAAAATGAGCTTATTTTGCCATTTAAACGTGTTTTAACGAAGTTATAAGCGATTTTAGTTTTCTTCAGTTTTTTGACCAAAAAATCGATTTTTGAAGGAAAATATAAGTGATCACAAAATAAGCTTATTTTTTCCTTTTAAACATGTTTTAACAAAGTTATAAGCGATTTTGGTTTTCTTCAGTTTTTTAACCAAAAAATCGATTTTTGATGGGAAATATGAGTGATCACAAAATAAGCTTATTTTTCCATTTAAACGTGTATTAACGAAGTTATAAACGATTTTAGTTTTCTTCAGTTTTTTGACCAAAAAATCGATTTTTGATGGAAAATATGAGTGATCACAAAATAAGCTTATTTTTCTATTTAAACGTGTTTTAACGAAGTTATAAGCGATTTTAGTTTTCTTCAGTTTTTTGACCAAAAAATCGATTTTTGATGGAAAATATGAGTGGTCAAAAAAAAAACCTTATTTTTCTATTTAAACGTGTTTTAACGAAGTTATAAGCGATTTAAGTTTTCTTCAGTTTTTTGATCAAAAAATCGATTTTTGATGGAAAATATGAGTGATCACAAAATAAGCTTATTTTGCCATTTAAACGTGTTTTAACGAAGTTATAAGCGATTTGGTTTTCTTCAGTTTTTTGACCAAAAAATCGATTTTTGATGGGAAATATGAGTGATCACAAAATAAGCTTATTTTTCCATTTAAACGTGTTTTAACGAAGTTATAAGCGATTTTAGTTTTCTTCAGTTTTTTGACCAAAAAATCGATTTTTGATGGAAAATATGAGTGATCACGAAATAAGCTTATTTTTTCCATTTAATCGTGTTTTAACGAAGTTATAAGCGATTTTAGTTTTCTTCAGTTTTTTTTATCAAAAAATCGATTTTTGATGGAAAATATGAGTGATCACAAAATAAGCTTATTTTTCCATTTAAACGCGTTTTAACGAAGTTATAAGCGATTTTAGTTTTCTTCGATTTTTGATGGAAAATATGAGTGATCACGAAATAAGCTTATTTTTTCCATTTAATCGTGTTTTAACGAAGTTATAAGCGATTTCAGTTTTCTTCAGTTTTTTTATCAAAAAATCGATTTTTGATGGAAAATATGAGTGGTCACAAAATAAGCTTATTTTTCCTTTTAAACGTGTTTTAAGAAGTTATAAGCGATTTTAGTTTTCTTAAGTTTTTTGAAAAATAAATCGATTTTTGAAGGAAATTATGAGTGATCACAAAATAAGCTTATTTTTACATTTAAACGTGTTTTAACGATGTGATACGTGATTTTAATTTTATTCAGTTTTTTGATCAAAAAATCGATTTTTGAAGGAAAATATGAGTGATCACAAAATAAGCTTATTTTTTCCATTTAAACGTGTTTTAACGAAGTTATAAGCGATTTTGGTTTTCTTCAGTTTTTTGACCAAAAAATCGATTTTTGATGGGAAATATGAGTGATCACAAAATAAGCTTATTTTTCCATTAAACGTGTTTTAACGAAGTTATAAGCGATTTTAGTTTTCTTCAGTTTTTTGACCAAAAACTCGATCGAGTGATCACAAAATAAGCTTATTTTTTCCATTTAAAGGTGTTTTAACGAAGTTATAAGCGATTTTAGTTTTCTTCAGTTTTTTTGACCAAAAAATCGACTTTTAAAGTAAAACATGAGTGATAACAAAATAAGCTTATTTTTTCATTTAAACGTGTTTTAAAGAAGTTATAGGCGATTTTAGTTTTCTTAAGAATTTTGATAAAAAATCGATTTTTGAAGGAAAATATGAGTGATCACAAAATAAGCTTATTTTTCCATTTAAACGTGTTTTAACGAAGTTATAAGCGATTTTAGTTTTCTTAAGTTTTTTGATTAAAAAATCGATTTTTGATGGAAAATATGAGTGATCACAAAATAAGCTTATTTTGCCATTTAAATGTGTTTTAACGAAGTTATAAGCGATTTTAGTTTTCTTCAGTTTTTTGACCAAAAAATCGATTTTTGATGGAAAATATGAGTGATCACGAAATAAGCTTATTTTTTCCATTTAATCGTGTTTTAACTAAGTTATAAGCGATTTTAGTTTTCTTCAGTTTTTTTTTATCAAAAAATCGATTTTTGATGGAAAATATGAGTGATCACAAAATAAGCTTATTTTTCCATTTAAACGTGTTTTAACGAAGTTATAAGCGATTTTAGTTTTCTTCGATTTTTGATGGAAAATATGAGTGATCACGAAATAAGCTTATTTTTTCCATTTAATCGTGTTTTAACGAAGTTATAAGCGATTTTAGTTTTCTTCAGTTTTTTTATCAAAAAATCGATTTTTGATGGAAAATATGAGTGATCACAAAATAAGCTTATTTTTCCTTTTAAACGTGTTTTAACAAAGTTATAAGCGATTTTAGTTTTCTTAAGTTTTTTGAAAAATAAATCGATTTTTGAAGGAAATTATGAGTGATAACAAAATAAGCTTATTTTTACATTTAAACGTGTTTTAACGATGTTATACGTGATTTTAATTTTATTCAGTTTTTTGATCAAAAAATCGATTTTTGATGGAAAATATGAGTGATCACGAAATAAGCTTATTTTTTCCATTTAATCGCGTTTTAACGAAGTTATAAGCGATTTTAGTTTTCTTCAGTTTTTTTTATCAAAAAATCGATTTTTGATGGGAAATATGGTGATCACAAAATAAGCTTATTTTTCCATTTAAACGTGTTTTAACGAAGTTATAAGCGATTTTAGTTTTCTTCAGTTTTTTGGCCAAAAAATCGATTTTTGATGGAAAATATGAGTGATCACAAAATAAGCTTATTTTTCCTTTTAAACGTGTTTTAACGAAGTTATAAGCGATTTTAGTTTTCTTAAGTTTTTTGAAAAATAAATCGATTTTTGAAGGAAAATATGAGTGATCACAGAATAAGCTTATTTTTCAATTTAAATGCGTTTTAACGAAGTTATAAGCGATTTTAGTTTTCTTAAGTTTTTTGATCAAAAAATCGATTTTTGATGGAAAATATGAGTGATCACAAAATAAGCTTATTTTTCCATTTAAACGTGTTTTAACGAAGTTATAAGCGATTTTAGTTTTTTCAAGTTTTTGATAAAAAAAAAAACGATCTTTGAAGGAAAATATAATTGATCACAAAATAAGCTTATTTTTCCATTTAAACGTGTTTTAGCGAAGTTATAAGCGATTTTAGTTTTCTTAAGATTTTTGCTAAAAAAAACGATTTTTGAAGGAAAATATGAGTGATCACAAAATAAGCTTATTTTTTCATTTAAAGTGTTTTAACGAAGTTATAAGCGATTTTAGTTTTCTTAAGATTTTTGCTAAAAAAACGATTTTTGAAGGAAAATATGAGTGATCACAAAATAAGCTTATTTTTCCATTTAAACATGTTTTAACAAAGTTATAAACGATTTTAGTTTTCTTCAGTTTTTTGACCAAAAAAATCGATTTTTGATGGAAAACACGAGTGATCACAAAATAAGTTTTTTTCCATTTAAACGTGTTTTAACGAAGTTATAAGCGATTTTAGTTCTCTTAAGTTTTTTGAACAAGAAATCGATTTTTGAAGGAAATAAGGTGCTGAAATTTTGCATAAGTATTTTCCATTGGTGCAGTTTATTTCGTATTGAAAATAGGTCATATCGGTTAATGTTTTCGCATAGCCCCCATACATGTGGCTCCCCGAAAAGCAGTGTAAACAGTCACAGATGGTTTAAAAACATAAGTTTTATATGAGCCAAAATCTTTCTACCAAATTTTACGAGAATCGGTCCATAATTGACCCTACCCCCATATAAGGTCCCTCTCAGAAAACGACTATAACGGTCATAACTTGCTTCAAAATGATAGCAATGCAACGAAATTCGACATATACAAGTTTTAGGGAAACGTAAATATCTCTATTAATTTTTTTGGAAATCGGCTCATAATTGACCCTACCACCCTTTAACTCTTATAACTTGCTTCAAAATGATTGTTAAGCAACCAGTTTTTGGGGAACTAAAATATCTCCCCCATATTTTATAGATCCTACCCCCATATAAGGTTCCCCTCAGAAAATTACTTTAAAGCTCATAATTTTGTTAAAAATCCCAGTAAATCAACAAAAGTCAACATAAATAAGGTTTAGAGGAACTAAAATCTCTCTGCCAAATTATATAAAGATTGGTTCATAATTGGCCTACCCCGATAAAAGGTTCTCTCTTAAAATTCGACGTAAACAAGTTTTCGGAGAATTAAAACCTCTCTGCCAAATTTTATGGAGATCGGCCCATAATTAACCTTACCCCCCATATAAGGTTTCTCTCCGAAAATTACTTTAAAGTTCATAATTTGCTTTAAAATTTTATGGAAACCACGAAATTCAGCAACGAAATTCGACATAAATAACTTCTTCAAAATTATAGCAAATCAATGAATTTCGACATAAACAGGTTTTATACGAACATTGTTCTAACTGTTTTTTGAGGATCGGTCCATGATTGACCTTATCATCTATAAACGGCCTTTCTCATAGAATGACATTAACGGCCATAACTTGCTCAAAAGTACCAGTATATCGATAAAATTCGTCATGAACTAGTTTTATAAGATCTAAAATCTTTCTGTCAAATATATATGAGCAGCGGGCCATATTGTATCAAAGCCTTCATATAAGGCTTAGAAAACAGTGATATTACTGAAACCAAAATCTTTTGTAAAACCTTCGAAGGATCGGTTCAAAATTGACCACAAGTAAATTTACAGGAAATCAAATCATTAAAAAAATTTATTAAATATGATAAAATAAGTACTACCATCACCCTAACTATATTACTATGTATTTATATATGATAAACCAGTTCAGAAAAAATCCAATAGATGTTTAAATTGTGGTAGCAAAAACATCGATTTATACAGTATAGGTCCATTATATAGTCCATTTTCCGAAATTCACTTGAAATTTAAGACACATGACTGATGTTGGGTATATAAGATTCGGCACGGCCGAATATAGCACTCTTACTTGTTTATCTTTCAGTAGAATTATATGAGTTAGATTAAAAGAATGTTCCATAAAATACACCTGGCCTCCAACTGTTGTGCGCTTCTTTACCAATGCCTCAGATGGGAATCGAACCCATGATCTACGGTTTGATAGACTAGAACACTAACAACTAACATACCAAAGACACACAGAATCATATTAAATGACTTAAAAGTTATAAAAATATGAATCATTTAAATTCCAAAGGAATTACCGCCTACAACAGGCGTATTGACTCCCTGAAAAAACTGCTGGGTAACAACAACATCAAACAATATATTTATAAGAAATTGACATTTTTAACGGAAATATATTGTTTGTTTAAGTCTTGAAATTTCACACACCAAAAAAACAAACATACAGCCTGCCAGCCAGTCACAAGGTACCACGATAATATTTTCAATATTAAAGTAAATATTTATACGATTTAAATGAGTTATAATATAATGCATTTGACTCAAAAATAATAATCATACACGACTCAACATTACATATTTAGTCGTTCTCCGATCGTCTGTCTATCCTTGAAATTAAAATAAATTATTCAATGAAATGTCTACGAAATTTGCTATTTTTATCACATGAAACAAATTCGAAATATGATTTAAAGGCAAAAATACAGAATTAGTGGGTTCTTAAAATGTATTAAATTTTTTTACCATTTTTTATTTAAAATACTGAAAATTATTCCTTGAATTTCTTTAATAATATCCAACACATATTGTTTGGTAACCTTCCCCTTAAACACAAAAAAAGTTTCCTCAAAATATTAAAAAATCAACTTTAGCATACTCGTATCAATCAATGACAGCTTAAAATTTTAATGCATTGAACATTTTTATCTTGTAAATAAAAAAAAAAACATATGAAACCAACAAAAAATTAAAGAAATACACTACAGTACCAAGAACATTTAAACATACATACAAAAGTACCTACTCATATATCGAAATACACACATACACAGTGAATGTGAATGAATAATCATGTGAAAAGTATTTTCCAAATATATTTTTAAACAGACATTTGAAATTATACGTTGTTTTCAAGAACAGGTAAAGAATGAAAACAATTTCTTAAAAACACACATACACACACGAAGTCACGCAGCGTATTTACTTCCACCTGCTACTTACATAAATAAGAAAAAAAAAAATAACTTAGAATTATTGAATTTGTTTCTACTTCACACAAGTATTTTTTTCAAATTATATTTAACTTTTAGCAAAATTCCTTGACACAATGATTGAAAAATGTTTGGTTACACACTTAACATGAGTGATGACATGTGTGGGTTGTTGAAAAGGGGTGGGTGGGGAGTTGAAAAGAAAAAATTAAACTACAAAATGAACTAAAACTTGTGGTAGAAATAAATTATTTATGTTGTGGATAGCGCAACCAAAATAAAAAGGGGATATGTATAAATATTTGCAAACTTTATTGGAAAAAAAAGTAAGAATGTGTAGTCGGGCATGGCCGACCATATGATACCCTACACCAGTTAGTATGTTTAAAATGTGAATTGTTTTTTTAATAATAAAGTATTTAAGTTGTTTTTTTGCCTAAATTCAGAAATATTTTAACAATTTGTTGACAAAAATCTTCTTATAAACTTCGATAGTTCGATACATTACATTTATTTAAGAAAAATTTCGTCGTCATTCGAGTGTTTATAGGAAAATTTTGATCTTCAAGTCATTTTCTGAAGAGGACTTTATAGGTGGCGTCTCATAATGTCCATAGACGTTATGTCACACCAAAACGAGTCATTGTGTCCATGGTTGTTATAACTCTTTTAAAAGTGTCATAATGTCCATGGACTTTGTGACACTTTTGAAACATAAATGTATTGGAAATTTTGTTTACTATTTTAGAAAGTGGCACTCTTATCCCGAATAGAATTGTTCGTAATTTTGGTGTATGTTGTATTTTGGATCCATTTAAAAAAGTGGCCTAGATAGCCAGGCTTGTGTATTTCGAATACCAGCTTCTCTATATTAAGCTTTCTTATGATAAATTGTAACCCATGGACTTTATGCCACTCTTCTCATGAATATTGTGATCCTAATGAAAATTTCGTAAAGTTTATTGGCGTTATGACAGTCCAAACAGTGCCATAGTGTCCATTATGTCATTATGAAGCCTGATCATTACGAATATTTTTATATAAGTATCATTTATACTAAGATTTGCCGATTTTGTAGAGATACTAGAACATTAAACGTAATTTTGAACTCAAAATTCCTATTCGGAGGATACGGTTGTATGTGTGCTAGATGAAATAATGAACCGATTTCAAGCATTTTCAATAGGCTTCGTTCTTGGGTCAAAAGACAGACGGACGGACATAACTTAATTCACTCAGAGAGTGATTCCGAGCCAATTGGTATACTTCAATGTGGGTTTAGGATCAATATTTTTAAGTGTTACAGACATCACCCATTGTTTTATTAATGAAAAGGAAGGACGGACAGACAGACAGACGTCCATTGCTTACTCCTCTCAAAAAGTGATTCTAAGCCGATTGGTATATTTTAAAGTGGGTATAGAACCAATATTTTAAGGTGTAACAAACATCACCCATTGCTTAGCTAATGAAAAGGGCGAACGGACTGACATAGCTTAATCCACTTAGAAAGTGATTCTGAGCCGACTTTTATACTTTGAAGTAGTTGTAGGGTCCATATTTTAGGGTGTTACAAAGATGACCTATTATTTTATTAATGGTAATAAAGTATGTAACATATCAATAGAAATTACTAC
Organism: Lucilia sericata; assembly: GCF_015586225.1. Lineage (NCBI taxonomy): Eukaryota > Metazoa > Arthropoda > Insecta > Diptera > Calliphoridae > Lucilia > Lucilia sericata. The sequence continues at coordinate 318,331 of NW_023994166.1, forward strand.
TTGAAACCCCCTAAAGGCCATAGTTGATTCAAGTTCTTAGCTGTTAAAAATTATAATTAATGTAATTGTAGAAATAAGTGCAAAAATTAGAGGTTTTAATACAAAACATGTTAATTTAAAATTGCACTTATACAATGGCCATACAATTGATTTATTGAATATCCAGCATCGATTTAAAAAAAATATAAATAATAGGTTGAATTTAATAACAAAATACTGGGAATTTTATTATTTGTTTCCGCATTTGTTTAACATGAAGAGTCATTTATAATAATTTCTAGGTTGTAAATATTTACACAATACAAAACAATAATTTAATTTCTACCATTTTTATTTAATGTTCATTTCACAATTTTATGGTTGTTATAGTTATAAATATGTATGTTATCGTATCGATTTAAAATCAATTAAAGTACAATTAGATTTTATTCTTTAAAGTTGTTCTCAATCAAACTATAAATACACTCAAGAAAATTTGTACATTATTAAAGATAAAACATATTTTAAAATTACCAAAATATGTTGACCTTAATAGTACAAAATTTTATATAGGATTTGTTGCAGTAACAACACTAAAGAATTATGTTAAAATGTTATCAAAATATCATATACACAGTTACGTCAACAAAAGACTAATAGTTAAATTTTGTTTAAGAACTTTATGGTCTAGAAAAACAAATAAAAAAAAAATTATAACACCACCTTAAATAAATAATTTTGTTTTCATATTCATATCTATTATGTAAACAATAATATTTGTTTTTAATTTTTGTTTATCAACCCCCAATTTTTGGAGTGTATTAAGTAAATAAATAAATGTGTGAACATTTTTATTATCCATGTATATTTTTTTTATTAAAGGTATAATTGTGTTAATAAAACAATTTAAGATGGAATTTCTGAATGTGAATATGAAACATGTAAATACATTGTACTTATTGTATGTGACCAAAGTACACATTTGTGTAGTACGCACACGCTTCTGTGTACTTTTGTAATTATGGGCCTCTTGAAACCAAGTGATACAACTTATTTACTGTTTTCTTTTTTATGTGCTTTTGTTGTTGTTATTTTTATTAAATATACATTTTGTATTTATTTATAAATTGTTATTATTATTTTATTATTGTTATTTGCTTATTATTTAATCATTTTTGTAAGACCACACAAGTAATATTTAAAGATATACAAATAGGGAATAGGGGGAATGTGAAAAATATACTGAAGATACTCTCCAGAGACTTGCATTGTAAAGTCAAAATATTTTTCATCAGATTTCCTCGACTTTTTAAATTCTATATACATTTTTTTAGTTGGATTTTAAAAATTATTTAATTTTCAAAAAGTACTATACTAACTAACTAACTTACTACTAACTAACTAACTAACTAACTAACTAACTAACTAACTAACTAACTAACTAACTAACTAACTACTAACTAACTAACTAACTAACTAACTACTAACTAACTAACTAACTAACTAACTACTAACTAACTAACTAACTAACTAACTAACTACTAACTAACTAACTAACTAACTAACTAACTAACTAACTAACTAACTAACTAACTACTAACTAACTAACTAACTAACTAACTAACTAACTAACTAACTAACTAACTAACTAACTAACTAACTAACTAACTAACTAACTAACTAACTAACTAACTAACTAACTAACTAACTAACTAACTAACTAACTAACTAACTAACTAACTAACTAACTAACTAACTAACTAACTAACTAACTAACTAACTAACTAACTAACTAACTAACTAACTAACTAACTAACTAACTAACTACTAACTAACTAACTAACTAACTAACTAACTAACTAACTAACTAACTAACTACTAACTAACTAACTAACTAACTAACTACTAACTAACTAACTAACTAACTAACTAACTAACTAACTAACTAACTACTAACTAACTAACTAACTAACTAACTAACTACTAACTAACTAACTAACTAACTAACTAACTAACTAACTAACTAACTAACTAACTAACTAACTAACTAACTAACTAACTAACTAACTAACTAACTAACTAACTAACTAACTAACTAACTAACTAACTAACTAACTAACTAACTAACTAACTAACTAACTAACTAACTAACTAACTAACTAACTAACTAACTAACTACTAACTAACTAACTAACTAACTAACTAACTAACTAACTAACTAACTAACTAACTAACTAACTAACTAACTAACTAACTAACTAACTAACTAACTAACTAACTACTAACTAACTAACTAACTAACTAACTAACTAACTAACTAACTACCTAACTAACTAACTAACTAACTAACTACTAACTAACTAACTAACTAACTAACTAACTAACTAACTAACTAACTAACTAACTAACTAACTAACTAACTAACTAACTAACTAACTAACTAACTAACTAACTAACTAACTAACTAACTAACTAACTACTAACTAACTAACTAACTAACTAACTAACTAACTAACTAACTAACTAACTAACTAACTAACTAACTAACTAACTAACTAACTAACTAACTAACTAACTAACTAACTAACTAACTAACTAACTAACTAACTAACTAACTAACTAACTAACTAACTAACTAACTAACTAACTAACTAACTAACTAACTAACTAACTAACTAACTACTAACTAACTAACTAACTAACTAACTAACTAACTAACTAACTAACTAACTAACTAACTAACTAACTAACTAACTAACTAACTAACTAACTAACTAACTAACTAACTAACTAACTAACTAACTAACTAACTAACTACTAACTAACTAACTAACTAACTAACTAACTAACTAACTAACTAACTAACTAACTAACTAACTAACTAACTAACTACTAACTAACTAACTAACTAACTACTAACTAACTAACTAACTAACTAACTAACTAACTAACTAACTAACTAACTAACTAACTAACTAACTAACTAACTAACTAACTAACTACTAACTAACTAACTAACTAACTAACTAACTAACTAACTAACTAACTAACTAACTAACTAACTAACTAACTAACTAACTAACTAACTAACTAACTAACTAACTAACTAACTAACTAACTAACTAACTAACTAACTAACTAACTACTACTAACTAACTAACTAACTAACTAACCTAACTAACTAACTAACTAACTAACTAACTAACTAACTAACTAACTAACTAACTAACTAACTAACTAACTAACTAACTACTAACTAACTAACTAACTAACTAACTAACTAACTAACTAACTAACTAACTAACTAACTAACTAACTAACTAACTACTACTAACTAACTACTAACTAACTAACTAACTAACTAACTAACTAACTAACTACTAACTAACTAACTAACTAACTAACTACTAACTACTAACTAACTAACTAACTAACTAACTAACTAACTACTAACTAACTAACTAACTAACTAACTAACTACTAACTAACTAACTAACTAACTAACTAACTAACTAACTAACCTAACTAACTAACTACTAACTACTAACTAACTACTAACTAACTAACTAACTAACGAACTACTACTAACTAACTAACTAACTACTAACTAACTAACTTAACTAACTAACTACTAACTAACTAACTAACTACTAACTAACTAACTAACTAACTAACTAACTAACTAACTAACTAACTAACTAACTAACTAACTAACTAACTAACTAACTAACTAACTAACTAACTAACTAACTAACTAACTAACAACTAGTTTTATTTAAGTCTAAGTGATACTGACGACTTCTTTCGCAATAATCGAACCATATTTGACTCTGAAAGTCAAAGAAAGTTAATAATTTACTTATAAATACTAGTATCACGATTCAGCATGCCTCTCAAAAAAATTATGATTTTAGGTCTACATTTACCCTTGACCCCATATAACCCCTCTTTAAGAAGATCAGTTTTTGGTCAAAAAATTTTTAAAGTATTTCTGAATTAAGTTAAAAACGACTTAAATGCTTTATTATAAAAAAATTCACATCATAACTATTGCAGGGTATCATATGGTAGGCCATGCCCAACTATATATCCTTACTTCTTTTATATATAATGTTTCGAAAGTTGAGTCAGGAGGTTAGATAAAAGTAGAAAAAGAGCGAAAATATTCTCGATTTAGCCTACTCAAGAATATGTATTTATAAAGAGTCTTTTCAAAAGCCACCTTTAAGGGGACAATCAGGGGAAAAATATTCTTGAGACATAAAATTTGATGTATTTAATTATGTGTTGTTTGATACTTTTATGAAATTATAGCCGCAAAGCCATCAGGAGCGTAAGAAAGGCCGGGTACAAAGTATTATTTAATACCGTCCGACTTTCAAAATTAGGCACGAACCAGATGATATTAGTACGAAACTAGAAATTACTGCGTTCACAGTTTTTTATTTCGTGATCGCGTGTCCTTGTAAAAGGACTTCAAAATTTCATTTTTTAAAGAAATGTTTTAAATACTTCTGCTTACCCTACTATAACAAATTTAGCATCAATTGACCAAGAAGAGTTGAAATTTATGTTTATCATAAGGAACATATATAATATCGAAAATTATTCTAAAAAACCCTTAAAATATTTCGAAATATATTCATTAAAAATGAAATTAATTTTTCTAAAACCACATGCAGACAAAAAATAATAATAATGAATTTTTTAAAAGGTCAACATGGCGTCATTACAAAACACCAACAAAAACAACAACGACTACGACAATGCCAAACAAAAAAGTACAAAAAAAGGGGAAACTTCATAAAGCGTTATTAATATTGACATATGCAAACATGAGTATCCTTTACGAACAACTTTTTTTTATGACCATCACTTTTACAACATACAAACATGTGACATTTATAATGAAATTTTCATTTGAAGAATAAAAAAATGTTTTATGTTAAAAATTTTATGCTTTTAAATTTTAACTAGAATTTTAGTATTCAAATAAGAAATGCTGAACAGGGTAAACAATTATAGTATGATAAAATTTTTAAACAATAAGACGAAATAAAAAAAAAATATTTTGTTATAATTACTGAAGATATAGAATTTTAAAAATACTGAGTTCTATTTAGTATTAAAATTTTAAGAATTTGTGTGTATTGAAATAATTGTTTGGGAACCCCTGTTTTTCTACTGTCTAACATTATGTTGACAATTTTATGTATATTGTCAGAAATAGGTGAACCTTTTTTAAAATTAAAATAAATTCTGTAGATTCCTTTGAATTAACATAAAAACCTTCCACTACGCAAAATGAGGGGAATCGAATAATTTATAAGTCACGCTTATATAAGCTAGGGTGACTCCATTTGTATAAAAGGAAATGAGAAAATGAGTGAAATTTAAATTATTTAGTTTTTTTTTTTTAATTTTTATGCAGACATTAATATATGGTTAGATGAATCAAAGTTTCTTCAAAGTTTTTTGATGTTCGCTAACTTTTTTGGGAGTCACCCTAATCTACACACATTTTTATATACAAATAAATCAACTTTTCCTTACAAACTTAAACATACTTTACAATGTTAAAATTTTTCTGTAAAAATTGATTTTTTTTATTTTTTTGCCTCTGAAAGCTGACAATACATGGTAACTGATGTCTACTGTCATGGTTTGCAATTGTTTGTGTAGGTTTTAGTGAGGGTGGGTAATGCTATGGGTCAGAGTATTTTTAACAAATTCGTCCTGTAGGTATGATTTTTCAGGAAATGTGTCAGGATATTAACAAAAGTGTAAGACAACAACTTGAACATCAACACCATTTTTTTTTTGGAAAACACAACACATCTGCAAACCAGTAAGAATATTTGTTGACCATTTATTTATGTAAATTTCAGAGATTCAAAAGAATTTCAACTTTTTAATCTGCGTTTGATGATAAATGGATACAAGTTGGATAAGAGAGATAGAGAGAGAGAAAAACTAAAGAAAGTTTTTTTTTTTAGAATAATTTAACGTTTAAAGTTTGATTGTTATACTCTGGGGAGAGTTGATCATCAAATTAAGTAAATTTTATTTAAACTTTATATTTTACCCAAAGGAATTATGACAAAAAAAGTTTTTTCTTAATTAAAGTTGTATGCAAATATTTGTAATTTAATTGTACATTGAAAGTAATTGCAAAACTGATTATTCCCTTGTAATTACAGAATTGTGTGCTTTTGACAATTATTTTGATTCTAATTTATTCTTTATTGGACACAAATAAACTGCTTGAAGTATGATGGTATGAGTTATTTGGCAAATATTGAAGGAAAATATTAAATTTTGTCTAATTTGTAAACATTGTGTGTGCAGCTTAAAAGCTTAAAATATTAAATTTAACATTTTCTATAAGTCGATAATTGAATTTTTCAAAATTTCCTTAGTTAATCTATAATGTTACCCTCACATAGATGATAAAAAAAATTTTAAGTGGTTTTACTTCCTAATCAATATTCATTGTCATCTAAAAAACAAGTAAAAGTGTTTTATTCGGCCATGCCGAATCTAATATACCCACTATTAGACCGTATGCTTTAAAAGGAATGTTCTCCTATAAACATCAGGGTGATATTACTCATCAAATTTACTTAAGAGGACCTTATATGAGAGGTAGGGTGAATTATTGACCATTTTTATAAAATGTTTCATAAATTTGTTTAAACCAATTTTGGTTCATATAAAACATGTTTACATCGAATATCAGTTCCAGACACTTTCCGCATGAAATTCGGTATAAAAGTTTCTTAGATTTTGGCTCGTAAGAAACTTATTTATGTCAAATTTCATCTTTATACTCGTACTTTTAAGCCAGTAATGAGCGTTAAAGTAATTATTTGGAGGGGACTTTATAAGGGGTGTAGGGTCAATTATGGACCAATCCACATAAAATTTCATAGACAGATTTAGGCTCGCATGTCAATTACATCGCTATACTCGTATTTTTAAGACAGTAAATAGCGTTAAAGTAATTTTCTGAAGGGGACCTTATATGGAGGGTAGGGTCAATTATGATAGAGAGGTTTTGGCTCGTCAGGGACTTACTTATGTCAAATTTCATTTGTATACTCGTATTTTTAAGCCAGTAATGAGCATTTAAGTCATTTTCTGAAGGATATCTTATATGGGGGGAAGCTTCAATTATGGACCGATCCACATAAAATTTAGTAGAGAGATTTTGGCTCATATGAAACTTATTTATGTCGAGTTTCATCGCTATACTCGTACTTTTAAAACAGATATGCCCGTTAAAGCTGTTTTCGTGGGTCCCTTTGTATGGGGGCTATGAGTGGACCGATATTACCCATTTTAAATATCAAATAAACCTAATCTCTAGAGAATATTTGTGGAAAATTTCAACCCTCTAGCTCATTTGGTTTGGACGCTATCGTGCTTTCAAAAGACAGACGGACGGACATGGCTAGATAGTCTTAGAATTAAATAAGGACCCAGAATATATATATTTTTGCGGGTCTAAGACCAATATTTCGATGTGTTATAAACGGCATGGCAATATCAATATACCCTCCATCTTTTTTGATGGTGGGCATAATAATTCCAAAAAATTCAGTCGAAATAATGTTTATCAATTAAGAATGTTATATTTGGCTATGCCGAATCTTATACACCTACCATCAAATCATGTGCCATATATATCAAGTGAATTTCGGAAGGTGGTCCTATACTATATGAATCGATCCTTTTGTTATTTATTACTACAATTTGCTCTTTTTCTCTAAAATTTTAATATCGTATGTAAATAGTTAGAATGAACATCAGGTTGAACGTAAGTAGTAGTTCTATAAAAGGTATGTTCAAGTATAAACAAATCCTCACAAAATTTGCCAAATATTTTAAATTCAATAAAACTTGTATTGGATGTTAATGTCATTTTCTGATAAGATCTTTATATAAGGGATAGGGTCAATAATCGACCGATTCTCATAAAATTTTACAAAAATATTTTGGTTCCTACAAAACTTGTTTATGTCGAATTTTATTGCTATAACGAACTTTTTAATGCCAGTTATCTGCGTTTTAGCAATTTTCTGAAGGGGACCTTATATGGGGGCTAGTGAAAACGTTAAAAATGAAAAATTAAAAGTATTTATGCAAAATTTCAGCTCTCTAGCTTCTCTCGTTTAGGCGCTATTGTGTCTACAACGGACAGACAGACGGACGGACGGATAAGGACCAATATTTCAAAGTGTTAAAAACGGAATGACAAAATCAATATACCCAACATCTTTTTTGATGGTAGGTATAAAAATGATAGAAAATCAAATTTATTTAATAGCAAACGAAAATAAAGATATTAAAAAAAAAAATTTTAGAGATTTTTTTAAAAATTTTACAAAATCGATGTAATGTACATCAAATGAAAGGGGTTTCTAATATCTTTCTTTTGATAAACAGTAAATAGAAGAAGGTCATAAAAAGACGACCCTCTTAAAACAAGCCTGTGTTAAAATCATTGCTTTTAACCTCTTTTCCAACACTTCCATTTAGTAAATTTTTCGCTGGGTACCCTCGTATCATGCAAATATTAATTTTATTTATCATTTACCCCACAAATCTTATATTCTTAAATAAATTTAGATTTATTTACCCAATAAAAAAATATATATAAAACAAATTCGTTAATCTAATCTTGAAACAAAACTTACCTTATTTTTAATAGTATGGTTCTCTAATCATACTTTTTGTTTGCAGCACGATCATTTTTTTTAACTGGAATGAAAAGAAATTAAAAGATTTAATTAAAACAATATATAAATCACAAACAAATTTTTTATCTCTATTTCTATTTTCAATAAGCTATTTTAAAATTTAAATACTAACAGTTGAGATAATAAGTAAAAAAAATTAAATAAATTTATTTTATTTATTAAGCCGTAAAACTAATAAATTAAAGGGATTTGTTTGAATTTTACATAAAAACACATATTTTTTATACCTTATGCAATTCATATACCATGAACTTGAATTTATGTAAATTCTAAGCATTCATGTTAAACCATAATAATTGCTCTTTTTTAAAGTTCAAGCTATAACAGCAAAAAAGGAAAAATAACCAAACCCCAGAATTGTTAAATAGATTTGAAAATTAAGCATTTAAAAATTCATAAACACTAATACTAACAAGAAAACGCTTATTGAGAAAGTAATTTCCGTTGTAATAATACATACAAGGAAATTAACATACTACATACAGATGTGTGCTGTTTATAGTGTTGCCATCTAGTAAAATATGTGAACGCTTCGACATTGCAACCTTTTGAAACCTTTGAAAACTTTTTGAGTTGGAAAAGTTTGTAGAATATTCATGTAAATATACACCAATTTTAATTAGAATCAAAACATTCCAAAATCGACACTTAAAACTAAATTTTTATAATTATTTTATACAAATGCTGGCAACACTGGAGATGATAAGTGGTTTAATAGGAAACAATTTTAAATATTTAAATATATTTACTTACACATATTCTCACAACAAAATTGTAATTATTATACACTAGTAAAATCCCTGTAGTTTGTGGTAGTTGCCCCAAACTATTATTTGCTTTGTGAGTAGTTATTGTAACATATTCGTATCCTACGAGTATTGAGAAATTATATTAATCCTATGTAGATAAAAATGGACAATTGATTTATCAATAACATAATTCTGGTCATCTTTCTAAAGGGAAATATGTTTATACTGGCTTTCGTCTAGTTTATAATGACTGATAATTTGATTCTTTATACAAATACTGCTGGGAAATTTTAATATGCTTACTACATACTTTTCTGAATGACTGAATGTAAATATTCAAAGTCACTCAAATACTTACATAGATGTGAATGAAAAACCTTAAATAGAGCTCATAATTAGTATATACTGACAGATACGTGTATGTAGACAGATATGTATACATTTATGAATCAAGGACAACATTGAGTTTTGTAAACATAAAAAACACTTGAACTATAATGGCGTCTCTACAAGGCGATTATAATCCTTAACACTTTTTGCAAGTTCATTATTATTTGTTATACATTAATATTTATTTTATAATAAATATAATCTTCATTACTATAGCGAAGCGGGAATTGTGTTCGACCTGACTTCCCCCCGGATGCATGTTACTTTGACCTTGTAAGTCCCTCATCTTGGTGCTATTACAATCCCGGGGAAAATAGGTGTACCTCTAGTCTGCCGGGACTATAACCTGGTGATGTCAATTCACTCCTCGGACTTTCCTTGGAATGATTTGACATGGGGTCGAACCAGAGAACCATATAATCTAGTACCGCATGGCAGAGCTTCGGACTTTGTCTTGTCACTTCGAGGTGCACGTGGTGTCTGTGGTTTAAACTCAAATTCGCGGGGAAGAGAATGCCTGTTTAAAGAGTGATTCACGGAAAAGTCTATAATTCTGGATAAGTTCGGTGCAGTTGCCGAATTCAACAGATAGCCCACAGAGGAGTGACAGTGGGACTAATCGTTGGAAATAAGTTGGTGTTAAGTGTATATAATGCAAGATGGATGTAGGGTATACAGAACTTACCCACTCGTATACCTAGAGTGAGTGTGTTAGATGTTGTTCTCTGTGAGTGTGTCTGTTGAATGAGAAGTCTGCTGGGTTGAATGAATGAAAGTAAGGTATTTTATACAAGTGATATCATTGACTTTCCCTTCCTTGTCCAGGGTTTACTCTTTTCATTTACCAGATTTACAACAGAGTGTTTTCTGTGAGTAAGAACAAGTATTTGGCTTATTTGACGGATTTGTGTTTCGGTCTACCTAATACGTCTCTAGATGCTGTTTCCGACTCAACAGAAACCATCGCAAACACGCAGCGGTGTGGTTGTAAACGGAAATGATGGTTATGCATTTCTGGAGGTTAAGCAACGGTGCTGCAATGGTCCGGTAAATAGCTCAACTAGTTGATCAAAGTGCTTGTATATGGACCGGCAGAACCATGTACAAAAATTGCTACTTTTATCTGCCCTATCAAAGAAACTTGCTAATCGAACCACTAACCACGGGGCATGTTATCTTATCATCTTTGTACAAGTTCAGGTGTTTATCATGTACAGATCGTGTGTCGACTTTAGCTTAAAAGATTGTTTCATAATTAAAAAATTTATGGTTCTTTCAATCAAAATCATTAGTTTGTCCTTGGGCCAAGAAATTACCTTCAAAATAGTGACATGTACCTTGACTTAACTGTTTACTTGGGCGGACGTACATGGCATAATAGATTTTAAGAGAGATTCTGAGTAGATCGCGCTATAGAGGTCTGGGACATAAATATTTTTAATCTTTTTTTTCGTTTTTTTTTTTTTTTTTATTTTAAAAGTGATTTATTAATTTTCTATTCACTTTTCACAGTCAAATCTATCTGAATCACCGTTCCAGTTTTTATTTCTTAACCAAGTTAAAAAGTTTATCATTGATAATTAAGTTCATGGTGAATTTATTATTTTAGATATTAGAAATTTAGTCATATCTGAATTGTTGTCGTATAGAACTGAAAAGAAATTTTAAAATAAAAAAACTTTTAAATTAACTTTTTGGTGTTTAAGCTTCAGCGCCTACAGTTAAAAATGAATAACGAAGTATTTGCTCAAATGAATAATGAATGGACAGTGGCAAACAAATATGAACTCTAGATTAGATGTTATTAATAATAGGGAAATAGGGAAATTTTTAAAACGGAGATCTTTTTTTTTAATGTTTTAATCAAAAAATTTGCCAAGCAAATAAATTAATCATATTTATTTTGAACTTATTTTCTCTTCAGACCATAAAAGGGATACAAATAGATCAAAGATTTTTTATAGAAAAATTATCTAAATTTATTTTCTTTTCTTTCGGATAATTACGAATGTTTTACGATTTTGTTTAAATATATGTATATCCCTCCTGTGTTTAGCCCCACTGTATATGAAATAAAAATGTGTGTGGAAATAAAACCAAAACAAATAAATCTTAAGACAAACAAAGTTATAATAATTTATTTAATAAGTAACTTTCTTAAGAAAGTTTTTAATACATAAATATGTGTATTAGGGGAAATCGAAATATGTTGTTTTGTTTTTATTAAATCGAATTGAAGGAGAACATGTAAGATGTCTTTATTCGCCTTTGACGAATCTTATATATCCTTCATCATAGTGTATTTAAGAAATATTATATCATTACTTTAGCAAAAAAAAAAAAAGAAACAACAACACTAAACGAAATAAAATACAAGAAAACAAAATAAACCACACACATCCAAACATACGAAACAAAATACACAAAAAACAAAAACAAAATACACAACGCAATGAAACCAACATACATCCAAACATACATCTTTATTCCAATAAGCAGTGTTGTTGTTGCTTATTTATCAAAGCATTCAAAAAATTGTATTTTTTATGAAATTTTCAGAGGTTGTCTCGGATTTTTGTTTATATCTCCGTTATTAATGGACGTATTTTGCTGATTTGGATCCAGAAGATATCTGTGGTCTTCAGAAAACTGATCTCAACAGACAGACAGATCGACTCCGCTATCAATAAGGTTTTGGATTATATATATACTTTATAGGATCGGAAAATTATATTGTGGAAATTACAAACGGAATGACAAACTTATGTATATATACACTTCTCACGAAGGTGAAGGGTATTAAAATAAAACTGAATCGAAGTTAATTTAGAATGATCAAATTTGGTCTAAAATAAACATAAGTCGTACAAAACATCAGGCCTGTTAGTCTGTTGAAGAAATGGGGGCTGAAATGAAAAATCTTTATTTGCTATTGATAATAGTTAATATATGTAAGTAGGTCTACGATTTCTCACTCAAACAAATGATGCCCCGAGATATATTAAAAAAAAACCCAAATCCTTCCTCCAAGTTTCATGAGGATCGGTCCATAATTGATCCTACCCTAACCCCTCTTACAAAAAATCAGAATATTTTCAATAAACCATTCACAAATTGTGTTAAATTTCGAAAGACATTATCTGTTTTAAATTCTATAAAGCTGGATCCACAATTGACCTATTAAATACCCTAATCCGAAGATCTATGTACATTTGTGACCGCCTTCTAAAATTCACTAAATTATAATTCATTCTCTAATAGTCCCAGCAAATTAATTTTCAATGACAAATACATACCGTCTGCCTTACTTTTAAGGAGTTTAGTAATAACTTTCTTTTAATCTATTATAGAAGTACATATTTACGGCTTTGTTTGGCCAAACTAATTACCTAACTAGCTCTTTGTAAGCGAGAGTGGTAACTAATTCTTTAACTTCCTATTTGTAAGCGAGAGTAGTAAATACATACTTTACAATGTTAGTTTTTCCTGGGGTGGGTATATGTATAAGATTCGGCTAGCTGAATACAACACTTTTACTTGTTTTTTTTTTTTTTTTTAACAAAGATAAATATTATGTTTTTTTTTATTTACACGTGCATGTGTAATTTATCCGACAAATTTAATCATTGTGAAATATACTTTAACAAAGGAGCAAAAAAGCGTATACAAATACGTTTTCTTACACAATTTTTGTTGCTCGACATTTATCTAGTTGATGGTTTATTTTTATTTAATTTTATTTACTTGATTTTCGTTTTGTTATTGCCGTAGGTCTTTAGAAACTTGCCTACAAATTTACTATAATGTGAAAATCAAACTGCCAAGGAAACAAAGCACGTAAATAATTGTTTTGATAAAAATTTACAAATTCGCTGCTTTTGTTTGGTATTTTATATATATTTTTTATTAGATACGAGCTGTATGATATCTAAACCAGCACAACTATGAATGGGCCAAACACAAGGTGTCTAAATAAGTAAATAGCAACTGATTTTATTTTTTTAAACAATTTCCACCTGATTGCACTTTTATTTTTGGGTATTTGTCCAATTTTTTCTTTAAATTAATTTACCATTTTGTATTAGATTTGTACGTACAAATTTGAGCCAAAATAATAAATTTATTTTATTTTAAAATAAAACGAAAGAAATTTGTTAAATTGTCTGCTTTCATTTATAAATCACAATAATTTTGTTCTTGTTTATTTTTGAATTTTAAATGATTAATAGCAGTAAAATAAATAAACAAAAAAAAATAACATATTTTATTTTACTATGGTTATCAGTAGAATTTGTTTGCTATCAATAAATTCGTCAAATTATTTTAATGGTGATTGACGAATTTGTTTTTGTCATTTGAAAGCAAATAAATGAATTAAAATCTCCGCTGTTAAAGGAAATTTTTCAAACATTTAACATAAAAATTTAAGACTTTAACCTTGTATTTTGAAATGTGGGTATTTGGAAGGTATCGCTCATTTGTTTGAAAACTGATTAAACAAACTTTAAATAACAAAATGTTTGTCTGTCTGTTATAATTTCCCACATTTACGAATTATTGTATTTAATCCATAGGAATTTTTTTATTTCACTATATTTAGTATGCTTAAATTCGCGGCTCTGTTTTCAATATAATCTAATCTAATTTGTATATAGGCGTGGCACATCGCATTAAACCAACCATTAGCCTATATACGTAAAACCACTGTGAAAATTTCAAAAAAATTATTGTTCTATTTGTGTTTTATGAAAATAAGAAAAACCAAGTATTTTAATATTTTATTAAAAAAATATTTTTATCTTTTCATCCAATTTATTAAATTCTATTTTCACTTTTGCAAAAATTGCGTATGTGTAATAATTTGTATATCGTTAATATGCGTTAAAATATTAATGGATTTTTTCATGACAGATTAAGTACTTGTGTGTAGAAAATGTGTCTGCTTGTCTGTCTTTAATCTGTATGTTTATAGACCATTCCACTCACAAAATATGCAAATTAATAAAATAAGAATATTTTATTATATTCAGTGTGAATATGTGAAATTGTTCTTATGAAATTAAGACTTTTTAAAATCTTTAACATTTATACTTTCTAGAAGTAAGTAACACGGAGATATATATGAACAAAATTTAGAAAAAATACTATGATTTTATCATTATAATTTTTGGGATATATCCTGGATACTATATGCTATATGCTTTATTATTCATATCAAACTAAATCAATTTCATTGATATACTCTTCACCTTTTTGAGAAGAGTATGAAGTCGAGTGCTTTACGTGAACACCCGCCGTGTGATCTTAGTGATCTTTTTCATCCACTTGCGCCATTGTGTTTCTTCCAATGCGCCATTGTGTTTCTTACATGCAGGTGGCAATTTACGTATGTATATGGAATTTCCGGTCCATTATCGGTGCACTTTGCTCAAGTACTTGAGCTATATAATCTCTGCCCATTGCTGCCCCGTTGCTTAACTTTCGAGATGCAAAAACACCACTTCCTTTTGCAACCACGCAGATGGCCTCTGTTAAATCGGCAACAGCACCTAGAGAAGTAACCGGTGGACCGAAGTACGAATTCATCAAATAAGCCGAGACTTTGTTCTTACTCAGAGATAACACACTGTGGTAAATCTGGTATGAACAGAGTTTTCTCTGCAAATAACTGGACAAGGAAGAAAAATTCAATGGTATTACTTTTATAACATACCTTTCATCCATCACCATTTAACCCTGCACACCTCTCATTCATCTGACACACTCATAAGAGAACAACATAAGACAGACTCACTCTAGGTATACGGGCGGATGAGATCCGTAGATCTCTACATTCATCCTGTATCATATACATTTAACATTAACTCATTTCCAACGCTTAGTCTTGTCACTGCTCTGTGGGGATCTGTTGTCACCGAACTTATCCAGTCTTTACACTGCCACTTACCCTTCCCGCGAATTTTTGTTTAAACCACAGCCATGAATCCCGAAGGAACCTCAACCAACTGACCAACCAGGACAAGTCCTGCGGACAACTAGCCACACGTAGTACCAGATTATGTGGTTTTCTGGATCGACGCCATGTCAAATCATTCCAAGAAAAGTCCGTGGAGTGAATTGACATCACCAGTTTATAGTTCCGGCAGACTAGAGTTACTGGCAGCACTTCTATACCCCGGTATTGCAATACACCAAGATTGGGTCTTCATCAAGGAAACATTCCGCGGGGGACATATGTATATATATGAGAAGGGTCATTCCATTTGTAATTTCCACAATATAATTTTCCAACCCCATAAAGTATATACATATATTCTGGATCCTTATAGATAGCGGAGTCGATTAACCATCTGTCTGTCTGTGTGTCTGTTGAAATCACTTTTCTGAAAACCCGAGATCGAAATCTTAAATAATATTGTCAGACATACTCTTGAGAAGTTTCCTAATTAAAATCAGCAAAATCTGTTCATAAATAACGGAGATATAGGCAAAAGTCCGAGACAACATCTGAAAATTTCATAAAAAAGAGAATATGTTGCATGCAGAAGCAAGATAACAACAACAACGCTGTATGACCAAAATGTCCAACTTTCGAGCTGAAAATTTGCTCAATAAGTCAAGGAAGAAAATTTATTATAAAGATATTAAATTTTGTATGAATTATACACAAAGATTACTGTTAAATAGTAAGTTTTTATTAATCGGTTAATTGAAAGAAATTATTCGGTTTATTCGTTATTAGAAATTTGTAAATTTTCGTTTATTCGTGTGATTAATCGAAAAAATTATCGATTAACCGAACGACGGTTACTCGTTTGAATACCCTAGTATATAGCACTGCTACTTGTTTAATTTTAATTGAAAATAATAAAAAAAAAACTGAAAAGCAATTTTTTAATAAACATTTTACAACACTGTTTGTCATATACAAACAACTGTGCCTATTATTATTCATCATTATCTAAGAATGCTCATGTGTGATTAACACACAAAAAGTTTTAAAACTTTTTCTTCTTTTTTATCATATACATATAATTACATATTTCTTAAATATACCACAACTCAAACATTGCATTATGTATAATGATGAAAATTTGATTAAAAACAAAAGTTTTCTTTGCGTTAATAAGACAGACTTAGTGCCTTTGCATGCGAATATTAAATAAAATACTTATGTACTTAGACTTACTAATTTTCCACAAACTTAATGAGATTTAAACTGTGCTACAAAATGCATAAACATTTCTATAGCATTATGGATAGAAGTCCTAATTAATAAGTTTGCATAAAATTTTCTAAGATTCCTTATTTTAAACTTTTTATTGTTATTATGAGTTTTGCCTTAAAATTTTGTTGCCTAGTGTAATTCTCTATATTTACCGTATTAACATATATTTGAATAAATTCTTTGCGCCTACTTAAATTCATATGAATGTGGTTAAAATAAAACACATGTGTAGGAAAACTTTTTTTGGTTTAAGCTCCTTAAAGCTCAGACAACGAGTGTATTTAATTGCTGCAATTAAATCTGTTCTTCAATTAATGTGCTTTTTTGTGTTGTTTTCATATCAGACAGTGTTCGTGTTTTAAAAGAATTAAGAACAAATTTGTTTATAGTTATTTCTATATGGCCTTGTTTTAGATTATTAAATTTAGTTTATTAGGTTAAACAAATCATCTGTATTGCTTTTTATAAGAAAATTGTAATTGGAAAATTATATGGATTAAATTGTTTCTATGTTTAATTAATATACTTTGTACTTAATATGAATTTAAGAAATAGTATTTGTATGTGAAAGAAGTGTAAGTGAAGAAAGAAGTATCTTCAAAAAGAGAACTAGAATGTATGAGGAATAGTTGTGAAGCGGTGCACACATAATTGAGTAGGAAAACATCTGTTCAAAGACATTTGTATAATATTGTATATGATCCAAAACTAGTAGGGGTTGTTTTTGGATCAATGCTCATTCACTCAGGTCCTTACAGGTTCAATTTTATTTTTCTATATTAATATTATAATAAATTCAAAAAGTACTACGTGAAGAAAAAAAGTACAGTAATCTCCCTCTATAAATTCTCATTTAATAAGGGCATGATACCCGGTTCCGATTCCCCGCTATAGAAAATCCAAAAAGTACCTTTTGATGAATGAAAACGTACCAAAGAGACCCCACTTACAGATCATTGTTCAGTCGGGACCCTGCATTTTCAAATTTATGTTTCTAGGTTTAATATTTTAGAAAATTCGAAAAGTACCATTTAAGAGATAAGTGAAAGAATCTTAGAGAGATTAAATATTCTCATTCAACAGCGTACGTTTAATAATTATCTGTTAGGAAAGTATCATTTGAAGAACGAAAAAGTACCAAAAGTAGAGTAAATGCTTCCTTAGTGGAAAGTACTAATAAGAAAAGTATAATTTCCTCCCTTCCCGCCTATAAAACTCCGTGTTATGTTATGTTTCAAAAAGGTACTATTTACCCGAATTTGGCTCAATTGGTTTGGTTACAAATAAAATTCCCGTTTTTACGCTATTTGGTACTTTGAAATACCAAAAAATGTTTGTTAATATTGCAGTGTTAGTCCATAGTCCATGTGTATACGTCAATAAATAGACAAAGTTTTCTTAATGTGCAAAAAAAGTACCAAAAAATACAGCTTTCTACTGTTTACTCCCAAAAAAGACTTAATTAAAAAAAGTACGATAAAAGAGTCTGGTAAATTTGAAAGGTGTGTCCAATACAAGTACAAAATATTTAATGGTTTAGCCGATGATGAATCAGTCAGCCTTTTTCGTGTCAAGTGACCCAACTCAATAAATCGATTTGGATGAAATTTGCACCGAGGTATACTACTATTGAATAGTAGGCCAGATACAAATTTTCGGTCATTCTATCGGTCAAGAACTGCAGGAGTTAGAAGAAGTTAAAGTTGAACATTTTGGTCGTACAGGGATTTTTTCAAATGAGTGTAACTTTTTACCTATTGATCCTAGCAAAAATTGTTCAAAAGAGTTCATATAGTTATTTCTCCACTTCAAAATTCTTTTACAAAAATTTATATCTGGCCTACTATCCAATAGTACTAACATTGGTGAAAATTTCATCCAAATCTTGTTTTTGGTAGACATCGATTTTAAAAGTTGGGTCACTTGACACGAAATTGCCCATATAGATAGTCGTCTCAGAAAGTGTCTTAGATACTGTATAAATAATAATGTAATGCCCTTTTTACCATAGCGACGAGGGGTATAGAAACTAGGGTGATCAATTATTCGACATTTTCCAAAAACCGGTTTTCGAATAGTTCGAATAGATGACATTTAAAAAAAACCGGTTGATATTTTTCAAATTCAGAAAAAACCGGTTAACCGGTTTTTCATTATAAATAAAAAAATATATTTTAATTTGAAAAACTTAATGTGATTAATGTGAAATGATTTTTAACAGTTTAAAATATTATCCCCCTTATTCACAAACAAAATTTTTATTTTATAAACAGTTTAAAAATAAGATTTTATATGGAAATTTTGTTTTATAAACCTTTTATAAAATAAAAATGTTGTTTGTGAATAAGGGGTATATCTTTAGATCTAGTCGTCTGATATACATTATTTCATTAATATAAAAAAATTAGGAAAAAAGTGGGACACTTCTGTTAAACATAAGGTACTATGTAATCCTAGCTTATTTTAAAAGCCCTGTTTAGGAAATTTGCATAGGCATTCCAACACTTCCATAAAATTTCAGCCGTAAATTAATTATTGTAATTGGAATATAATCTTAAGATTGATAAAATTTTACCAAACAGTTATCAATTTTACAAATATTTTTTTTAATTAATTAGGAAAATCAAAAAAAGTTTAACCAAAGGAGCTGTAGAAAAATATACGCTAGTTCCTCGACTCGAATATTTAGACGGGCTGTATTATTATTTACTTAAAAATTATATTTAAATAATCTTTGAATACAAAGCAAATGAAAGTATTCGAAACCGGTTTTTAAAAAGTGAAAAAACCGGGTTATTCGATATTCGAAAAATCAACATTAAGAAAAACTTCAAGTTAAAAATACATTTTATGAGCAACAAAAAGTTTTTAATTATACAGGATTATAAAAATAACTATAAAACCTTAAAAAAAAAATAGTAAAATTGAATAATTATTAATTCAATGGTTAATTTATTATTTTTAAAACTTTGAAAAGTTTCATTTGACATAAATGTAACTTTTTTTAAATAACACAACATCATTTCCCTATTAAAAGGAATGTCAATTCATTACTCCATTTTAATAATATACATATTTTATTTTATACAAACATATATTTGCATGTTAGATTTTTTACAAAACCCTCACTGCAAATTCATATTTAAAATAATAATACTATTGTATTTCAAGGATATTTTTGATTTTGTTAACTTTAATATTGATGCCTTGAACTTAACTTTACGAGTTGTAGTGTGTATAAAAAGTTATTTGTTATTTGTTGCCCTTATTTATTTATGTTGTGTGTCAGCAGTGTACATCATTAAAATGGATTTTATTGATTTTCCTGAACATTTTTATGACATTGTACTTTTAAGTCAGAGTAGAAGAAATAGAATGAAATAAACATTATTGGGAATGTTTGCATACACATAGATGTACATACATATATATACATATATACTTTTTAAAATGCTTAAGACAAAAATATACAAGACCAATATACTTCCTTTAATTTCATATCATTATTATTTTTACGATGTCAGTTGACGACTCAATATTGTTTATGTTTTACTCACCTTCAAAATAAAAGAGGATATATTGATTTTATCATTTCATTTGAAACACGTCGAAATAATGGACTTATACTCACAAAAGTATACATAATACATTCTAACCATATCACACGGTTGAAAGAACTAAATGGAAGGATATAGAGGTATATTAGGTAATGTCGGGTCATGATTGCTCTTAGACCCCATATAAGTCACTCCCCGGAATACAGCTTAAATGCCCATAAATTTGTTTGGAATGCATCAATCGTGATAGAATTTTGTTCCCACAGGGAACTCTGCAAAGCCGATGCATATGCCGAATCTTAAATACACTCCATCAGCAAGCTACTTTTTATTAAAACCCATTTAACTATCTAATTTTGAATAACTTGACAAAATTTTTGTTTCCGTAGTAAGGGTACTAACATTTATGCATATGTCGAACTAATTTTGATTAGGTCCAGAAAAATGTATATTAATAGGCCAGTTCGAAAACATTTTAGTAGAATGATTTATCTTTACATAGAACATACTCATGTCGAATTTTATCCGGATATAATCATTTAATAACGAATTAACTGGTATAAAGTGATTTTCAGAAGTAAATCTTATATGGACCGATCCGGAAAAATTTCCGTATAATCATTTATATATACAAAATACACATTGTTGTCGAAAATTATCCCGATAACTTTGATTGTCAATGTGCTTTTAAGTAATTTTCATATCAATTATGATTCATATATGGACAAAACATATTTGTGCCGAATTTTTTCAAGATAGCTTTATTTGACAATAAGATATGTGCGTTTAAGTGATTTTCGGAAGCGGACCTTATATGGGAGCTATGACCAATAATGGACCGATCCGGAAAAAAATTGGTTGAATGATTTATATGTACACAAAACATATTCAAGTCGAATTTTATCCCTATAGCTTTAGAATTCAATGAAATATATCCGTTTAAGTGTTTTTCGGAAGTGGACCTTATATGGGAGCTTTGACAAATTATGTGCCTATCCGGAAAAACTTTCGTAGAGTGATTCATATTTAAACAAAACATATTTGTGTCGAATTTTATCAAGATAATTTTATTTGACAATGATATATATGCGTTTAAGTGATTTTCGGAAGTGGGCCTTATATGGGAGCTATGACCAATAATGGACAAATCCGGGAAAAAATTGGTAGAATGATTTGTATGTACAGAAAACATATTCAACTTGAATTTTATCACAATAATTTCTGATGAATTTGGTTGATTTCCTTATCTTATTTCTAATGTGAGCGTGTTTTACACAGACAGATAGACGAACATATCTAAATTGACTCAGAATTTCAGGACCCAGAATATACATATATACTTTGTTGGGTCTTAGATGAACATTTATTGGTGTTACACACGGAATTGCAAACTTCTATCACCACTGATGGTGATGGAGGGTATAAAAAATTAAATTAAAACTAAACTCAAAATTTTACAAAAAAATTAAGAAATTTTCAAATCAAAACTTCTGTTTTAAAGTTTTAGCAGACGATATATGATTATCATATATAAAGCATTATTAAAAAAAATGTATTATTAGCACGAAAATATAAAAATCTTTAAAATCAATTAAATAACTTTTAAAATTCTCAAATAAAATATTAATTTGCCTAATTAAACATTATTTGGTTATTCACAAAACATTGTCAAAATTTGCTCACTATTTAAAAAACAAATCGCATTTAAAAAGTCATTCTTCCATTAATAATATTGAATGTTGGCAAAAATTCCAATTTCAATATATAGTGCTTTCAAGATTTTGTGAAAAATTTTTTCATCAAAGCATTTATTAAGTGCAGCTGTGATTTTTTTCTTTCTTTTTATAAGAAATTTTCAATTCATTTATCGTTTATTTTTGGAAAATTCCTTCTGGGTGTGTGTGTGTGTGGGTGAGTGTCAATCCATTTGCAAATGTGCAATGTATGTGTGTACATATAGTAGTATAGTAGTTGTGTGCAGCACGTAAAGTATTTGTCATTTGCAATATTTTCTTTTCATTTCGTTTGGTCTTTCCTTCTCCTCCTTGGCGTTAGTTGAAGTTTATTTATAATTGGTTTGCTGACTGGTTTTGCATGTCAACATCTTATTTTTCTTAATTTTTCCATTTGTGCGTTCATTTGCTTGGTTGTATGCTCATTCAACTTCTGGTAAGTTTTTCATTTTGTCTTTATTTTTTGTATGACCAAGAAACATTTCATTAATGTGTCATGTTATGTTCCATGTAGGCGTGTTTACGTTTTACATGTCATACATATTTATAATTTATTATTTTGCAAGCAATTAATTCGAAAAATTCTTTTTTTTCCATTTAGTGAATCAAAATAAAAAATGAAAAATAAATATCTTTACGTTTTCAGATTTTCTCAAGCAAACACCAACAAATTGCATATTTGGCTGTCAATCATAATATTATAAAAATATTAATTAAATTATCTTGATTTTGCTATGCATACCATCATTCGAGTATACTGCGAGATGTCAACCTTTGACGTTTGATATAATATGTACCTAGACAATAAAATTTCAATCTATCAATATTATTATAATTTTGCTTCACACTTGAATAGAACTGGTTACACATTTGTTCTTTGTAATGTCTTATTAGGTATATGAAACAATAGTACAATAAAATTGATACTCAGAGTCCAGTTCATAGGACTATTCGATAAAATTATGTTTAATAAATAAAATTAAACTTTTATTTAAAATTATCACATTTACCAAAAAGACATAAATACAATTTATAATCTAGCTTACTTTAAATGAACATTTTTTAATCGGATTAAATTTTTAAATCAAAATAGATCAAATAGACCAACTTAAGCCATATACCAAAAATTAAGCTTTTCTATTAAAGCTATAAATATCGAAAAATTAATCTCTTAATTTTATTACACACCAATGTTACATTAAATAATAACCATAATAATTTACATTTACATATTTACATACATTCAAAAGCATTTACATTTAATTTTACTTAAAATAAACCAAACAAATTTGGTCATAATTTATTTCCTGCAAATAAACAGAAATCAACAAATATGTTTATAAAATATTGCCCAATCATGAAAAGAATGAAATGAAAATTTAATTTATTTATGTTGCCAAGTAGAAAGACTACCTACAAATTCAGGCATTTAATGAATTTTACTGGTCAACATTGCAGTGGGCTGGCAACCAGTCAGCCAGTAAGTCAACCTTCCATTCCACCCACAACCTTCCATTCCGTATGCCACCAGTGTCAATGAAAATATTATAGGGAATAACTTTTGTATTCTGTTTTCTGATGGTGTAAAATAAATAATACCTTTAATTTATTACATGACAAAATAATAAGTTATTACCTTTTAAGTTTGAGAAAGGAATTAAAGAAGATGAAGCAGATGAAGAAAAACACGAAAAGTGTGTCTAAAGATCGACTAAGAAGTATTCTATATATGAAAAGTAATGGAAAGTAGTACTTGTTTAGAATTAGTGGGTTAGTTTGGTTGCTAGTTAGTTAGTTAGTTAGTTAGTTAGTTAGTTAGTTAGTTAGTTAGTTAGTTAGTTAGTCGTTAGTTAGTTAGTAGTTAGTTAGTAGTTAGTTAGTTAGTTAGTTATAGTTAGTAGTTAGTTAGTTAGTTAGTAGTTAGTTAGTTAGTTAGTTAGTTAGTTAGTTAGTTAGTTAGTTAGTTAGTTAGTTAGTTAGTTAGTTAGTTAGTTAGTAGTTAGTTAGTTAGTTAGTTAGTTAGTTAGTAGTAGTTAGTTAGTTAGTTAGTTAGTTGTTAGTTAGTTAGTTAGTTAGTTAGTAGTTAGTTAGTTAGTTAGTTAGTAGTTAGTAGTTAGTTAGTTAGTTAGTTAGTAGTTAGTAGTTAGTAGTAGTTAGTTAGTTAGTTAGTTAGTTAGTTAGTTAGTTAGTTAGTTAGTTAGTTAGTTAGTTAGTTAGTTAGTTAGTTAGTTAGTTAGTTAGTTAGTTAGTTAGTTAGTTAGTTAGTTAGTTAGTTAGTAGTTAGTTAGTTAGTTAGTAGTTAGTTAGTTAGTTAGTTAGTTAGTTAGTTAGTTAGTTAGTTAGTTAGTTAGTTAGTTAGTTAGTTAGTTAGTTAGTTAGTTAGTTAGTTAGTTAGTTAGTTAGTTAGTTAGTTAGTTAGTTAGTTAGTTAGTTAGTTAGTTAGTTAGTTAGTTAGTTAGTTAGTTAGTTAGTTAGTTAGTTAGTTAGTTAGTTAGTTAGTAGTTAGTTAGTTAGTTAGTTAGTTAGTTAGTAGTTAGTTAGTTAGTTAGTTAGTTAGTTAGTTAGTTAGTTAGTAGTTAGTTAGTTAGTTAGTTAGTTAGTTAGTTAGTTAGTTAGTTAGTAGTTAGTTAGTAGTTAGTTAGTTAGTTAGTTAGTTAGTTAGTTAGTTAGTTAGTTAGTTAGTTAGTTAGTTAGTTAGTTAGTTAGTTAGTTAGTTAGTAGTTAGTTAGTTAGTTAGTTAGTTAGTTAGTAGTTAGTTAGTTAGTTAGTTAGTTAGTTAGTTAGTTAGTTAGTTAGTTAGTAGTTAGTTAGTTAGTTAGTTAGTTAGTTAGTTAGTTAGTTAGTTAGTTAGTTAGTTAGTTAGTTAGTTAGTTAGTTAGTTAGTTAGTTAGTTAGTAGTTAGTTAGTTAGTTAGTTAGTTAGTTAGTTAGTAGTTAGTTAGTTAGTTAGTTAGTTAGTTAGTTAGTTAGTTAGTTAGTTAGTTAGTTAGTTAGTTAGTTAGTTAGTTAGTTAGTTAGTTAGTTAGTTAGTAGTTAGTTAGTTAGTTAGTTAGTTAGTTAGTTAGTTAGTTAGTTAGTTAGTTAGTTAGTTAGTAGTTAGTTAGTTAGTTAGTTAGTTAGTTAGTTAGTTAGTTAGTTAGTTAGTTAGTTAGTCAGTCAGTTATTTAGTTAAATGTAAAACAACGCCAACCCCTCTGCAGGTACACGCAGACAAACTCCACATTTGTTATTTCCAAAAAGACTTTACTAAAGAGAATTTTAATTAATTTTATTTAATATTTGTATCTGTTAACTTATTAAGCTAATTTGCTATGATATAAAAACGTTTAATTTAAATGTTAAAATAATTTTTTTATGTCCAAGCTAAAGGTGTAAATAAAAATGCAAAATCACTGATAACAGTTTTTTTACATTAATATTAAATTGTTTAATTTAATTAACTTTAGTGATGCTGTTAAGATAAAAAACCAAACAATAGATGTGTTCATAAAATAAAGTAGCCTATTTGTGATAAGTGTTAAAAAATATTTTTTTTTAATAATAGAATTTAAAAGTTTCCTTACGAAAAGTTCGGCATTTTAATTACAAGTACTATGGTTTTAAAGTTAGCTGCGAACACTTTGCATTTGCTTAAAGTGGTGTAAAGTACTTCAACATGTAATAAAAAATAGGGTTTAAACGTTTTTCATAACACCCACTTAAACATAAAAGGTTTGAATTAAATTTCATAAAAATGACACTTATAGTCTAAGCGCTTTTCTAAAAACGGAAGTAAGTTTCAAATTAGTCTCGACTTTATTAAACAATTTTTAAAAAAGTTTGTAATATTTGTAAAAAAGCCTGACATTTTGAAAAGACTGCCTATGTTTGTATTATTATTGTTTTAGACTCCGTTTTATTTTAAGGATACCCTTTATACATACATATGTATTATACAGACATACATAAGTATATTTTTAAATAAAACCTCGCATGCAAAAATTTACATTTACTGATTTTGAATTTACTCTGTGAACATTGTGAAATGTTTTTTATTTGCATGTTGCAACATTATGTATGTTTTGTTTGCAACAGGTGTTAAAACATGATGAAACTTTGCTTATCATTCTTTAAAATCGTGTTGACCTTCTCATGTTGTTGCAGTTGTTGCTAGAAGGTTTTAATGTTTTTTTTGTTTTTGTACATATTGTTTATACTGTAAAACATTTGATATTTAGCACAGAGGACACGAGGAGAAAACTTTACTCATATTTATGTATGTATGTACATTAGAGTGTCCCGAGGAATAGCCTTTTTAAGAATCTCATAGATGAATACATTTTTATCGATGCGTATTAACGAATTAAACATGAGAAATATAAAAAATATTTCTTTTTGAAAGCGGCCTCAGTTCCCTACAATTGGAATTTTTGGGGCCCATTTCGAAAAGATTGCATAGAATATTTTTTAAACATATTTTAATAAGATAAAAATTTTCAACCGCCCTGAAGCCCATTCAAAAATATATTCTTTTTATTTTTCTTGTATTTATTACAATAATACGATTAGTTTGAGGTGTATTCCTACTAAAAATTGGCCCACGGAATGCCCTAATGTATATATATGTAGTATGTATGTATAAAGCCGTGTAAGTGATGAACGAAAATTGCTTATGCAGTAGAATTCAAATTAAATGTGTTTGAAGACAAATAAATACAATGGAGTTTGTAAACAGGTCCTGAATTAAAGGGCCTATTATTTCTTTAAAATGTTTTTGTAATGTATCTTTTGAAAAGTTGATTTTGAAATTTTAAACAATTTTCTGTTGGTTTTAGATCGTTTATATAAAGTCGTATGTTATTTTTACTTTTTTGTTCTTTTTTTCTAAATTTACTTTTAATTTCATAATAATTTTAAAATAATCATCTTAGTCCAATCAATTAAACATTAACAAAGTCTGGCTATTTATGTTTAATTTAACAAATGAAAAACTCATAAACAACTAATAGTGATGAAGAAGGCTATGTTGAAATATTTGTACTCTTCACCTCAAAAAGTAAATTTCTTTAAAGATGTAAAAACTTTTTTTGAAATTTTTTTACTTCAATTATCCTTTCTAACTTTTATTACAATACCCAGCAAAAATAAATGGAAGTACTTCCAAAAGAATAACATTTATCACCACTTCAAAAGTAGCACTAATTGATTTTTTTACCTTCTGAGGAAGTGATGTTAAAAGACTTCCGAAGAAGCAAAAATAATTCTATTTTTTCAATGTTGAAGATATATATTTTGTTCTTGCATTATGAGATAAAATATTTTGTATTTGGGATTTTTATTAAATGTTTCTATTACCTTAATTAATGTTAATATTATTTGAGTCAAATTAATTGTATTCTATAATACTACAATTACTACAAAAAAGAGCATTAAAATTACTTCTTGAGAATGAATTCAGAAGTAGTGAATTTGGAATCAAATAAAAAGGACATCCCTCCTATGACAAGCCAGTGTTAAAATCATCACTTCTTCAGGTCTTTTTCAGTACTTCCATGGAGTAAATTCTACTTCTTTTTCGCTTCTTTGGAAGTTCTTTTTTTTTTTGCTGGGTATAATTCAACTTTTCAACTGATTGGTTTTAGAAATAGTTTTGATATACATATTGCTTATATATACCTATGCATATCGAACATAGCATAAGAAATGCATTAAAAAGTCAGGTTTTTTTCAGAAACTGTGTTTTTACAAATTACAAACTTAATGACAAATTCATATAAATATGTAATCCCTTTCAAGAAGGTAAGTGGCATAAAAAGAAAACAATTTACCAATTGACATTAAACATTTTTGTAAGACCTTCAAATTTTTCATAAATAATTACAATATAATAGGGTAGCCCTTCATATTGGAAATCCTGGTTCATTCTAAGATACTATTTCTCAAAATTTGTGTCCTGGTATCAATATTTAGTCAGCTTGGTCAAAGGATCAAAATGTATTTTTTAAGGTTTTTCTATTTTATTATATTTCACGTTAAAGAATGAAGCTTATATGCCAAGTAAAAGGTTTTTGAAAGTATCTTTCAATGCCGTACAATAAACTTTTGTGTTAGTTTAAAAATTTAAAAAAAAATTATAATTCATACGAAAAATTTTAAATTTTTTACATAATTTTTCTTTTTAATTTTTGAAAAAAAAAAAACAAAAAATAAAAACTTCTAAAACTACCTTTTTCGAAAAATTTGAGAAATTTTCATTTTCGACAGGAACATTAGCGACTTCAATTTTGGCACCACCTTATTTCAAATATTTTAAATTATTGACTTGTAAGGAAATGGAAAATAATTTCAAAAGATATTAACAATTATATACAAATACATAACTACTACTTATACAAATTAAACAATATACTGGAAAATTTATTTACCTTAAATTCCCTAAAGGAGCATTTCTATTGAAATTATTAGAGTCTTAATTTTATTATTTGAAATTTAACTAATTTTAAATATTTATTTATGTTTAATTAAACTTAAACACAAACAACAATGCTCATATTAATTGAAGTACATAATTTTGAGTACGGCATTGTTTTTGCTAACGGCAAATTAAAACCCTTGATAGAAAATCTCTTTTAATTTATATTAATTTGTAGTTGTAATTGAACAGCCTAATATCAATTATTAAATTCAGTAATGTGGGCGAATATTTATTTACACAATTCTTGTGTTCAAGAGAGATGAAGAGATGGAAAATAAAATAAATGAATATGGAGGTAAATAAATAACATCCCACAATATTTACTGATATTTATATAGTACATACAAAATTTCTTTGCATTGACAAAAAGGCTTTTGCCAAATCAGTTCCAAGCTGTTTAAAAACAAGTAAGAAATTATAGTCGAGCGAGGCCGACTATATTATACCCTACACCAGTTATAAAAATAAAATTTTATTTAGTTTTCATAGTAAAGCATTTAAGTGGAATTGTACCTTGCCTCAGATATACTTAAGCCATTTATTGTTAAATAAAATTGTGGACATTCAAGTCATATTTTGGAGGCGGCTTTGTGTATTAGGCCCTTTAATTATAAAATTTATGAGGGTCATTAAGGCAAATAGAGAACTTGCATTTTGTCATACGAGTATATTAATCATAATTATGAACTTAAAAGGCCTATTCAACAAGTTCAGTAGTATGGCGGCTAGGTGAAATATTGGACCGATATTAAACATTTTCAATAGACTTCGTCCCAAGGACAATAGAAGATCATATACCAAATATCATTGAATTATCTTCAAAATTGCGACCTGTAGTTTGATTATAAGGTTTACAAGCCCTATTCAGGGGATCAGTTGTATGGTTGCTAGGTGAAATAATAGACTGATCTTAACCAGTATCAATATCAATAGATAACGTACCAAATTTCATTGAATTATCTTCAAAATTGCGACCTGTAATTTGATTACAAAGTTTACATGGACGGACGAACAGACGGACGGACATAGCTAAATCGACTATAGGACCAGTATTATTGTGCGTTGCAAACATCAGCACAAACCCAATATACCCTCCCCACTAAAGTGGTGAAGGGTATAAATAGCGGTTGGCAAGTTTGACCACCATTTCGAAGAGGTGTTTTTTTTAGTATTTTTTGGTAAATCTTCTTATTATACAGAAAAATATTTCAAAATTTGTTTGGCATTTGGTTTGGTCCATTTCAGAATTTTTATACCCACCATCAAAAAAGATGGGGGGTATATTGATTTTGTCATTCCGTTTGTAACACATCGAAATATTGGTCATAGACCCACAAAAGTATATATATTCTGGGTCCCTATTAAATTCTAAGATGATCTAGCCATGTCTGTCTGTCCGTCCGTCTGTCTGTCTGTCTGTTGAAAGCACGATAGAGTCCGAACGGAGCAATATAGAGGATTGAAATTTTCCACAAATACTCTCTATAGGTAAGGTTTGTTTGGTATTGAAAATGGGCAATATCGGTCCACGTTTTCGGATAGCCCCCATACAAGTGGACCCCTGAAAAACAGCTTTAATGGGCATATCTGTTTCAAAGGTACGAATATAGCGATGAAATTCGACATAAATAAGTATTATTTGATCCAAAATCTCTCTACCAAATTTTATGAGGATCGGTCCATAATTGACCCTACCCCCCATATAAGGCCCCTTCAGAAAATTGGTTTTAACACGCATTACTGGCTTAAAAATACAAGTATAACAATGAAATTTGACATAATTAAGTCTCTTATGATTAAAAATCTCTCTGCCAAATTTTATGAGGATCGGTCCATAATTGACCCTACCCCCCATATAAGGCCCCCTTCAGAAAATTTGTTTAACGCTCATTACTGGCATAAAAATACTAGTATAATAATGAAATTTGACATAAGTAAGTCTCTTATGATCAAAAACTTCTCTACCTAATTTTATGTTGATCGGTCCATAATTGACCCTACCCCCTATATAACTATCCAATTTCATGCGGAAAGTGTCGGGAAGTGATATTCGATGTAAAGATGTTTTGTATGAACCAAAATTGGTCTACAAATTTTTTATGAAAAACGGTCAATTATAAACCCTATCTCTCATATAAGGTCCTCATCAGTTAATTTGATGAGTAATATCCTTTTAAGGTTTGATGATGGGTATATGAGATTCGGCACAGCCGAATATAACACTCTCACTTGTTTATATTATTTTAGAATTTTTATGTCCCTTATTAGCACTTAAAGTCGTTTTTCGGACCAGACATATTCTAATAAAATTTTTAATTATTTCTGCGACACCTAAGGATCATGTAATCCATCTATGCATTACATCAGAGTAATCTCAAATCTACTCCTTTGCTAAAATTATGGAAATATATTATCCGCAACACGGTCATATGTAATGCAGACCATGCTGTTATAAAGTCTGCATTTCATAGGACTGCATATGTACTACAATAATGTTTGCTCCAAAAACAAAAAGTAGTCCACGGGACCCCCTATTATGTTTAAAATTTCTGAAAACACGTAAAATGTATGCAAACACATCATTTAAACATAATTAAATAAAAATTGCATGACTCCTCAGTTTTAAAAGCATATTAATGGGCTGACTGATTAATGGAGCAGCAAGCTGACTGTATAATTTTTTAGTCATCTGCTCGGGTGGTTAATTCATACGTTTGGTTTCACTCGGTTCGGTAGTATGGTTTTAAGTTAAACCGCAAATAATGAATTTTTTTCTCGCATTCACATATGAACATTAGGGTGGTTCATAATTATGTGAATTAATTATTAAAAAAAATAATATTAATTACTTAAAAAATAGTGTTCAATGTGTATTTATGTATAAATATTTCATAATTTTAAACAATTATAATGTTATTACGCAACGACTAATTTGTAACATTTGTATGACCCAACTGAATGATGTTGCCCGAAAACACAGTGTATATGCTTAATCACACACTTTACCTGTATTAAATATACAAATTAAAGTATTTTATATTATTTATTATTTTTTTTTTTGGCTGTAACTACAAATACATACAAACATACATACATATTTAAGCACAGATGTAGGCTAATTAACAATAAAGTGTCATTTTTATATAAAACCATAATCCTCGTGAAAAAGCGTAAATACTATGGCTTAAAATATTTAATATTGTTGATAGCAAAATGGCTGATGACAAAGATATAAACATTTATAAGAACATAAATACTTACACATACATATTTATTTTGTAGATATGTATGTATGTATGTACATATTTTTAACGCCATCATAATTAAATATTTATGCACATTAGTGTGGCTCAAAAATGGAAATTGCATTCTTTTTACACAAATGTTTGATACGAAATTGAAAGCACATTTCAAAGAGCTTTCATGTGATACCAAGTATATAAATATCGAACAAATCATGAAAACCACAAAAAGGATATTTTTATCCTTTGATCCAGCTCACAAAATATTAACCCTAAGACAATTATTTTGTCTAACTGTATCTTAGAATAATGGGAACATCAGTACCTTATTTATTCTTCAAACAATCGGGCACACCGTAATGAACTTAAATGTATTAGGGTGGGCTTAATATGCGTAAATGGAAAAAATTTACATTCAAAGCCAGTGTTGCCAATAGATTCAGAAATAAAAGGCTAAATAGGACATTAAAAAAGGCCAGAAAAGGCTTAAAAATAAGGCTAGAAAAAGTTTAAATTTGTATACCTTAGCAATCTGTTTTAAAACATGTGAACAATAATAGTCGTACATTCCCAACCAGAATCCAATCAATTTCGAAAGTCCTAGAATGGGCCTAAGATCTAAAATGACCAATTATCGCAGAATTTAATAAAATGTTTCTACTTATACCATAAACCACTTTAGTCATATAATCACCTTAAAGTATACCAATCGGCTTAGAATCATTTTCTGAGCCGATTAAGTCTATCTGTATGGCTTACTGGCTGAATGGTCATGTTAAGCTCGCGAAACAGACGAAGCCTACGGAAAAGGTTAAAATCGGTATATAATTTCACCTAGAGCCCATACCCCCTGAACCACCCGAATAGGGCCTTCGAGTTTTGAGTTAAGTTAAATATACCTGCATCACGAAAAAAGCACAACTAATTATTTTTTAGTTTGTATTAGCACTGCTGAGCCTGTTATATTTCGCAATAGTTAGATCTCATTTGACCCTAGCCCCCATATAAAGCCCCCTTCCAAAAATTACCAGAATATCAATTCACCTATAAACAATAATATCGCGATGAAATTCGGCAAATTTCTTATTGTATTAATTTCTGTTACAAAAGTGCATATGGACCAAAAATATAGATTTTTTTGGAGTGGTCTGCACAACAGGCCCGACAGTGGAGTAGGTGTATTTCTTCGGATTTGATGTAGTATACATCCTCCTATCGACCTATTTTGTTCATAAGAATCTAAAATTAATTTGTCTAAAATTGTAGCTCATCTGACAACAAATGATAAATAAAAAGGCTAAATTTAGTCTTAAAAAGGCTGACCTGGCAACACTGTTCAAAGCTAATATAAAAGTTGTTGTTCTGCATCAATATCTGGTGCGCTAACAGGGCTAACAAGTAAGACCACAAATACTTTCCTCTGGACACTATTATGTGCTCAACAGACAGACAAACAAACATACCTGCCTATGCCTTTGGCTCTAAAGGATCATTTTAAAGATTATTTCAACCATGCGTATACGTTGTTGTCATTTGAAAGGTCTTTAATAGGTGCTTTGAAAATGCTCATACCTCATTGAAAGCGCCTTTCAAAGTATATGTGGAAAAATATTGTGTTTATTATTTAGCAATATTGATGACAAAACAAATATTTTGAGAAATAAAATAGCCCTTAATATATGCGTATTTATACACTAACTTCCGTATTCATAAAATAATATATATACATTTAAAACACACAATAGTTAAAATACACATATAACTTAAAAGCCATTGTGGTAATCATAAATAAATAACAATCCTACTACAATAACTTACTACGGTTTGCCTCTCATTTTCGATGTTAGTGTTGCTTACAATATTCGTCGAATAATTTTTTATGAATACTGCCGTAAATACGCTGATGATGATAAATGTCTGTGTACAATATTTAATTTAATTATTTCATTAAAAATATAATTATGTTTTTTTTTTTTCATTTCTCCCGCTGTTTACTGTTTTATTTAACAAACACAGCATATATGTCAACATTAATTATGCAAATAATTTGAGTAAATGGATTTCCGATAGATCTTGTGAATAAATTATGTTCACAAACAATAAAACACATTTGTATAACTATTTTTTTTTATAATCTGTGTGTGTGTGTTACAATATTGAATAATATGTTTATATTTGATATTTATATATAATAATTAATAAATTTGCGGATTTGTATAAATAAATTATATGTTTTCGCAACACAGTTGTATAACTGAAATATACAATATTAGCATTTTAATATTTAAAAATTTAATTATAATATTACAACAGACTTTCAATAGTATTATAGTTGGAATTAAAGCTTTTAAGTTTTGATAGGATAGCAAAATTGTGATAGGTTTATAATGAAAATGTGCAGAAAATTTGTTTATTCAATAGTATGGCAGTAGTTAATAAATAAGCTGATAAATAAGGACTTTAAAACTCAATTCAAAATATATATTTTCAAAAACTACGTCTGGAGGCAAAAATTTTCAAAGTTCGAAATAATATGTTTACAAAATCATGAAGCAGCTAAAATCGGGAATATATGAATACTCAAGTCTCTCCATAAAAAGAAAGTTAATACTACCTAGCAGAAACATGGTATGTAATGAGTTGTACACATTGGAACCCGAAAAAATATAACCATATATTAGAAAAACCCGTGTCTCCCAGTTTTGCCTAAAGTCATGCACTGTTATTGTGGGCCCACAAAGATTTGGGCTCATATCTTGTAAACCGTTCGGAAATTTGATTTACTATCTTGTCACAAAAATTTTGAACATATAAAGTCAAAAAAACTTAATCTTCAAGATCGATATCGCAAAAAAATTTGAAAAATTCTCTAAAGTAGGCGTATACTTCATATTTGTAATATCAATAAATCATTAATACGTATACGTACAGGTGTCGTTAATAAAAGCTGTGTGTAAAACTTTCCACTTTAAATGAAATAATAAAGTTTTTTGATTATATGTTGACAATTTTTGTTCTTTATGACACGAGCTACAGACTAAATCACAATCCTGAACGGTTTCCAAGATATGAGCCTGAGAAAATTATAATTTTTTTTCAAAAATGATACCGAGATCCCAAATCTTTGGGGCCATAAAAAAAGGTTTGCAAGATATGTGCCTAAGAAAATTATCACTTTTTTGCAAAAAATGGCTAATCTGGGAGACATGGTTCTTTTCTTTGTCTTTTATCATGTAGTTGTGTCCGTATATGGTTATATTTTCAATGACTTAAAATATTACACACAGTGTTATTAAAGAACCTACCCACCAAAAACTCAGTAATGGCTTTCAATTGTAATAACTTACCTAACAACATACTTTTTAATGACTACTGCATTTCATCTGGATTACATATAAGTAGTCTAATGAGGTCTTACAAATAATGTGTTATATAAATACTTTCTAATTTTTAGTCATCTTGCCAGTAATGATATAGAAGCTGTATGTATACGCTTTTTCATGCGATTTGCAATGACTACTTTTTCTAATTACTTGTAATCGTTTGGGGTAAAGACTTGCCTCTAATGACATCGCAGTATTAAAATAATGACTTAAAATGCAGTTTTGTAAGTAAATTTTAGCATTTTAATGATAGGTTTTACTGGGTACTTTCAATAGCTTCTAAATACTGCCTGCATTACAAATAAATATACATATACGTAAGTGTTTACGTTTTGTCTTGACATATTGTTTTCACGTTTGTTTTTAACAAAAATCACATGCAGATTTACAAAACCGTATGCAATTTAAATGCATTATTAAAAATAATTATGTACTAAATATTTCCAAAATCCTACAAAATATATATAATATTTAATAATATTAAAATTCAAAATAATTTACTTTACACATCAATCCATTTAAAACCGCAAACATGTTTGGAAATGTTCAGTTTAAACATTTTGCATGAATCTCATTTATACGTAAATCATATAAATTTAAATGGCTAAAATGATTCAGACGGAAACATTAAAATAACCAGGCTCATGTACATACATATGTACATAGAAATTTATACACGTAGTATGTAAATAAACAACAATATTTAACAATATTATGTTTAACAATATTGATGAAGAAAAGTTCACAACGTGTAAAAAACATTTCACTCTATATGATATAATTATGCTTATTATCAACAGACTGATGGAGAAATGTGTTGGTAACTTTTAACTATGTATGGTGTATCTAAACGTCCATAAACAATTATAATAACAACTGTTGTAAATTGTACATTTAAATATTATCATATACTGCATAAAATCAGTGTTATTTAGACTTTTATAAAACTAAGTTTTGTCGATTTTTGTTTATATATTGGAATATTTAACATAATTATGTTGTATGGGGGCTAGGTGAAATAATGGACCATTTTCAAAAAGCTTCATCCTTGGGTCAAAGGAAGAGTTTGTGCCCAATTTCATCCAAACATCATGAAAATTGCGACCTGTAGCGTGCTCAATAGCTTTAGATGGACACACAGACAGACGGACATAGCTAAATCAACTCAGCGATTCTAAGACGATTGGTGTACTTTAAAGTCGATGTAAGACCAATATTTTTGGGTGTTACAAACATCAGCATAAACGTATAATACACTGCCCACTAAAGACTTAGACCTACTTACTACCCTTTTCAACATTATTATTAAAACTTTTGAGTACGGAACCAAAATAAGTAAGTCATTACTGATTTTCACTTGTACGGATATTCAAGGATGTCTTGAAGACTTGGACAACTGGGATAATTTAATGCATACATACAATCGGTTGTGAGATTATTACTTTAATTTTGTATATAACACGCTTACAGCTATTGGAAATAAATAAAATCAAAATAAATAACTAAAAATTTGGACGGACTGTAAGATTTCTGTACTGTCATTTGTTTATGATAAATTGAAAATATTATTGAAGATAAGAATTTAATATAAAATTTTTGAAATATTCTTCGGTTTTCAAAATTCTATAAACTTAAGGTGTTAATACACACTATTTAAGTTCTGCATTACTCTGGTCCTTTTTAGTTCGGCCTCGTACTTACTTTCTCAAAAGTGACTTCACACATTTGTATGGTACCATTAACTGTTAAGAATTAATGCGACCCAAATATTAATATTTATATACATGACCTATAAAGAAGGTAGAATGTTAAAATTTAGTACAACTATTTTTTTATTGCATGTAAAAACATTGTTCCTTTCTGCCATTGTCAAACTTCCCCTCCCACTCATTAGAACAATTTTACTTGAGTTTACTCGTAAACGGAAAATAAATGTTTGTTTTTAAATTTTTTAAGAACATTTTTAAGGTTATTAGCCGTTTTTTGTATGACCTTTTTCTTGTATCACTGCTCACTGCTAATCGTGGGTTAAACTAAGGAAAGGAGAAGTGTATACTGGAAAGCTAATGATACTAATTTTATTACTGTCAGATTTCTATTAAATGGTGTGTATATACATAAGTGCATGTTTCTTTTAGATAATAGTCTTAATGGTTACAATTTTTGAAGTAGGAACTGCTAATGATGTCAGAAACAACAGAAACAACTTTTTAAGGGGTTTAAAAGTTTCTGGTAATATTTTTTTAATTTGTGTAAGTTTTATTGCATACTCGAAATAGTTAAGTTACCAAACAAACCCTGAGAAGAGACAATAATTGTAGAAAATTTCAACCCTCTAGCTACACCCGTTTGACTATCAGCATGCTTTCAATATGTAGATAGGCGGTTGCAATTGGTTAGGTCATTTTAGAATCTATGTAAACGAAATTTCTATCTTATTTATTTTTTATTTTTGGTATAAAATTTAGTTTCCTTTAAATATAATTTTTTATACATAAAACATTCTTCACTTTACTTGGAATACTTAGTATCACCTTGTTAATGACAATCTTAACGGAAAGTGTCATTGAAATTTCAACGTCTTGTTAATGATGATGATTTTGATAATGATAACAAATAATAAGGGACTTATATAATATAAAATGCTTGACATTTTACAAGTTGTATTTTTTTTAATACACAAATTGTTAATATTTGAATATTTGAACAGTGACTAAATTGTCGAAAGTTTTTAATATTCATTTTAATGATCTTAATTAAAATGGTGTTTTAAATCGCTAAAAAAAATTCTGTAATCATCGCTCTGTTATAGGAATTAGGCCATATATTAGTCCATCATCCGAAGATATTGATATCGAATTAGATTTTTGTCAGATTTGTTATAGACATTTCTAACTATAATTGCTCACTGTTTGTCCTGAAGAAATACTCATTCTAAATATCATTATACCCTACACCACTTTGGTGGGAAGGGTATATTGGGTTTGTGCTGATGTTTGTAACGCACAATAATATTGGCCCTATACCCACCTTAAAGTATAGCAATCGGCTTAGAATCATTTTCTGAGTCAATTTAGCTATGTCCGTCCGTCTGTCCGTCCATGTAAACCTTGTAATCAAACTACAGGTCGCAATTTTAAAGATAATAAAATGAAATTTGGTACATGACCTTCTATAGAATCGGAGACGAAGTCTATTGAAAATGGTTTACATTGGTCCATTATTTCACCTAGCACCCATACAACTGAACCCACGAATAGGGCTTGTAAAACTTGTAATCAAACTACAGGTCGCAATTTTGAAGATAATTCAATGAAATTTGGCACATGATCTTCTATGTGACGAAGCCTATTGAAAATGGTTAACATCGGTCCATTATTTCAACTAGCCCCCATACAACTAAACCGGACGAATAGGGCTTTTAAGTTCATAATCATGTTTAGTATACTCGTATCTCGACAAAAAGCTGCAAAACCAAGTTCTATACTAGACTTGATGACCCTCATGAATTTTATAATTATAGGTTCTCATTTGACCATTGCCCCTATTCAAAGTCCCCTTCAAAATTTGACTTAAAGGTACATAATCTTATTCAACATTAAATGGCTTAAGTATATCTGAGGCAAGGTACAATTCAACTTAAATGCTTTATTATGAAAACTAAATCACATTTTTTTGGTAACAGGTGTAGGGTATTATATGGTCGGCCTCTCCCGACTATAATTTCTTACTTGTTTTTTTATTTATTTTTTGGTTCATATAAATACGAATGAAAATTTCATACCGACCGAAAGACATCGGTTTCAAAAGTTACTTGTTACTTGACATGAAATCCCCTATTTACGTATATGTTACACATTTGCTATAAGAGTGACATAACTCAAAATTTCGATTTGAACAATACAAATTTCTTAAACATTATTTTAATAACTAAATTTTTAAAATTCCATTCTTTTAAAATTAGAGACATTTAAACCTTTTTTAAATTCTATGCACCATAATGACTTGTGACTATCTTATTGCCACCGAGTGATATGTAAAGTTTATGTAAATTTAAATTATTTATATACATGACATATTTTACCACAAGGTATAATTTCTGCCTTAAAAGTGTGAATGACAAATTATATGATTTTTTTACGTTGACATTTTTGCTGCTGTAGATAATGTAATGTTGTTGTAATGTTAACGTTTCCCTTAAGAATTAAAGGTCGCCGGTAAAAAAATACTCTGAAATTACAATAATGTCTAACATCTCAAACATGTTCTTAAGAAAGAAGTCTTAAGCACTTATAATGTTTTTTTTCGCAAAATAATGGAAATTCCTCAAGCTGTACTATTAACATTAAAAAAAAAATTTAGGATAAATAATATATGGTTTCAAACTTTTTTATACACTCATGAATACATAAATACTATTAAAATTTTGTGCTTGTATGAAGTAAAGATAACAAATCTTTTCATAATTAAGGAGAAAACGGTGTAAAATTTATTTTTAGGATTTTAGTTAAAACGAAATTACAAATTTAAAGTTTTAAATATTTACTTAAAGTAAGTTGTTTATAATTTATTATAATTTCAAACTTATAAACACAAAAATTTTCAACAATTTTTTGAAATAATATAAATATTGAAATTACTTAAATTGTTTCAATGTCTGCTGCATACAACTATTTATTGACGAAACTATTATTTATTAAGAAAATTCATTTAAAACTAAAATCTCACTATAAAATTTCTAATTTAATTGTAACATTTATTAAATTTTCACTTTTTTATATATATTTGTACAAATCCCTATGAAATAAAAATTAAATATATAAAATTCAATAAATTAAGATAAACAAATTGT
Organism: Lucilia sericata; assembly: GCF_015586225.1. Lineage (NCBI taxonomy): Eukaryota > Metazoa > Arthropoda > Insecta > Diptera > Calliphoridae > Lucilia > Lucilia sericata. The sequence goes on from NW_023994166.1 coordinate 358,659, forward strand.
AGATGTTGAGCATATTCTCATAAACTACAAAATATATCGTCAGCTAAAGTTTAAACAGCCCTTACTAGCAGGAGATCTTGAATATTTAGTTGCTTCTTAATAAAACTAACAGAATTCTTTTTCAAAAGATGAGTTATGATATCGAATTTATGTCTCCTTAGGACCATTTCCATTTTAGCTGATGATATTCATCTATACTAAACCGCAATTAAGTACAAATATTTTATACACATATTTATCTTACATATACACAAAATATACTAAACACTTACAAACTTAAACTAGCACGTATTCATAAGATTGTGTTGCATATTTATTAGTAAAACTTTTGGGTATACGTTTAGTATACTATATATAGATACAAGTTATATTAGAAGATGAGCTCATTAAATATAAATCGTATTAATAAGAAGTAATTAAACACAAAGGTTTCACATTAAGCGCCTAATTATTAAACAAAACACAATATCCTTAAACAGAAACAAATTTAACACAACAAGGATATTCTTGATTAGTCAGAGGCCAAAACTTTTAATATTACACTTATAGGTTATAAGATAAAACAATATTAATACACAAACATTTTGTATTGGCAAACAGTTTTAATGGGTCTAGTCTATTAAGAATTCTTAATGTTTTATTAGAAAAAGCCTTAATGAAGAGGATAATTTTGATTACATACATTAAATCATCTGGTTGGATACATGATCAATAGAACAAATTGCTATACAGACTTAAAGTTTTCCAGAAAAATTCGAACACTTTAAATGATTGAACAAATTTTTCATATATCGAAAATTTTTTTGAAAAATTATTTATAGAAATTTTTTTTATAGAAAAAGTTTTCAATTTTTTGTTTTTAGTAGAACACACACACATATCATTTACAAAAAAAAAATTATATAACTATAGAACAAATTTTTCCCTTTATAGAAAATTTTCTATGTTCAGAACATTTCCCAATAAAATAACTGATTTCTGCTTAAACACAAAATATGTAGTTGGTTAATACTAATGTACAAACATACAAATGTTTCCCTTAATTATGATACCTTACATACAGTTGCACACATCCATTAATGTAGAAACAGGAAATATTTTTGTGGCATTTTAGCTTTATTATTGCCTTTGTAATTAGTGGTCATAAATCATAAACTTTTTGGAAGAATTTGTGCTCAAAAAAAATATATATTAATATATACAGCTGTTATAACACGTGTATCGAATTTAAATATAGATGAGTAGCGAAAGTCTGCACAGGTATTAAAATTAAAACTTTTTTATATCTAAATTCAAGCTAAGAATATAAATGTTTGCAATATTGTATATCGATTAAAAAAATTAATTTTATCGCTATTTGAATTCAAAGTGTATTTTGTGATGATGGTAAAAATGTTTATGGCTAAAGTTTATAATGAGTTTTTTTTTTTTTATTTTATTCCTAATGCAATACGAGAAGTAATGTAAATTCATAAATTTCTTGTATTTGAAGAACATATAATATTCTTTTTTTTTACTTATTGCTGCTGTATTGTTTTCCTGCATTTTCTTGTTTCACGTTTATCATAGGTTCATAATATTTATAAGTTTTTAAATAAATGTTTATCTTAATCTTAGAGTTTTAAAGTTAAAACAAATCTAGGAACTATATTCAATAGTCTCTATCTAAAATAATACAAGTTTTCAGGAGAGCAAAACAATTTTAATTTCGCTAGTTCGTAAAGATTTTTGAATTTTTACTTCTACAATATATTTTTACGACCATATTCTACATCGTTATATAAAAGAATTTAAAATTTTGGATTATTTGCAAAATTATTCACTAATTTATATTAGATAGAGCTTTTTTTCTACAAACATTTCATAGAAATATATATTTTTTATTTGATTTAATATCAAAAAATATTATATTTTATACAATTTTATGAATAGAAACCACATTGTTGAAGAAGCAACAGATTATAAGGTTTTGGTCCAAAATCAATGTTATAAGGTTAAACACGGCAATAAAATTAATCAAATAAGTATCATAGTGAGCGATATCTCGAAAACTATTAAACCAATTTTAAATATTTTGGCGGATTTGTGTTCGACATGTCCAAATTAGTGAAAATCAAGTGTTTTTGCATCAGAAAATTATCCAAAATAATAGAGTTTGAAGCAATTTTTGTATAAGTTAGAGAGTTTTGCATTCAGAATTTTTCTTTTTTAAGATAGAGAAATTTAAAAATTGCTATAAAATTGCCAAGCTATATTTTATTTTTTTTTTTTTGAAATGTATGTCATTGATGCGGGATATTTTGCCATCAAAATCTTATTTTCTTAAAAATGACAGATAGAGACTATTGAATATAGTCCTTCGATATACATTTTATCATTAAAATAGTAACATCTTAATAACAATTCACGCATAACGTATACTTTATTTCTTGCATTCCTAGTAAACAAATATAAGTCATACGCACTGTAGTTCTAATATTAGAATTCGTTAAGGATAACATTAATATATAAATAAAGTAATTGTCAATAATTTAACATGCATTTAACGAACATTTTCAATAAACTGAGTGGAGAATTTATTAATTTTTTTTATAAATAGCGAATTTGTTGAACATTTCAAAAAATTTTCTATAAAAAGAAAAGTTTTATCAAAACTTGTTTTGATCCCAAAATTTTTTGTTAAATGAAACATTATCTATATATAGAACTAGATTTTGTATAAAATGAAAATTAATAAAAAATTTTTAATAAAAAGGAAAATTTTCTGTAAAAAGAAAAAGTATTGAAAATTTATTAAAAAATAAAAATTATGAAACATTTTTATAAAAAAAAACTTATAGAAAATTTGATAAATTATTTTAAATAATAACTATATTCTGTAAAAAAAATTTATACAAATAGAATCTATCTGATAATTTATCGGAAATTTTCTATAAAAGAAAATTTGATGGTGCCATCCATATGATTTTCCTATCTCCCATATAAGAAAATTTTAATTAATTTATGTCAGATTATATTACAGTACTCTAACTTTTTCGGCGTTTCTTTAGTATTAACATGAATATTTAGGACATAAAATGGGCGAGACAACTCCCATATGAATGATAAAAAATTCATTTATCTGGGAAACAATTAGAGCTAGAATCTTAACATATTTCACGAAGAACTTTAATTAACTAACCATGCGAATAACGGACTTTTATTAGGGGGGCAAGGAACCTCCTATACGAATAATACGAAAAAATTAAAATCCTTAAATCTTGCACAAACAACTGCGGCATCCATTTGAATATTTGGGTAATAAATTGACAGACCAGCAATAGCAGGCATGGCACCTCCTATATGAACAAAACACAACAATTTGTTTATCTGGGAAACTATTAGATCCAGAATCTTCAAATTTTGCACAAAATCGATGTGAACATTTGGAGGAAAATGGGCAGACTTCCTTCGAACCGCTCATATAGAATTCTCAAATTTCGCACAAAGAACATTGACATTCGTGTGAAAATATGGGGAAAAATTGCGGGGGCTTGGGACCTTCCATATGAATTAAATAAATAATAAAATTCGTATATTTTTCAATTAAAATTGACGTTTGGAAAAAATTGGCAAACTTGCAATAGTTGAGATGGCATCTCTCATGTAAATTAAACACAAAAAACGTATATCTGGGAAATCATTTCAGCTAGAATATTTTTTTAAATGATAAAGTATGTTTGTATTTACACACTATTAAGAATATGTTTTAAAATAATATTTATCGAATATGTTCTATAAAAAGAAAAACTTTAATAACAAAATTTTAAATGAAAAGAATATTTAGTGGAAAATTTTAAATAAAATGTAAACTTGATCGAAAATTTATCGAATAATTATAATATGAAAAGAAATTTTTTCTTAAAATAATTTAAATGAAATTTATGCAATTTTTCCTATAAAAAGGAAATTTTTCATATATCTTCTATAAAAATAAATTTTACTTCAAACTAATCTCATTAATTGAAACATTTTTTGTTTTGTTATGTATAACATTTTGTTAAAATACCCCTGTACGTTTAACGGAAATATTTATTATAAATAAATGACTTTTTATACAACAATATAATTCTGGTTTCTTAAAGTCTTAAATCTTTCTATATTAAGGAAATGTATTCACACTACTGTACGTATTTAATAAATACGTGTGCTTATGTAGTTAGATATATTGCACACAATATTTGATATCGATTTTGCAGTAAATTATACCAAAAGGTAAACATAAACATAAAATCCATACATACTTATGTAAACCCGTATATACATACATAGACATAAATATGTATATGGTTAGTTGGGTATATGTGATATAAAAAAATTAAATCCATTTTAGGTGCTCAGGGTACATTGATATTATGATGGCATTATAATTTATTGCACAATGTGTAAACGACATATGAGCACACACACACACACACACACACTTATACATAGATACTTAGAAATGTTACTACAACTACTACTATGTACTAAACATAAATATATTGTCCAGTCTACCAGTGTCATTTGGGTTTTAGTTTCAAAAAATCTAGAGTTATGTGTCCGGGCTTAAAGAAAATGAAAATGGCAAAAAGCAAAAACTGGACATTAAGGAATATGTATACCCGTAGTAAATTCAAACAATTATTATCATCTCCTATCTTGTTGTTTAGATTTGAACAGTTTCAGTTTTTTTTCTTGTTAGTAGAAAATTTTATTACTTTAGTTTTCACTTTTTATTATTATTTTCAGTTTTTCTTTGCTTTTAACCTTAACTCAGGGGATTCATTGTTGAACGAGAAAATATGATAAGCTTTTTGTTACTGTTTTTTTTTTTTTCTTCAGTCCCCAGCATGATAGTAGTTTATACTTCCGTTTCTTATTTTGTGTAATTGTATAGATATCGTTGTCATCAATTGCTTAAGGTAACATTTTTTGTAAGCTATATCAGTGTAAAAAGAAATTTTAAGTTATACTGATAGCAGTACCAGATCATAACAAATTTAATCCAATACTAGTGAAATCTGATCATCCTTTTCTTTGTCCAAAATCGCTCCAAATGTGTAATTTTCGACAATGTTCCGTGTAGTATAGTGTCAATTTGTAACATTTTATCAATTTCTAATACCTGAATTTGCATGTGTGTGTTAGTAAGTGTCATATTGATTCGTTTGAACACTTTAGCATTAGGAATTTCCTTAGGTGGTATCTAAAAATCTCATGCTGTTCAGCATGTTTTGATACTAAATATTTGTCCATAAATAAATAATGAGAATTTTATGTATGTGTACGTTTTTTGGATTTTTTCATTGTATCGCATTCTTCTTTCTCTATGGTGTAATTATTCATGGCAATAAATTGCAATTTCAGTATTTTTATTTAACATTTGTCCGTGTGACCCTATGTGAGTTACTGTTCGGAAACCTTGATGTAACAAAAAAAAATTGTGACATTTTCCAAAAATGAAAAATCTATTTCAGAAAAAATCCATAAATTTGTATTAGGCAGGTAAATAAAATCATAAAATCTTTGCTAAAAACTTTTTAAAATTAATATAACTTTCATACAAAAGTTATAATTTATTTTTAGATTTAGATAATTTTAGTAAAATACATTTTCTTGAGACCCTCATAGACCCATTTGTATTTATTACATATTGTTGCTGACGCAACTGACTTTTGGAGTAGGAATTCTAAAAATATATGATACATACAGCATTAATTAGCCACTAAATTGAATAACAACAGCTAAAACTTTTAGAAAATACACAATATATTTTCTTATCGAACAAAAAAAAGCGTTAAAATAAAGAATTTTAAGCGCTATTTTTCTACTTACAGAAAAATATTCCATTATAACTACAGTACTTGAGATTTTAAGTACAGTCATCATTCATCGTTTTAAATCAATTGTTTTAACAATTTAATTAAGATGACACAGCTCAGTTGTACAGAAGTGCAATAAAACAACAATAGTATTTGTATTTATTTATTGCTATTTTAATTTTTTCTGTTTTTTTTTTTTTCTGCCATATTCACTAACAAAACCTGAATAACAATCGAAACAGCTGTTTAAAATAAACACAAAAAAAACTATAGAAATATATAGCTGCACAAAAAAGTAGCAATTTAAATAAAAACTGCACAAAATAACAAAACACTTAATTTGCTCAGAGTAGGAAAAAAAATGTGTAACATTTGAACTTGTTCACTATACAATGAAAAACTGCAGATACATGCTTATGGCAGTAAAAAAGTAACAAATGCAAAAAGAAATAGTACAATTGTTAGTTTGTGTTGGGCACACACGTTTATAAATGGAATTGTGTAATAGTGATGATGATTTTTTCATTGTGCATTATTTTCATATAAATTTTATAATTACCAGAGAATAATACAAGAGTGCAAATAAATATAACAAGTTCAAATATAAATTGTTAAATTTTTAAATGATTAATAGTGAGAAACTTGATACCCTATACATACAATGTTTAGTTTGTATTCTAGACAATTTATTTGTTTTTTCTTAAATAACTGAATCTTTGGAATTTTCTTTACTATAGACTAGACTATAGACTAGACTATAGACTAGACTATAGACTAGACTATAGACTAGACTAGACTATACACTAGACTATAGACTAGACTATAGACTAGACTATAGACTAGACTATAGACTAGACTATAGACTAGACTATAGACTAGACTATAGACTAGACTATAGACTAGACTATAGACTAGACTATAGGCTAGACTATAGACTAGACTATAGACTAGACTATAGACTAGACTATAGACTAGACTATAGACTAGACTATAGACTAGACTATAGACTAGACTATAGACTAGACTATAGACTAGACTATAGACTAGACTATAGACTAGACTATAGACTAGACTATAGACTAGACTATAGACTAGACTATAGACTAGACTATAGACTAGACTATAGACTAGACTATAGACTAGACTTTAGACTAGACTATAGACTAGACTTACTAGACTAGACTAGACTATAGACTAGACTATAGACTAGACTATAGACTAGACTATAGACTAGACTATAGACTAGACTATAGACTAGACTATAGACTAGACTATAGACTAGACTATAGACTAGACTATAGACTAGACTATAGACTAGACTATGACTAGACTATAGACTAGACTATAGACTAGACTATAGACTAGACTAGACTATAGACTAGACTATAGACTAGACTATAGACTAGACTATAGACTAGACTATAGACTAGACTATAGACTAGACTATAGACTAGACTATAGACTAGACTATAGACTAGACTATAGACTAGACTATAGACTAGACTATAGACTAGACTATAGACTAGACTATAGACTAGACTATAGACTAACTATAGACTAGACTATAGACTAGACTATAGACTAGACTATAGACTAGACTATAGACTAGACTATAGACTAGACTATAGACTAGACTATAGACTAGACTATAGACTAGACTATAGACTAGACTATAGACTAGACTATAGACTAGACTATAGACTAGACTATAGACTAGACTATAGACTAGACTATAGACTAGACTATAGACTAGACTATAGACTAGACTATAGACTAGACTATAGACTAGACTATAGACTAGACTATAGACTAGACTATAGACTAGACTATAGACTAGACTATAGACTAGACTATAGACTAGACTATAGACTAGACTATAGACTAGACTATAGACTAGACTATAGACTAGACTATAGACTAGACTATAGACTAGACTATAGACTAGACTATAGACTAGACTATAGACTAGACTATAGACTAGACTATAGATAGACTATAGACTAGACTTAGACTAGACTATAGACTAGACTATAGACTAGACTATAGACTAGACTATAGACTAGACTATAGACTAGACTATACTAGACTATAGACTAGACTATAGACTAGACTATAGACTAGACTATAGACTAGACTATAGACTAGACTATAGACTAGACTATAGACTAGACTATAGACTAGACTATAGACTAGACTATAGACTAGACTATAGACTAGACTATAGACTAGACTATAGACTAGACTATAGACTAGACTATAGACTAGACTATAGACTAGACTATAGACTAGACTATAGACTAGACTATAGACTAGACTATAGACTAGACTATAGACTAGACTATAGACTAGACTATAGACTAGACTATAGACTAGACTATAGACTAGACTATAGACTAGACTATAGACTAGACTATAGACTAGACTATAGACTAGACTATAGACTAGACTATAGACTAGACTATAGACTAGACTATAGACTAGACTATAGACTAGACTATAGACTAGACTATAGACTAGACTATAGACTAGACTATAGACTAGACTTATAGACTAGACTATAGACTAGACTATAGACTAGACTAGACTATAGACTAGACTATAGACTAGACTATAGACTAGACTATAGACTAGACTATAGACTAGACTATAGACTAGACTATAGACTAGACTATAGACTAGACTATAGACTAGACTATAGACTAGACTATAGACTAGACTATAGACTAGACTATAGACTAGACTATAGACTAGACTATAGACTAGACTATAGACTAGACTATAGACTAGACTATAGACTAGACTATAGACTAGACTATAGACTAGACTATAGACTAGACTATAGACTAGACTATAGACTAGACTATAGACTAGACTATAGACTAGACTATAGACTAGACTATAGACTAGACTATAGACTAGACTATAGACTAGACTATAGACTAGACTATAGACTAGACTATAGACTAGACTATAGACTAGACGATAGACTAGACTATAGACTAGACTATAGACTAGACTATAGACTAGACTATAGACTAGACTATCAGACTCAGACCACCCCTATAGACTAGGACTATAGACTAGACTATAGACTAGACTATAGACTAGACTATAGACTAGACTATAGACTAGACTATGACTAGGACTATAGACAGACTATAGACTAGACTATACGACTAGACTATAGGCCTAGACTATAGACTAGACTATAGACTCGAACTATAGACTAGACTATAGACTAGACTATAGACTAGAACTATAGACTAGACTATAGGACTGAGACTATAGACTAGGACTATAGGACTAGACATTAGGACTAGACTATAGACTAGACTTTAAGACTAGACTATAGGACTAGACTAAGAATAGACTAGAGACTTAGATAGTAGACAGACTATAGACTAGGACTATAGACTAGACTATAGACTAGACTATAGACTAGACTATAGACTAGACTATAGACTAGACTATAGACTAGACTATAGGACTAGACTATAGACTAGACTATAGACTAGACTATAGACTAGACTATAGACTAGACTATAGACTAGACTATAGACTAGACTAATAGGACTAGACTATAGACTAGACTATAGACTAGACTATAGACTAGACTATAGACTAGACTATAGACTAGACTATAGACTAGACTATAGACTAGACTATAGACTAGACTATAGACTAGACTATAGACTAGACTATAGACTAGACTATAGACTAGACTATAGACTAGACTATAGACTAGACTATAGACTAGACTATAGACTAGACTATAGACTAGACTATAGACTAGACTATAGACTAGACTATAGACTAGACTATAGACTAGACTATAGACTAGACTATAGACTAGACTATAGACTAGACTATAGACTAGACTATAGACTAGACTATAGACTGGACTATAGACTAGACTATAGACTAGACTAGACTAGACTATAGACTAGACTATAGACTAGACTATAGACTAGACTATAGACTAGACTATAGACTAGACTATAGACTAGACTATAGACTAGACTATAGACTAGACTATAGACTAGACTATAGACTAGACTATAGACTAGACTATAGACTAGACTATAGACTAGACTATAGACTAGACTATAGACTAGACTATAGACTAGACTATAGACTAGACTATAGACTAGACTATAGACTAGACTATAGACTAGACTATAGACTAGACTATAGACTAGACTATAGACTAGACTATAGACTAGACTATAGACTAGACTATAGACTAGACTATAGACTAGACTATAGACTAGACTATAGACTAGACTATAGACTAGACTATAGACTAGACTATAGACTAGACTATAGACTAGACTATAGACTAGACTATAGACTAGACTATAGACTAGACTATAGACTAGACTATAGACTAGACTATAGACTAGACTATAGACTAGACTATAGACTAGACTATAGACTAGACTATAGACTAGACTAGACTATAGACTAGACTATAGACTAGACTATAGGCTAGACTATAGACTAGACTATAGACTAGACTATAGACTAGACTATAGACTAGACTATAGACTAGACTATAGACTAGACTATAGACTAGATTAAGACTAGACTATAGACTAGACTATAGACTAGACTATAGACTAGACTATAGACTAGACTATAGACTAGACTATAGACTAGACTATAGACTAGACTATAGACTAGAATATAGACTAGACTATAGACTAGACTATAGACTAGACTATAGACTAGACTATAGACTATACTATAGACTAGACTATAGACTAGACTATAGAATAGACTACAGGGATTTTGTATATCCCATGGTTACAACAGTTGTGTAGGGTATTAAATAAAAACTTATAAATGTGTGCTTGGATACCAATTACAAACCACAAGTGGCAAGTTGTTGATAAAGCATTAACATTTACAATTGTCTACAAACGTACATTTACACATACATACATGTATGTAAGTATGTGCAATAAGTAAGTAAGTAAGTATATGCAATACACATGCATACATACATATATGTGAATTTTTTTAAATAATTTTCTCATTTTTTCACTCATTTTAAAATGCGGTAGTTTTTTATATTTGTATGTGTGTAAATGCACTTCATGTTAATCAACATTATCTACTAAATGAAACGCATTACGGAAATAATGAATGAAAACCATTATTGAAATGATTATTTGACTGACCACAACTAACTTCTGAATAACACTTACTGCTTGTTTTTGTATCTGTAAGTGTACATTTTTAATTTTCTGCTTGTGTGTATATTTTTGTATGTACATAAATTATACATTTGTTTAATAATTGTGCAGCAGGTTAATGATAATGACTTATTTAGTTGCAGTTGTTATCTTCTTTTTAAAAATAATAAAATAGTAATAATAAATAATTGTCTGTTTTTTTTATTTTTTAATAATAGGAAATTTATATCAATTTGTTTGCTATAATTACAGAAGTTGGTTTAAAAAAAAATGTATTTTTTCATTGTTAAAAGTAGCTAGCCATAAATCAATAAATGTTGTAAAGACAACTAAAAACACAGATTGTGCAAAAAGTGGAAAAAACGTTAGAATTGTTGAAATATATTAAAAATGGAAATATAAAAAAATTTTGAAAATTAGAAAAAAAAAATCATATTAATCAAAGATTTTTTAATGAAAGATAAGTCATCAAATCTTTTCACAAATGAGGAATTCATTAAAAATTTTATATAAAGGGAAAATTTAAAGGAAATTTTTTACAAAAAAATAGGTTTAAAAAAATTATGTAAAAATCATATAAACTACTTACGAAAGGTGCACGGCTACAAATATTATAAAATTTAATTGCGAAATAATTACTTTCATAAAACTTTTTATATAAAATATTTAAAAGAACTTTTTCTATATAACAAATTGTATATAAGTAAAAATTACACACTTATGTCATTAGTTAACGACAACAAAAAATACCAAAAAATCTAATTAACTTAAGTGCAATAATTTAGAAAAATGTTCACTTAATACTATAAACGATGCTGGTCGTTTAGAGCTAAATATGCTTCTACATAAGGTACATATTACAACAACTAGTAATAGCTTTAAGAATAACAACGTCACCTTTATCAAGAAGAACAAATATCCTACTGACGGTTTCAAATAATGACATCGAAATATGCTCTAAAGAACAGAGAACAAAAGTGACACCTTATTTAACAAGAGAAATACTGATAATTATGTTGAAAAGACCTGATTTTTAGGACAAGAAAAAAGATATAGTGACAAAAAGAAAAACAGCAAACAAATGGTTTGACAAAAAATTAAACAACAAGAAGAAGAAGACGAAAATATACATTAACTAAATGGGAAGGAAAAAAATCTTAACGTTTAAACATCACTCCCTAACACACACACAATGAATGCCTTTATCTAAATTTGAAAATTTTCCACAAAAGAAATAAATATAAGCATAGAGTAAACAAGACAAGTATTTTCTTGTCAAACTGTTGTCATGGTGGCTTGTAGGATCTTAAGAAAAAACTAAAACAACCAAAATAAGGGAATGAGTAAAAACTTACAATAACAACATTGAAACGTTCAAGTGTTTGAAAATATGTGTATGTAAACTAAACCCGGCTGGCTTCATTTCATTTAACTTTAAGGTTAAATAAATACAACAGCTTCTTCTTCACTTGTTAAGAAATTATACACACAAGTACATATACGCACACATATACCTCTACAAAATTACCTATACTCCTTCGTTTTTATATGTAATAACAAACTGTAAACCCAACATTTATATATTTTACCTCTACACAATTACTTAAACAAACACATACACGCAAATATACACATTGGTTGTTGTTGTTGTTGTTTTTTTATGAAAGATAACAACAACAACACAACAGAAATCCCTAAACCTAAAAAGGCAAGAGTTAAAGAGAGTGTTGAAAACAACGGCAAAAGCCTGTACAAGACACGACATTGTAAATTTACAACAAGTGTATTCTCCAATCAAGCAACAAAACAAAAACATTAAAACCATTGTAACAAACTGTTAAGACCCAGCGGAAGCCAAAACAAAATCCCACCAGCTTATATATGGTTGCCTGATGTTGCTGCTGCTCGAGCTACTGATGATGAGATGATGGATTTTCAATGCCTAAAGGAAAAGAGACTATGAGCCTTACAAATACATGCTTGAACAAGTTAACATATATAATATATTTTTTTATTTAATATTTTTTCTTTGTTAAATATTAAAAACGTCTGTTTAATATTAAACATAATTTCACATGATTTCCTAAATTACATGCAGTGTTTATAAATTTTTAGCCCTTTTTTGTGTCTTATATCTTTATGTTTTTCTCGTTAACCCTTTTTTTCAAGTTCATTTAGGCCGACTGTTTAAATGGGGTTTATAAAAAAAGAATTTCTAGAAATTGGGATTTTAAGTATGAAATAATTTAATAAAATTAAAAATAAATGATTAGGTTTTTTTTTGTGATATATACAAATGTATGTATAAGGTGAATGTTAAGGCAGACATGACTTATTTTATACCAACAATACTTTAAGAGTTTTTTCACAAAATGTTTAAAAGAAACTTCAACTGCAGGTTTTACATTTTCATATTCACTTTTAACTCATTAACTCTTTTGTATGACTTAATGACTAAGAATTATTATGTTGATTTGAAATTTTTGTTAAACGTATATTTGGTTGTTGTAAATATTTAACTCTTTTATGTATATAGCACACCGGTGTCGGTTTACGTTTTGTGCGTGAAGGGTTAAGAGATATTCCCTTATGAAAATCCAAAAATAAATTGCATAATTTTTTGAGATTTACTTTTTAACAAATTGAAATATTGGCCTTGAACCCACTAAAGTTTATATATTCTGGGTCATTATTAGATAAAAGAAAACTCAATAGTGAAAACTCAATGTGCTCCTTAAGGTGGAAGTACACAACACGCGTTGTACGCGGCAATGCGTTATAGGCTTCTGTCAAAAAAGTTGAAATAGTGTATTTTCATTTAAAACGTTACACACTGTAGTTTGTAACGCGTCTGCCGCGAAAAGTTCAGCAACTTTCAATTTATGACGCGTCGGCAGCTGATCAGGGTTGTATTTTGTTTTGTGTAGAATAAAAATAAAATAATATGAAATAAATTTCACTAACAATGAATGAAAAATATTAAAAATTTAAACAAAAACTTAAAATTTTGGTTTTTTAAACAGTAATAGTTTTTAAAAACATTAAAAGAAAGATCAAAATGACGCGTGGTGTGTAACTTGCAACTTATAAAGTGCGAAAAGTTTGAAGAGCGTAAAACGCGTTGCCGCCTCAACGCGTGTTGTGTATTTCCAACTTTAGAACTGAATCTGTTAACTAAACGTATACGTTATTTCCAAAAAATATATATTAATCATACGCCCACGTTATTGTACGGTTATTTTACTTCTTCAGAATAATATTTAATATTTGCTTAAAATTTATAGGGACAATAAGAAAACCTGTTGAATCCGATATATTAGTGATAAAAAGCTACCTTTAACCCATCTTGATACTGATGTAAGTTGGAAAATATTAGTTTAAACCTTAAAGATAGTTTTAACCTTAAACCGATTAAAATGCACAATTTAGCACATAATTATGAAAATAATTTCTTTTCAAAGTGAAATATATTAAATTTTAAATTTACTTTGAACTCGGCAGTTTGTTTAACCTTAATAAAAACTCAAAGTATTGAAAAAAATAAACATTTTTTTAATACGTTTTTAAAAACATACATACATATTTATTTATTATACCAGCATAAAACCATAAATTACATAATGGTGAAGAAAAACATCTCGATATTTTTTTTGTATTTCCTTTTAAGTTAAAAGAGAACATTATCTTTTGCGATTAAATCGAGTTTAATTTTTTTTATAAATAATGATGATAACATCTCTTTTTAATTAACTTAATAAATTTGTTGGCCCTTACAAACAATTTCGTTTTACTTTGATTTATTTTTTTACTTACCCCCATTAAAAGCGTCACAAAAAGGTTTGATAACTTTTTCTTTTTTTACTTTATTTTAATTTATTTTTTGTTTAATGTATGTCAACTTTGTGCTAAACTCTAGTTATTTATTTAAGTCTTTAATTGTTTATTTTTAATTAATTATGTTGTTTTTCTTTATACGATTCTCTACTAATGAAAAAGAGGTTCGTAATTATTTGGAAATTATAAGTCCTTGACAGTGGTTAAGGATTTGGGGAGAAAAAAATACTAAGTTAACTTCACTTTAATGTTGTGTAAATTGAAAAATCTAAAAACGATAAGAGAAACATTTTATTTATAATTACTGTCTTATAAAGGAAGGGATTAAAAGGGAAAATAATAAAGTTAAAAAAATATATTTAGGACAAGTTAAATGTCTAGAAATTATTAAATTTACCTATTTATATATGTATAAACAGTTATGTATAAAAGAGTAGCGTTACTGACTGACTGATTCATCATCGCACAGCCCAAATGGTTGAACCTAGTATCACGAAGTTTTGACAGTAGATGTGTTTTAGGTTATGTAGATCCACTAAGGAGAGATTTTTGGGAATCCCAATATTAGTGATACTTGAAAATTTTTAAATGAACCTGTATCTTCTCTTATAATGAGCAGATGGGTGTTTTTTGAAATTTGTACTTTTAAGGGGTGAAAATGTGTAACCTTTTTGGCCCTTTGTGTACCTTTTTGGCCCTTTATAACTTTTAAACTAACAAACATAATAAAATTTTTGTAAATATTTTGGATATATCTTCGAAAATTATGAGACACCTGTTTCGTACTTTTTTAAAATTCAGTCCTTTTTTGGTCTAAAAGGGAGAAAACTGTATATTTGCTACTTTTTTGTAGCACATTAAGAAAAATGTTTCAACATATTGACGTTATAACTATGTAATATGTATTGAAACAAAATATTTGCTATTTCACTGGGGAAAAAACTACCAAAAATGGGGAAAAACGGGAAATATAATCTTTTCAAACTAATTGAGCCAATTTTTATAAAATTTGACAAAATAGTTAATTTACTCACACAAAATAAGCTATTGGTACATTATTTTGGAATTCGGACACTAGGGTCTATATAGGACTAAATTCGGCTAATTTGTTTGGTACTTTTTGAAAGCACAATTTTTCTGGAACATATTAATGCAGATTTGAATCGTTTGAGTTTTATCTGTGATAAATAGATTTCAACACGAAATATTTTAAAAACTTAATTTTCGAAAAAGTCTATTCCTAGACTAAAAGCGGGAAAATGGTACTCTTTTTATTAGTACTTTCCACAAATTTAGATTTTATTCCACTTTTGGTACATATTCTTTCTTCAAATGATACTCTTTGTATATTCTATGTATGAGTTCAAAACATATGATTATTAAACATACTCGGTCCGTTTTGAATATGATTCTTTAAGTAAGAACTGTTTAGTACTTTTTATCTCTCAAATGGTATAATTTTTTTAAATGATGAATTTTCAAAAATATTCTACCTGGAAACATAAATGTGAACATACATGGTTCTGACTGAATAATAATCTGTAAGTGAGACCCCATTTGGTACTTTTCCATTCTTCAAATGGTACCTTTTAGATTCTCTATAATGGGGAACCAGAACACATGATATGTGGAACATATGGAAGCTAAACGAATGAAAATAACGTGATATATTTCGATAATATTTAATAGAGAAATTAAAATTTTCTATAAAAGCGATAAAAGTTGTGTATGTATTAAATTTTGGTTAGCGTAGCGAAGCACCCGGGGTATTCAGGTATATTATATATGTAGTTATGCAATAGACTTATATTTTTCCACGTATTCTTGTATTGTATTTAAATAGAATTTAAATAAATAGTATGTTTTAAATTGTCAAAGCTCTTAAATAAAAACTCTACGAGATATTTTTTAGATTTTAATAATATCTGTCTTTAGGTACGAAGTTCTTAATATTTTTTTATATAAAACTGCTTTATCCAAGAACATTTTAACATTCTTGAACATTTTAAAAATTTAAATCACTTTCCCTACAATTTAAGTGAATTTAAAAAAATGTGTAATTCAATAACTGACATTTAAAATGTTTTCCGAAAATTCAATACTAACAAAATTCCAGTCAATTTTTTTATTGTTAGACTTAAAGTATGTTAAATGTTTGATTCTTAGAAAACAAAATAAAATAAAAAGAAGCCAATAAATAAAATGTCTGTTTTTAGCCTTTTCTGTTTGCATTTTTCCGAAAAAAAGAAAAGAAAACTAATCCTTTCATTAACATTTCATCTCAACTTACAATAAAAATATGCCACTGCTGTAGATATCAATAAAACACTGCCATTAAACCAGAAAAAAACGGCAAATGGAAGAGAAAATGTAAAGAAAATTAATGGTATGCTGCATGTGAAAAGTAGAGAAGTAAAGAGAGCAAGGAGAAAGAAAAAGGAAAATATGAACCCGTTAACCTATATAATTTTATTTTTCCTCTTTCCTCAAACTTCACACACACACAATACTGCTGTTGTTCAGCTGCTATGTCGTTGTTTTTGTATAAATAAAAGCCCCAAATTTTCAAACAATTCATGGCAATTTTCGTTTTCATTTTCGTCTTTTTGTTTTGCTTATTCTTTTTTCTACATGAATTTTTCCTTTCTTAGTAACTCAATAACTACCATTAATCCTCAACATGAAATCTGAAAAGAACAAATACTTATGTAGGTCTTATCAAGCACACAAGTATAAAATGCTTAAGTATTTCTTAGGTTTCCTAAGGAATTCTTTATGTGTCTTTAAATTTAAGCCTTTTGTTCGTCATAACACACAACACAAGCTGGGGTAGCGAGTAAAAGAATACAAAAAGTCTAAAGAAAAAATAAGAGAAAACAAATGTATATATATGAAAAGAATAAATTCATAAAAATGAAATCAAGAAAAAAAGAAAACGCCATCAACCGTTTATGGTGTGATATAGTTACGAACTAGCAAGAGTAGTGTAGTACCATCAGTATCAGTGTAATCAACACACGACTCAATACACTAATTCTCAAAGTAGAAAGAAATAAAGTAAGTATTTAAAGCAGAAAAGGAAACGGAAATTCGATGCTTGTAATGTTCATATGGAACACAGAACGTAAAGGAAAAATACATAGACATACAACACTTTGGTAGTATCCCAGCAAAATAGTAAGGAAGTAATTCCAACGGAAGGGTTTAATTATCACCACTTTTGAAGTACATTAATCTTAAAACATAAAATCATAAGGCCCGTGCGATTTTTTCGATTTTTTTTCATAGTATTTTGTGCTCATTCCGAAGTGTGTGTTTTTGCTGGGATATTGCACATATATTTATGTGCAGTTACACACATATATTTGAATTTGTCTTAACAACTAGGTACATGTTTTTTGTTCTTATTGTTGTTGCATAAGGATATTCAGAGCATAGAAAATCTTGTATATATGTATACGAGGTTCAAGAGTGTAAAATATTTAACAAATTCTTCTTGCAGTTTATAAATGGAACACTCAAGCATATATAGATAATGAAAAGTTTAACGATTTTAGCACCAATAGTTTTCCAGACATACGAATTTTTGTATTTAATTCATATGGGAGGTACTTTATTCATAAGGCGCTAGTCCGCCCATTGCCCGATGTTGCCCGTGTAAAATTTGAGAATTCTAGCTCTGATAGTTTCCCAGATATACGAATTTTTGTATCTAATTCAAATGAAAGGTGCCACGCCTCCAATTTTTATTCGGCTCAGTTTTTCTAAATATTCATAGCGATACTTACAGAATTTTATTACTCTAACTTTTACATTTTCTCAGATATACTAATTCAATAAACACTTTCTAAGGGAGATGCCACGACCACTATTTATTACCAGACCGCCCATTTTGTCCTCAAATGTTTACATGTTCCTATGTCAAAATTGTCCAACAAAATATACATATATACATTATTATATATGGGGAATTTCATGTCAAGTGATCCAACTTATCTACGCTGAATTCGAATCCGGCATTGTAATTTCTGTGTCACATCAGGTCTTCGATAAGATAAAGAAATTACTGTACATACCACTTTTGTCATCTTTCTTTTACCAACATTTTCTAACATCCCTCTTAGTAGTATGCAAGCAAGTACGCATAATACAGTATACTTACAATGTATCTCCTTAGATGAGATTATATATAAAAAAGGAAATGAGCTGTCATATATGAATTTTCAAACATAACTTTCTTTAAAATATTATTAAATACAAGTCTATAAATGATACATATAGTACAATATCTACACAAAATCGGAACCTGGCTACAGGCAGTAAAATACATACTGTAAATTACATATGTATGTATGAATATATGTATGTGTGTGAAAAAAGGAAACAATTTAATGAAATTTTTAACTCATCTACGAAAGGTCTTGTGTATTGTAATATAAATTATATTCTTTTAAAAACCACCTTAGTATAGACTTACAAAAAAATGCCCTTTGATTTTCAGTTAATAAAGAGTTAATGGCATTATTTATTAAAAGATTTTAGGAAAAGGTTTAAATGTTGTATATGCTTTTGTAACCGCACAATAGCAGCAGCAGCGGTTTCCGGTTACCACAGTAATTTCACTTAAAATACAATTAGATTTTTTTCTAATACTATACACCGTTCAAAGTTTGTTAATAAAAATATTTTTAATGAATGAATATTTTATGTTAGACTTTTCATGGAGGGAAGGAGAAATTACACAATTTTTATAACAGACTTTTAATCTTCTTAGACAACACATGTCTTTAAGTAGGCTTAGAGTTATATACATATATATAGGCCACAAAAATATTGTTATGACAGGTTGTTAACCTCATACATATTAATATATTTGGTAATTTTCTTTGCTGTAATTTGTATTTAATTGCTCTTGTATATATGTATGTAAATCTTTCTAGTTCATGTTTTTATGTGCTCATTTCCTCTAAATGCTTACGAAAATTTTTTATCATTTTTTTGAAAACAACACAAAATATTCAAATGTATTTGCTGCTTTCAAAATATAGAATATAGATAGAATATTACAGGGCTTAATAAGATCACCTAAAACATCTTATAATTAATACAGCACACGTACCTAATCTTAATTTCTTAAACAATGTAACTTTATTTTTAAATTTCATCAGTGAAATGTGTTTTTAACGCATCAGAATGTAACAATTTAATCAGAAATATAAGTCTCTATTGCAGCTCTATTGCTATGCTCTCTATTGGATATTGCTGCCTTAAATAGTTATTATCTAATGCAAAGAAATCTCATCATACCTTACATGCTACTCTAGGATGTTATTTGTTGGTTCTTATGGTTAAAATGCACTAAAATATTGTTTCCATATTGTCGAATCACTTCCTTAAGCGAGTCGATCGGTAAGCCATGACCGTCCGTCCGTCCGTCTGACTGTCCATCTTAACCTTGTGCGCAATTTTTAAGATAGTTCGATGAAATTTGGAACATACTTGTTTTTCGGCCCATGGACAAAAAACGAATAGGTACAACTTATTTTTGGACCTTAGGCCCCATACAAACTCCCCTTTAGATATTGACTTAAACGTCTATAAACTTATAACCATTGGTATCGTGATGAAATTCATCATAACCAAATGCTATATAAACAGAAATCTCCTTCCTAATTTTTTGAGGATAGTCTCATATTTGACCCTCTTTTAGAAAATCAGCTTTTCATCAATTAATTGCATAAATATAACGGAATTAAGGTAAAAATCAAACATAATTCCTTTTTAAAAAATTACATTTTTTAAATATACAAATAACTGGTCTTGGTTATCATATGATCGGCCATGCCTGACTATACTTTTCTACTTATATTATCATATAACATTTCTATAATCATACATTTTCTTATGGCATTTTTCTTTCTAAATACTTAATATTACGTATGTTCAAAACTCATTTTAAATTTTAATGAAATTCCGCCATAGTTTTTTCTTATTCTAAACTAGTAAATCTTTCATATCTGTTAGCATCATATGTACATAATGCTCTTCATACCACAATAAGCTTAACTCCATTTTCTCCCAACAGGGTAATAAGAAACGAAATATTACAAAAATATTTTTGTCTTTTTAACTTGCATAAACATAGTACCTATGAGTATTATAAAAATGTAGATATTGTTCCAAATATGTGGATACACATACATTAGGGTGGCTTCAAAATATTTGTTTGTATTGATGGTCCTAAGTAAAATGATAGTTTCTCAGGAAAAACTTACATTCAAAAGTAATGAGTTAAAAAGCTAATAAAACCTCTTTTCACTACTTCTTCATTAGCAATTTAAGTCGTTATTTTAACACGGGGATTGGAGGCAAGTACTTCCACGCTTGCTTACAAATAGGGAGTTAATGAAGTACTTGCAATTGTTCTTAAAAAGAAGTTGTTTAGTAAGTTGTTTTCTTTTTTAATAATAAAAAGAGCCAGCTAGAATACGAACCAGGGACTTCGGTTCGTCAGTCAAATGTTCTATTCACTGCACCACTGCTCCGCTATTTTATTGCGCTTCAAATAATGGTTTTTACATACAAATTTAATTTTGTTTTCTGTTTTGTAAAACACAATTCTTAAGTCGCAATCAAATAAAATGTGCAAACAAAGTGACAAATACGAAAATAAAGTACTTCTATATCAGATTATAAGAAAGTCATTAACAAAGTACTACTAAGTAATGCAGACGATAAGTAGTAGTCATTGAAAAGGAAGTAGTTATGGAAGTTAACCCATTACCGAGTTTTTGCAGGGTTAGCTGAATCTAAGAGTACATTACTCAAAATGTTTGTCTTTATGCCAATATTTGGTTAAGGATAAAAAAGTCCTATGATTTTTTTGCAATAAAATTGCAGTAAACCAATTTAAAATTTTCAAAATTGCATATGGATTTTTGCAAGAAATATAGTTAGTTGGTTAGCAAACCATCCAGCAAACAATCCCGCATCAAGGATATAAATTTCAAAAACAAAAACATATTTTTAGCAATTTTTTAGAATTTTGAAATTTTTTCTATCTTAAAAAAAGAAAAAATTCTGAATGTAAAAATTTTGATGCAAAACAAGTTTTCTTACTAATTTGGACATGCTGAACACAAATAAATAAAAATATTTAAAATCGGATATCGAGATATCGCTCATTATGACACTAATTGGTTAAATTTTACTGTCGTGTTTTACCCACATAACGTTGATTTTGGACCAACAATTTGGTGCTTGTGCTTTTTAAACA
Source organism: Lucilia sericata (assembly GCF_015586225.1). Taxonomy (NCBI): domain Eukaryota; kingdom Metazoa; phylum Arthropoda; class Insecta; order Diptera; family Calliphoridae; genus Lucilia; species Lucilia sericata. The sequence goes on from NW_023994166.1 coordinate 380,810, forward strand.
ATTTGATTTCTTTTACTCCATTAAATTGCATAAAATATAATATTGATTGATATTAAATCAAATAAAAATTTTATATTTCTATGAAAAGCTCTCTACCTGTCTGATATAAATTTATGAATAATGCAAAATTTTAAATTATCTTCACGAACTAGCGAAATAAACATTTTATGCTCTCCTGAAAACTTGTATTATTTTAGAAAGAGAGAGTAGAATATAGTCCCTCGATATATATATTCGACTATGTTCTCAAAGTAAAAATACTTTTGGTACTCCGAAAAATTGGTTTTTGCTTATTTGGAAAACAGGAATTTACTTCTTCGAACTGAAAAACTGATCAGAATTAAAATTAAATTTTTTTATTATTATTTTTTTTTCATATTTTTTTTTTATTAATATGAAGCGAACACAAGCTTATTATATTGAAAGGATAATATAGTTTATAAATATCCATGAAATGACTAAAGTATATCTGAGACAAGGTACAATTCAACTTAAATGGCTTATTATGAACACTAAATCATATATTTTGTAGGGTATTATATGGTCGGTCTCGCCCGACTATAACTTCTTCCTTGTTTTTTTTTTTTTTTTTGTATTCTGTACCACGAAAACTATTGCATTTATCAAATTTCGCTGATATCTACTTTTTTACCGACGACAGCATTGATTTTGAGCAGAATGGATTAGATATCATTGATTGTTGAAACAAAAACAGTCTGTACGAATCAAAAGTGCCAGTAGAAAAACGAAAAAGTACCAGAAAGTCCTATTTTATTGATTTTAATGTTTGATAGCATTGAAGTACATGTATTTTATAGAACGAAAAGTCCCATTTTATAGTTTATCTACATGCTTAATTTTACATATGTTTCTAGGTTCAATATTATAGAAAATTCAAAAAGTACCTTTTGAAGAACGAAAAAGAAGAAAAAATCCCTTTTATAGGTTCTCCTTACTCCGGGACGTACATGCTTAATTTCATGTTTCAAGCCAATAACAACTTTAAACTTATATAATGTAAAAATATGCTTCAGATCTTAAAATTCAAAACTCACTTTTTCGATTTACAATATTTAAAGTCAATAGTTTTATAGTGTTTCAAAGTTCCTCTATTAGATTCATCTTTCTTATCACTTACTGTATGTCCTTATATGTATAAAATATTATGAAATATATAAATGAGTATATACGAGAATTTTCTGTAAGTCAGGTCTTTTCGTTCTTCATTTTCTAATGTACATTGTACATACTAGTTTTTATTTTGTTTAAAATGCTAAATATACAGAAGGATTTTACCAGGATAAAAATATAATATTTATAAACTCATATATAACAATTTTTTATGCCCTACACTACTATAGTGGCGAGGGTTGTATGAGTTTATGTTGAATCTTGTAATGATCTTATACCCACCTTCAGCTATATTATTTGCATTATTTTCTGTATAAATCTTCTAATCAAACTACAGATGGAGATCATTTACTACATGTATAATCTTTGCCGCTAGCTATATAGTTCTTCCGAATATATCTACAGAAATTATCACAACTATATTTTATGTTAAACTAAATGGTGCTGCTGATTTTCGTAATCTTTCAGTCCACATTTATCACTAGATCCCAAACAAAGTCATACATTAATAAACACTAGTATCATGATAAAACTAAGCTTAAGTAAACCAACTATTTGAAGATCCCCCCAGAAAGTAAGTATGTGCTTCGCAATTGAGGTAAAATTCAACAAAACCTTTTTATTATGAGAAATAAAATAAATTTGAAAAACACTAAAATATTTTATACAGGTTATCTTACGGTTGGCAAACCCCTTGTTTTGTTTTATAGTGTATAAAATAGAAAAGAATGTTATGCATAAAATGATATGACATGTAAAACAAATGTACCATTAGGTTTAGCATCAAGTGTAATTAGCATAAGTGTCCGCATGAGTTGACATTTTTTTAGGAAAAGAAAAAAACCAACATATTCGCACTTAAGAGGGGTCTAAACTAAATTTATGGTTGGTATTTTCTTTAAGATTTTAAGTGCAACATTAGGTTTAAGGTTTTGTTTTTGGAGTAATATTACTAATCGTGTCAACACTTAAGCAAATATAATATTTAATTACACCTCTTTAGGTTAATGGCGAAACTGGAGCAGTAGTTTATTATATAACTAATTTTTATGTATGAACGGTTTTCTATGGATATCAGGTTTAATTTTTATTAATGCTTTATTTAACTGCATAAACATTTTAGTCATAAGCTGTTTTATTTTAAAGAGTTCTCATTTGAAAAAAATAACATGTCACTTTCCATGTAAATGACAGCTTAAGTTAATGCTCTTACTTGCTTTACTGTAAGCAGATTACAAATTGTAAAATAAAATACATGCATACATACATATATAGAAAGGTTTATTTGACATTTATTATTGGCTGATTTTTACAGCGGTTACTTAGTAATTGACACTTAAAGTAAATTATTAAGAAATCACTTGAAATATTACTATTTTTTGAAAACTTAAAACGTTAAAATTTGTATGTATATTTGTCCATTACAATACGATTAAAAATTAAATTGTGGACTAATTTACCGAGCAAGGTGATGATGACCCGACGACGCCCGTTAATTTCTCTAGTCTCTGGTGAGAACCAAACCCACAATCCCCAGACTCATAAGCTAGCACACTACAAACTAGACTACCGGAGCACCCAAAATCGTCAAAATATATGTTAAAAAAAGCATTTTTCAGTCAGTATCGTCAATAAGATACCCTACATCAGCTATGAGTATACTAAAAGTGTGTTCGATATATTTGAGGAATTTACTGGTGATAAACGGGACTATTGAAATGTGTTTTATATGGGTGCTAGGACAAAATCGGGCCGATCTATGTATATAAAGTTTAATGGCTGCATTTATGTTTGTATAAAAATTATTTTTTCTAAATTTCATAGTAATACTTGTGGATATTCAAGCCATTTTCTAAAGGGGACTTTGGTATGGGGGCTAGGGTCAATTGAGGCTCGATTATTACGAAAATCGGCAGTATCATTTAGACTTATTTATCAAATTATGTTAAAAATTGTGACCTGTAGCGTGCACACAAGTTTCGCATGGACGGACAGACAGGCAGACGTACAGGTAGACGAACAGACAGGCAGATGGACAGACATGCAGACGGACAGACAGACAGACATAGCATAATCGAAAGTGATTCTGAGCTGATTGGTGGGTGTAGGACACTATAGTGGGGAGGGTATCAAAAATCGTACTTTTATATCCTACACCACTTTTTTCTTTAGATCAGATTGCATTCATTGCTGTATTTTCTTATAACTAGGTTATCTCTTCAGATTATGGATGGATGTAAAAGTGTGCCGTTGTATTTTCTATATAAAGCTTGTTAAAATCATGTCGATTAATGTTTTTCCCCTGAGTTTAGAACTCCTTAAATACATATTTAACTTAATTTTATAATTCTAATTTCAAATCATACTTACAACTTTTTAAACGTTATTTTCTAGAAGAGGAGATCTCTTAATATTTCACACATCAAGAAAAATTATTTCCACAAATATGTCTAAATTACAATGCGGGCATACAGCAGTATTTGTTGATGTTTACAGTTCATATCGAATTCATGACACGCATTCCCCGATTTAAAAAAAATGTAAAGAAATACATACATAAGCGTAAATCACAGTCATGAATAAGTATTATTGCGAGAAGAAAAAAAAAAGATGCGAAAAATTCTATGCGTATGTCTGGCTACATAAATGAAGTAGGTGGCTAAATATATGTATATGTTGCACAGAAGTCAGTGGGGGCAAAATTTTGTTATTCTAAAAACTCATCATATGTGAACAAACAACCTGCAAACAAGTCAGAATAAATAAAAAAAATCTTAAATCTTAAAATTATATTACGAATGAATGTACTTGTGTATACTTTATATATATTTTTTTCTTTTTTTGCACATGATGTGATTTTTCGTTGATGTTGTTGTATGTTGCTATTGTTTGTTGTCGTCGTAGTTGTTGTTGCTGCTGTTGGTGCTACCAGTAGCATGTTTGATAACCCTTAGGTTATTTACACTCAATTTACTGTCTGATTTATACAGACAGATATAAATTTGAAAATATTTTTCGTTTTCTCAAATACTATAAAAATGATTTATTAATTTAATTCTTTTTTTTTCGTTTGTTGTTAATTTAGTGTAAGTTTTTATTTATTTAGATTTAATTTCAATTTAAAGATTGAACAATGTGAAAAAGGAATTTATCTAAAATTTGAAATATTTGAAAGTATATTCATTCACATATGATTAAACACATGAAATTTAAGACGGTATGTTGAATGTTAGTTGTGTAGTGAGTGAGTTAGTAGTTAGTTAGTTAGTTAGTTAGTTAGTTAGTTAGTTAGTTAGTTAGTTAGTTAGTTAGTTAGTTAGTTAGTTAGTTAGTTAGTTAGTTAGTTAGTTAGTTAGTTAGTTAGTTAGTTAGTTAGTTAGTAGTTAGTTAGTTAGTTAGTTAGTAGTTAGTTAGTTAGTTAGTTAGTTAGTAGTTAGTTAGTTAGTTAGTTAGTTAGTTAGTTAGTTAGTTAGTTAGTTAGTTAGTTAGTTAGTTAGTTAGTTAGTTAGTTAGTTAGTTAGTTAGTTAGTTAGTTAGTTAGTTAGTTAGTTAGTTAGTTAGTTAGTTAGTTAGTTAGTTAGTTAGTTAGTAGTTAGTTAGTTAGTTAGTTAGTTAGTTAGTTAGTTAGTTAGTTAGTTAGTTAGTTAGTTAGTTAGTTAGTTAGTTAGTTAGTTAGTAGTTAGTTAGTAGTAGTTAGTTAGTTAGTTAGTTAGTTAGTTAGTTAGTTAGTAGTTAGTAGTTAGTTAGTTAGTTAGTTAGTTAGTTAGTTAGTTAGTTAGTTAGTTAGTTAGTTAGTTAGTTAGTTAGTTAAGTTAGTTAGTTAGTTAGTTAGTTAGTTAGTTAGTTAGTTAGTTAGTTAGTTAGTTAGTTAGTTAGTTAGTAGTTAGTTAGTTAGTTAGTTAGTTAGTTAGTTAGTTAGTTAGTTAGTAGTTAGTTAGTTAGTTAGTTAGTAGTTAGTTAGTTAGTTAGTTAGTTAGTTAGTTAGTTAGTTAGTTAGTTAGTTAGTTAGTTAGTTAGTTAGTTAGTTAGTTAGTTAGTTAGTTAGTTAGTAAGTAAGTTAGTTAGTTGGAAGCCGTAACTAAATACCACAATTTTTGTATTGTTTTGTTCATATTTCATATTTTTGAAATTAACCCCCAAGGACATTTAAATGAACAATTACTGATCAAAAATGTAGTTTCTTTAGTTTCCTCCTTTCTCAACCCCAACAAATTTCTTTCCCAAACAGTCTACAAAACAAAGCTTAAATTGCAATTGTCGTGATACTTAAATATTCAAAAAGCTAAAAGGAACGCAACAACCACTAGAGTAATTTGTTCGAAAATTGTTGAGACATTGTGGTGGCAACCACAAAACATCAACAACATCTAGTGGTAAATAAGAGAAGATTGTTACAAAAAGTAAAACAGAAAAAATGATTTTACAAAAGGAACTTCATAAGATACATTCAGAGTAAATTAAGAAAAGTGTGAAGAAGGAAAACCAATCTCAATCAAAATGAGGTTTTTGGTGGGATAAAGGGCTACATTTCCTTTGTGTATTGTTTATAATATAAAAATAGATAAAGAAAATACATTAAAAACAATGAAGTGGTTCGACCTGAAAACATGTTAATGAATGAAGTTCATTACTGGCAATAATAGCTTTTTATCACTTGTTGAAATGTCATCACATTAATTTGTTTCTTGTTTACTTAAAGCCTTTTTCTATAACAGATACAGGCAACTTAAGACCATAACAAATGAAATTATTTGAAAAACATTATATTAATAGTTTTTGTATTTTTTTAATCCTTAATAAATTTTATTAGTTTAAAAAAATATTTCTGTATAAAATTATGCATTATATTCTCTAACATTCACGCATTGAAATAGCAACCTAACAATAAGCGGTTATTCAACCTTTCCATCTAATAAAGACATATCAAAACTATAAATTGTTTGGTTTCTTCCACATCAAAAAACAGGACGAATGGCTATGAACAATAAAGCCATATAAAAACATCTAGCCATACATAAATACATACAAATATATTGATAATCTAATAAATTAAAACAAATCGACAACAACAATATTGAAATATTTGTTTTATGCTCAATTTTATTCTACATCAACGATAATGTAGACAGACAGCCAGACAGATATATAATAGACGAATATATTTATAAAATATAATCTCTACATATCAACACATAGTACATACATATGTACATATATTTACACATTTCAACATGTATCAACAACTTGTACAAAGGCTTAATAAAGCAAATGAAAAAGGTTATTTTAAATCACATTTTTATTAGCTTAGAAGAACCTAATTTATTCCTTAACTAATGATAAATAGACCAGCAGCAAAAAAGAACAAGTTAAATCACAATAAACTTAAAGTTTTTACAATAAACTATTGTTGTTTGTTATTATAAAAATTTCTTAGAAATTTGTGATTGCCAGTAACATATAAAGGATAATTTTGTAAATCATTTTCCCTCACTTCTCTATAATTTAAAAAAAAAACTGTATAAGAATATTTTCCAAAGTAATGATAAAAACTCAATATTTTTCAATCGATTAACTCTTTCTGAAAGTCCAAAAATAACATTAAAAAATTTTCTTTATTTAGCTTTTTAGACTTTTTTAATGTGTGTGTTTGCGTGAAATTTCGGATTTTTGAGAAATTTCGAAATGTTATCGCTTTTAGAAAAAAAAATAAATTTTTTTGTGAATTCGATTTCAGATTTCATTGGAAGTTTTTGTGAAAAATCGGTTCAAAGTGAAAAAATTGATTTTTGCGAAAAGTTAGTAAAACAAATAAAAAAATAAACGTAATTTAGTTAGTTAGTTAGTTAGTTAGTTAGTTAGTTAGTTAGTTTGAAAGGAGGATGTATATACATCAAATCCGAAGAAATACACCTAGGCCTCTATCGGGCCTGTTGTGCGCTCCTTAACCAGTGCCTTAGGTGGGAATCGAACCCACCACCTCCGGTCTACCAGACTAGAACACTAACCACTAACCTACCGGAGGCCACGTAATTTTATTGAAAAAAAAAAAAATTTTTGATTTAAAAAAATATTTTTTTTTTCTCAAAAATGTCATTTTCAGTAAAAATTTGAAATTTTTGTTGAAAAAATTAAATAATTTTTAATAAATAAAAGTATTTGTAGTAAATAATTTTATTTTAGTGAAAATCGTATTTTTAGTGAAAAAATTTATTATTAGTGAAAATCGCAGTTTTAACGAAAATAAAAATTTTTAGTAAAAATCATATTTTTAGCAAAAAATCATATTTTTAGCAAAAACAATCGTATTTTTTAGCAAAATTTAATTTTTCGTAAAAAATTTTATTTTTGGTAAAAAGTGGTATTTTTATGAGTAATCGTATTTTTAGCAAAAAAAAAATGAATTTTATTCGAAACTCTCAATTCGAACGTTAAAATATGACGTATGAAGTAATGACAAAAACTGGACCCAACTAGCCTTTACACAAAAATATTGTACATATAAAAAATGTTGGTCCTACACCTACACCTTAGAGTATACCGATCGACTAAGAATCACTTTCTGAGTCGATTAAGGCAGGCCCGTCCGTTTGACTGCCTGTCCATGTAAACCTGGTGCGTAAGTTACTGCCCCCAATTTTAAAGATGTTTTGATAAGATTTGGACCATATAAGTTTTTCGGCACAAAGACGAAGACTATTGAAAATGGTTGAAATCGATCTATTATTTCACTTAGCCACTATACAGCCGGACATACCGATTTAGTCTTTTTAGCTTTAAGTCAAATATACTAATCTCTACAAAAATCTGCTGTCGATTTTAGTAATGGCAAGGGTCTACCCCATACAAATCATCTTTAAAAATGTTTTAAAGTCACGATTCGCGAAATTGGCATAACAAATCTGTATATAAAAATATATTCCTCCTCCACATATTATAAGGATCGGCCCATATTTGACCCTAACTTCCATATAAATCCTCTTTTAGAATTTTCATCAATAAATTGCTTAAATACATCGGAATTAATATAAAGTTCAACATAAAGTTTTTATACCCTTCACCTTCGTGAGAAGGGTATATGTAAGTTTGTCATTCCGTTTGTAATTTCTATAATATAATTTTCCGACCCCATAAAGTATATATATTCTGGATCCTTATAGATAGCGGAGTTCATTAAGCTATGTCCGTCTGCCTGTCTGTCCTTCTGTCTGTCTGTCCATCTGTATGTTGTTGAAATCAGTTTTTAGAGGACCCCAGATATCGGCGAGATCCGAATTTTCAATAATTCTGTTAGACATGCTTTCGAGAAGATCGCTATTTAAAATTAGCAAAATCGTTCCATAAATACCGGAGATATGAGAAAAAATCCGAGACAACCTCTGAAAATTGGATGTCTGTTGGTTTCGTAGCGTTGTGTATTTTGTTTTTGCTTTTTTTTTGAGTTTTTCGTTTCGTATGTTTCATTGCCTTGTGTATATTGTTTTTGTTTTTTTGGTGCATTCAGTTTCGTATGTTTGGGTGTCTGTTGGTTTCATTGCGTTGTGTATTTTGTTTTTTTGTGTTTTTCGTTTCGTATGTTTGGATGTCTGTTGGTTTCACTGCCTTGTGTATTTTGTTCTTTTTGTGTTTATTTCGTTTAGCGTTGCTGTTGTTCGTTTTGCTATTGCTATAATAATGATGTAAACGGGAAAATGAAATAAATTAAAATTTTATAGAATTGATATTTTTTAAATACACTGTGGTGAAGGGTATATAAGATTCGGTACAGCCGAATATAGCACTCTTACTTGTTTTTAAATAAATAAGGTTTAAACAAGTAGGAAATGGATGACTATATGATACCCTACAACATGGATGACTATATGACTATATGATACCCTACAACATATTGAATTTTACCTTAATTCCGATGTATTGAAGCAATTTATTGATGAAAAACTAAACTTCTAAAAGAGGCTTTATATGGGAGGAGGAATGTATTTTTATATAAAAGTTAGTTATGCTGCAATTCATTTCGATACTAATGGTTATAATAAGTGAATTTTTGGACGTTAAAGATATTTTTTAAAGGGGGTTTGTATGGGGGCTAGGGTCAAACGACGGCCGATCATTACAAAAATCGAAATGGTCATTTATGCCTATACAAGGCTTAGTTGTAGAGATAGTAGTATATTTGACGTAGCTATGAGTTAAAAACCCCAAATCCGAAGGTCAGGTTGTAGGAGGGCTAGGTAAAATAATGAACCGATTTCAACCATTTTCAATAGATACACCTATGGTCCAAATTTTATCAAAATAGCTTGAAAATTGTGGGCTGTAGCTTGGCAACAGGGTTTACATGGACAGCCAGCCAGCCGGACAGACGGACGGACATGCCTAAATAGACTCAGAAAGTAATTCTAAGTCGATCGGCATTCTTTAAAGTGGGTATAAGACCAATATTTTTGTGTGTTATAAACATAAGCATAAACGAATAATACTCAGTGTTGGGTATCATATACTCGGCCATGCCAGACAATAATTTCCTACTTATATTTTCATTGCAATTATATTTTCAAATCTTAATATATTCTTAATATTTCAAGTAATTACGAGAAAAAAAAAGTAATCTCAGCTTAATTTGAAAACCTCTATATTTAAAAAATCACTCTAAACTCTTTTGGCACTATGTTGTCAATATAAAAGCATTTTTTCTAAGTGAATTCTGTTATTTTATTTAATTCGTTGCCAAAGTTTATTTTTCTTCAGTTTATATCCCTTTTATGTCTTGAGATATTTAAGTTATCATAAAAAGGCAAGTATAAAACTTTCCCATTAAAATACACTGACTATCTGACTTTGACTTTTTGCTATTGTTCAACATAAGTTTATAGAATTTAATTTAAAATTATTTTTCTTTATTCAGTTTTTCATTTTACTTCTTGTTCATTATTGTATTTGAGTTTAATTTGATAAGCTTGATTAAAACCATAAACACTCAAATATACACACACTTGGCAAACTGGCAAACGAATTTTTTAATTAATTTACAAATAATGTTAATGTCCAATTCCAATACAAAACGTTTAAATTAAATTTTCAACGTCATTAATACTCACAGTATTTTTAATGAATAAAAGCAGTGAGATTAAGAAAATAACCTAAAGATAAGGCGCCACCAACTAGGCAGTTAGCATATTTTAGATAAGAATTATTGTTTTATGATTTTTGTTTTTTGGGTGTAGACATTTCGTTGGGAAAATATGTTTATTTTGAAATGTAAATAAATAAAAATGTTAATTAATAATTAAGTAAAGAAAGTGGTGAGTTTGTAGGAAAAAGAAACTTACCTAGTTAACATAATATTAAAAGGTGTGTGTGTTGCTGTGAGTTGTTTGTTTGCATAATTCCCATAATAATAAGCATTTTAATTGAAACACGTTTTCTTTTAAATTGGGGGGGATATAAAATCTGTTTAAATTGTGGGAAATTTAAAAAATTAAAAACGATTTTTAGTGTTGTAATTTTATATTATTTATAATTTTTTTATTTTAAATATTCTTATTTTTTTCTTTTTTTACTTAAATATTATTAATGATTATTTCATATAAAATGACACATTTAAATGACACAAATAGTAACACATTTCTAAGGTTTTTTTTAACTATTAAAATTTTTCTTTACTTAATGCTTATTTAAAGGTCAAATAAATTAAAGATTTTTTTTTAACGCGTATTTAATTTTTTTTTATTATAAAGTATTTTCATGTAGATTTTTTTAATAAATTAAAATTATTTATTATTAAAGGTGGGTTATGTTAAATTTCTTTTGCTTTTTCAATTTATTTTTATAAAAACATTTTAAAATATTTTATTTACAATTGTTGTTGTTAATGTATTTTCTGTTGCTGCAGCTTGCTAATTTAACATTAATTGCTGTTGACATTATTGTTGTTTATTTTTTTTTTAATATTTTCTTGAAGATGAATTTTATTCTTAAAATTTTGTTGATAGAAAGTATATATTTTTAAAATTTTTGAAAAGTTTGTGTTAGTTTATGTTTACATGTTTGATATTTATTTTAATTAATTCCGGCTATTTTGGATATTTTTAAATATTTTTGAGATTGTTTAAAAATATATTTGAGTTTTATTTGTTAAAGATAAATTTTGTTTAAAATTTATTCATGAAATCCTTTAAACTTTAATTTTATTTAAGAATATTATTCTCTAGTTATTTATGTATTTGAGTTTTAATTTTTTTTTTTTTTTTGCAATTTTCACTTCTTTCGTATTGAAATCGAATACTTTCATTTATTAAAAAATCTTAAAATGTTAATTCTCTTTTAATAATTTTTGTTATATTTTTCTTTATGTTTTTATTATTTTATTCTTTAAATTCATGAATTTTTCATGAATTTGTTTAAGATTTCAAAACGTTCGACAATTTTTATTCTCGCAATATTTTGATTTATTGTTTTTTAATAAATTTTTCAAATTTTCAGTTGTTTTTCTTTCTGTTGCTACTTCAATTTAAGATTTGTTAATTTTCACTTATATTTTAAGATTTTTTGTAATTATTTTTATTAAAAAATAAATTTTTTATATATTTTTAAATCATTATTTATGCGGTTTAAATAAATAATTTAAATTTGTTTTATTAACTTCAGTATTCTCGTATTATTTTCTTCAAATCACCAATTTTTATTCTTTCTTCGCAAAACTTTTTATTCAAATTTAATTTCAACTTTAACTTAACATTCACATTAACATAGTATTTACTTCATTTTACATTATTTAGTTTTAAAAATCTTTTGCTTTAATAATTTAGTTTTAAAATAAAGTTTTTTGGTTTCTTTTTTATTTGTTTCTCATTCTTTTTATTCAAAATTTTTTAAATTTAATAAAATATTTATTTCTCTTATTAATTTTTTCTATTATTTATTACCCTTGAATATTTCTTTATTTCACAAAAATATCAATTTTTAAATTTTACAAGATTTCCTTAAATTAATCTTTCCACACAAATCTTTAAACGTGTACTTGGTTTCTTTTAATTATAATTAAATTTTCTTTCATTTTTATAAATTTTTTTCTAAATATAAAAAAAAACAAGTAAATTTCACTCTTTAACACTTTAACACAAAAAATTCCTTTTAAACACAATTATTTAAAAATTCTTCAAAATTGCAAGAAAAATCTTAAAATTTCTTTCCCACGGTTGTTTTCCATTTGGCGCGGTGTTTTTTTTAGGGTCTTATATACTTCGCTCACTCTCTCAATATCAAATATAAACAAACAAATCGAATACCGTTTACTTCACCTTAAAGGCTGTTTATGTTATATATGTAAATGTAACGAAAAAAAAAGAAATCCAAAAATTGAGAAAACCCTTTTCTTTCACAACTAAAGAGTTTGTATGCAGTATGTAAAGTCTAAATAAACAAAAGAAAAAACACAAATTTTAAAACCTTATTTTGCATATCCGCTTTACAATTGTATTTCCTCACGCGCGCACGGTAGAAATTTAACTGGAACCTTTCGCTAGCTGGCTTTCACAACAGCACAACAGTGATGGTAGTCAGAGTTTAGCAGATGTGCCAGTAACAACAACAACAACAAGAGCAATTTAACAGTATCAAACAAATATATTTTAACAGTGCTTGTTGAATAACATAAATAACACCTTTCGTTTATGTTAAACACACACTCAAACTCTCTTTTTTTTTATTTAATTGTAGCAAGAAATCAAAACAAAACTAATTTTGAAATAAACATTATAACTGTGTAAATCTTTAACATGTCTGTTACATACTGAGTGTCTGAGTTTGTTGTGATTTATTTTTAACATTTTCCATAAGTAAATGTAAACATTACTCTCACTGCCTCTTGTTGTTCTTAAAAATTTCACTTGGTCTCAGTGTTGCCATTGTTGTTCATTAAACTTTCGACACCTGCCAAACTGGTGGGTATAAAATCATGTGATTTACAACTTTTTAAATTTCTTTTCCTAATAGTTTTTCTACTTAACGCTATGTGAAAATAAGAAATTCGGCCCATTAACTCTTTCACGTATTTCACGACAACGGTGTCCCAAGTTTCTTTTTTAATTTTTCTCTATGTAGAGCATATTTTTGAGTGCATAGATATAGTAAATGCTTATTTCCATAGAAAACTAAGTCTTTTTTAGAATTTGATGGCACTACATTCTAGAAAGGATAATATGGAAAGGATAATACTTTTTTTAATTTTTGATCAAAAATGATCAATAAACGTCAACATAAAGTGTGTATTGAACTTATATTCCTAAAAAGTCCAGCGGTTTAGTATTGTGCGTGAAAGGGTTAATATAAAAAATATGGCCGAATTCATCACTGCCGTTTATAGCACACTTACTCGTTTTTATTTATTTCGTAATAATAAGAAATGTTATTAATTAATTTTGAAATTTGCCCCATTTTTTTTTTTTAGAAAATACACCTTGCAACTGACAACAACACCACCCTCACTCTACTTTTATTTTTCTTTCACCAAACATTTTACTCTCTAACTATCTCTCAAATAAATTACCAAACATACAGATTCACATAAACTTACAGCATGGGGACGTATGAGTTATGCAATTATTTTTGCCAGCACACACATACGCCCTCAATCTTAATTTACGTTGTTTCCTTTTATTGCCTACACACTGTGTCAGTAGGTTTTGTTTATCGAAACATTTCTGCAAAAATTTATTTACACTCTCTCTTTTAAATTCTCTATGTATGTTTATTTTTTCCAATATTAACTCTCTTGTGTACTCTCTCTATTCAGCATTTAGCTCATTTGAAATGAGTTTATTGAAAAGTACTGTTATGTTAAGTAATTTCTTTTCGCATGATATAAATTTGTTGTGGCACTTTATAGAAATACTAAAGAAATTATTTCGAAGTTAATAGTTAACTATCTCAAGATTTTTTCAATTCAATATGCATGTCGAAATGTTAAGGAACACGTTTGTAATTTTTAATAATTGACCATTTTTTTTTATTTCATACCAAATTTGCATATAGTTTATATACACAATATTAGCTTGTTCCAAGGAGCCGCAAGGAAAAATAAAAAAATATTTTTTTTAAAAGGGTCCTCAATTCCTTACCAACTATTGAAAGTTTTGATCGCAGTTCAACATGATTAAAAAAAATGCTGCAATCTTTTCGAAATTGCTATCAAAAATTCTGTCGTGCCACGCCCACTTACTAAATAACTATTAAAAGTAGTATATCTCGGGAACTGGTACGACTAGAGTTCTCAAATTTGAAAACTGGGAAAAAATGGGCGAACAAGCAGTAATGGGTGTGGCACATGCAACGCCTGTATTGCTAGCCAATAACAAATGACGTAAATTTTGATAACTATAACAGTAACAATTCCCAAATTTTGTAAGATAAACTTTAGTGTCAATATACAAATTATGAGCAAAAATGTGTGGATAAGAAATAGTGGGAGTGTCATCCCCCATATCTAGTTAATACCATAATTTTGTCTGGGAAACTATAAAATATGGAGTGCTAAAATTGTGTAGGAGCCACTTTGATATCAATATGAATATTTAAGACAAATATGGGTCTCCCAAAAAAAGGGGCGTGGTACTTCCCATATGAATTTAACACAAAAATTCGTATATAGGAGAAACAATTGGAGCTAGAATGCTCAAATTTTACACAAAAAATTTTGACATTCATGTTAGTATTAGCCTAATGATTTGTCGGTTCACGGGTGCATGCCTCCTCCCATAAAAATTAAATAAAAAATTTCGGGTACACCATTATAGCTAGAATCCTCAAATTTTACACGAGCAACAGAGAAATCCATGTGAACAATTTGCAGAAAAATAACCGGAATAGCATGGTACCTCCCAAATTTTTACATCTGGAAAATTATAGGAATTAAAATATACAAGTGTTGTACCTGTTGTAGGGGCGTGGTAACTCCCACATGAATTAAATACAAGAAATCTCAAATAAGAGATTCTGAACATTTGGAAAAAAATGGGTAAAATATCAATAGCGGGCGTTGCATCTCCCATATAAATTAAACATAGGTTTCCACTTTATCAATTCGGCAACAGGTTCCACTAGAAACGGTTTCTTTAGAAGCGGTTCTACTAGAATCGTTTTTTAGCAAAAAAATTATGTTCACCATAATTTTGAGAACAGGTTCCTACTTTATCAATTAGAATCTTAGCTACTTTAGTTTTAATGTGTTTACTATGGCATTGAAATTATAGAATTCGATATTGTTGAAAAAATACATCTAAGATACTATCTGATGGGACTATATTATTGGTTTTTAAAAGTTGACATGAAAATAATTTTTACTGGTGAAAGGTACATGATATTCGGTATAGCTGAACTTTGAATTATTCTTTATTCTTTATATCTATTTGTTTACAAACAATTGTTTTTTGTTGTCTAGAATTGCAGTCGATATTCAATTAGTATTTGCGCGCCAATAAATGACAATGCGTAGAATATTTTCTTTGTACTGCCCACATTTTGTATATAAACGAGTATAAATTATTTTATTTTTATTTATTTATTTTTTTTTTGCTTTTTTACATTACTCCTAAATTATATTTTAAATTATTTTCACTTTTAAAGATAAAATAAAAAACGTCAAAATCAATGTGATTTACAAAATTTCAATTCTTAATATAAAATGTTAACACAACACAGTGTAAGAAAAAATTAATTTTAAGATTACAATAAAATAATTTTAGCGATAACCGCATTTTTGTTTTATTTCGGTAACGATAGTTCAGATGAGAAGTACTGCTTTAATATTCAGCTACTTTTGATTACTCAATACTACTCAATACTTTTCGTTTGGGTACTCAATACTACTCGATACTTTTAAAGGTTTTATTTCAAATTAAAAACGAGGAATTTTTCCTTTTTTTTAAGTAAAGTTAGATCAGACATCACACCTCTTTTAACACATTTTATTTTTTTTTTTTTAGATTGCGTCAATAAATATTTGTAACTTTTTAACTATTATTGCAGTTTTTAAAATATTGTTACATTGATTTGATATTGCTAAGAGTTGCATTTCTAATAATGATATGATCTGTATTAGTTGTAGAGCTGTATTTTTTCACATCATAGCCGTTAAATTTAAATAAGTTAAATCCATATACAAGTCTGAAAGTATTGATGAACTACTTTTTCGTATACTCGATACCCACTACTCAATACTTTAACAGCACTAATGAGAAGTTATTTGGTGGTAAATCACTATAGCTTAGCGATAACGGAAATCATTTCATTAATAAAATTTTAAATAAAAATCTTTAATACCTTGTCAAATTTTGTAATTTAAATAAAATCCATTTTTATTTTCTACAAAGAAATTACCAACAACGTTGCTCTAACTATTGTATAATCTGCTGAATCGATTGTGAAAGGATCAATTATCTTCTAAATATTACAAAAATTGCTATGATGATAATATTTGGGAAGTTGCACTTGTACATACTTAAAATGGACTTATTATACCCACCATCAAAAAGGATGGGAGGTATATTGTTTTTGTCATTCCGTTTGTAACACATCGAAATATTCGTCTAAGACAAATGAAAGTATATATATATATTCTGCGTCCTTATTAGATTCTAAGATGATCTAGTCATGTCCATTTGTATGTCCGTCTGTCTGTATGTCTGTCTGTCTGTCTGCTGAAAACGCGATAGAGTCCAAACGGGTACAGCTAGAGAGCTGAAATTTTACACCGATATTTTTAGTTAATGCAAATTGTTTTCCATTGAAAATGATCAATATTGGTCCACGATTTCGTCTAGCCCCCATATAAGGTCCTCTTCAGAAATGTCTTTAATTCTCAAAATTGGCTAAAGGAAGCATATATAGCGGTGAAATTAGGCAGAAACATGTTTCATAGGAACCTAAATCTCTATGTAAAATTTTATAAAGATCGGAACATATTTGACCCTATCCCGTGCAGAAAATTACTTTAACACTCATTACTTTATTGTATTTTTAATGATGAAATTCGACATAAATAAGTTTCTTACAAGAGGATCGATCCATAATTTACCGTATCCCCTATATTCCCCGGTCATGTTTCCTTGATGATAGACCGCATATTGGTGTATTGCAATCCGGGGGAAAAGAGGTGTTACCAATACCTCTAGTCTGCCGGGGCTATAAACTGGTGTTTACAATTTACTGCCTGGCCCAGTCCTTACATGAATTGAGTGAGGTCTAACCAGAGCACCAAATAATCTGGTACTACGGGTGGCCAGTTGCCCACAGGACTTGTCCGGGCTGGTCAGTTGGTTGAGGTTACTTTGGGATCCACGTGGTGGCTGTGGTTGAAACCTAAATCGCAGAAAGGGGGTGCTTGGAAAAACGACTGATACGCGGTGAAATATAATTTTCATGATGAATTTCTGTTATCGTTCCTAGATGCTAGGAGCGGTACAAACTACAGAGCATGACTGTGGATTAATAAAATGTTGGGTTTGAGCTGATGATACAAAGAGTGGGTATACGAGGTGGAGTTAACTCTGATTCGATAGAGCGGATGGAGTAATTGATGGATTTGACGGATGGCGTGATTCGTGGCTTATGATGTGCTAAATAATGGTGTATCAAGGTGGAGGCGAAGTTGTGGTGTAAGGTCTTCACTGCCCTTTCTTTAATTTATAGGCGATTTTCCTTCATGGTTGAGTGTATTAGAGTTTACTCTAAAACATGCTCAACTTAACACAGTGGGTCTTTGCGGACACTGAAATAAGTCTTGTCTATTAAAATGATCCGTGTTTCGGACAACTAATTACGTCCCCTAGCTGCTGTTGCCGAATCAACAGAGCCACCTCAGTAGTGTCTTAAAAAAACGAGTACAGCGAAAAAATTCGACATAACTAAGTTTATTACAAGCCAAAATCTCTCTACGAAATGTCAAGAAGATCGGTACATAATTGATCCTATCCTCTTCAGCAAATTACTTTAACGCTCACAACTGGCTTAATAATAGCAGTGTAGTGGTGAAATATATTATAAACAAGTTTTATACCAACAAATATCTCTCTAAAGGCACTATTCCTAAAATCACTCTGATATCTATATTAATTTCGAAGAGTAAAATTCAGCATATATCAAATAAATGAAGACCTTCCAAAATTTGCTTTAATTTCACGGCACAACATTTGTTGTGCATGACAGAATATAAAACTCTTGCTTGTTTTTTTAAATGTTTGTTCTTGTACTCATCAGTTTTGTAGATTTTGGTCAGAAATGGAACATGAGTGTAAGAACTTTCAATTTTAAAAATGCTTAGACACTTTTTTTGAAAAATTTACTTTTGAAAAAATGAAAAACATTACACATATGTATAAACTGATAAGTAGAAAATCAATTGTGAAACATCCACTACACATACATACATATGTATATTTAAAATATAACAAAGTATTATTTATAGCATGGTTTGCTTCAGCAAAAATCCATTGACAATTGTGACACCAAATATCATTGCTAACGATAAAAAAATTGTAAAAAAAACATTATAAATATTGAAATATACATATCTACTATATGTATGGTATTAAACGAAGATATGAATGAAATTAAAAATTGTTTGCAACAACAGATACATATTTTTAAGAGGTCTGTTTTTTTTTAAATATGAATAAATAAATAAAAATAAATTTGAATATTAATTTATAAGCAGATTTCCTGTTCATAGAACAGAATAAATTTGACAATTGTAAAAGAAGGAAAAACGAAAGCAAATGTTAAATAAATGTATATATTTCCCCTCAACCCATTAATTCATTTTTAATATTTTTAAAAGTGAATTTTACTGTTTTGTTGGCTGTTTTCATTAGTTTATTACAGAGAATAATTTCGCATCGGTTGGATGCATAAATGAATACAAAGTTCGATTTTCTATACGAACTTTTCTGTCTATTTCAGTTTTAATGGATGAATGATTGAATCTACAAAAAAATTGTAGATGCAAAATAGAAAGAACAACAGACAAAAATATAATAATAATTTATGTTATTTTTCTCTTGCTGTACTTGTATTTATTTATGTTTATTAAACAAAACAAGATGCTTTATTTATCTTTTGAACATATTGATGGTATGTCATGTTTTTCAAATGAACCGAAATACTAAATGAAATAAATGTTTTCTATTTGTTTTTTTTTTCTTCGTTTTATTTTAGATTTTGCGGTGTTTTTTCATTTTATGTATAGAATTTTTGAATTTCCGTCTTTTTACCAATTTTGTGAAAACATGAAAGACACATGTACTTGTATGTTGTTTTCTTAATTGTATTTTCAGAAAAAAAAATATTAATAAAAATAGCTCTTTGTGAGGTAGTGTACATTTTAATATTTTTATTTACTTAACATCAAAAATATTTTAATTCAATTTTCAAATGTTGAAACTTTTGTGTTCAAAATAATTTTTAATAATGGTACTGTTTAATAGAACATTTAGTAAAATACCAAATAATTTTTTATCAATAAATATAACTTATATCTGCTGCTTTTTCCTAGAGATCTGAATCAGAACATAGTTTATAGGTATCTTTGGGTACCTAGCGAAAATATTTGTACAATATAATTTAATCCATAGTATTGTCCAAGACCTTTTTCCAATTTCCGTCAAAATATATCAAAACTGCAGTCACATCTTATAAGGTCAAGAACGAATCAACCCAGTTTTCACCAGGAAGTGAAGTGCATCCCATAGAGAGCGTTCATCAATCGAAACTAAGAATAAAAGTAGTTGAAGGTCAAGAGACAAATCTGTCTAATGATTTCGTTCTGAGAATTATAATCTTCACGGAATATTGCCCCAGTTCTTGATTTTTAAACTTTTTTCAGAACACCACAAACCATGTAAGTTAGTTAGTAGTTAGTTAGTTAGTTAGTTAGTTAGTTAGTTAGTTAGTTAATTAGTTAGTTAGTTAGTTAGTTAGTTAGTTTAGTTAGTTAGGTAGGTAGTTAGTTAGTAGTTAGTTAGTCAGTCAGTAGTTAGTAGTTAGTTAGTTAGTTAGTTAGTTAGTTAGTAGTTAGTTAGTTAGTTAGTTAGTTAGTTAGTTAGTAGTTAGTTAGTTAGTTAGTTAGTAGTTAGTTAGTTAGTTAGTTTAGTTAGTTAGTTAGTTAGTTAGTAGTTAGTTAGTTAGTAGTTAGTTAGTTAGTTAGTAGTTAGTTAGTAGTTAGTTTTAGTTAGTTAGTTAGTTAGTTAGTTAGTAGTTAGTTAGTTAGTAGTTAGTAGTTAGTTAGTTAGTAGTTAGTTAGAGTAGTTAGTTAGTTAGTTAGTAGTAGTTAGTTAGTTAGTTAGTTAGTTTAGTTATTGTTTAGTTAGTTAGTTAGTTAGTTAGTTAGTTAGTTAGTTAGTTTAGTTAGTTTAGTTAGTTAGTTAGTTCGTTAGTTGTAGTTTTAGTTAGTTCAGTTAGTTAGTTAGTTAGTTAGTTAGTTCTAGTTAGTTAGTAGTTGTTAGTTATTAGTTTAGTAGTTAGTTAGTTAGTTAGTTAGTTCGTTAGTTAGTTACTTTAGGTTAGTTACTTAGTGTAAGTTAGTTAGTTTAGTTAGTTAGTTAGCTAGTTAGTTAGGTTGTAGTTAGTTAGTTAGTTCGTTAGTTAGTTAGTAGTTAGTTGTTAGTTAGTTAGTTAGTTTAGTTTAGTTAGTTACGTTGTAGTTCGTTAGTTAGTTAGTTAGTTAGTTAGTTAGTTAGTTAGTTAGTTAGTTAGTTAGTTAGTTAGTTAGTTAGTTTAGTTAGTTAGTTAGTTAGTTAGTTAGTTAGTTAGTAGTTAGTTAGTTAGTTAGTTAGTAGTAGTTAGTTAGTTAGTTAGTTAGTTAGTAGTTAGTTAGTTAGTTAGTTAGTTAGTAGTTAGTAGTTAGTTAGTTAGTTAGTTAGTTAGTTAGTTAGTTAGTTAGTTAGTTAGTTAGTAGTTAGTAGTTAGTTAGTTAGTTAGTTAGTTAGTTAGTTAGTTAGTTAGTTAGTTTTAGTTAGTTAGTTAGTTATTAGTAGTTAGTTATGTTAGTTCGTTAGTTAGTTAGTTACTTAGTTAGTTTAGTTAGTTAGTAGTAGTTAGTTGTTAGTTAGTAGTTAGTTAGTTAGTTAGTTAGTTAGTTGTAGTTGTTCGTTAGTAGTTAGTTAGTTAGTTAGTCTAGTTAGTAGTTAGTTAGTTAGTTCGTTAGTTAGTTAGTTAGTTAGTTAGTTAGTTAGTTAGTTAGTTAGTTAGTAGTTAGTTAGTTAGTTAGTTAGTTAGTTAGTTAGTTAGTTAGTTAGTTAGTTAGTTAGTTAGTTAGTTAGTTAGTTAGTTAGTTAGTTAGTAGTTAGTTAGTTAGTTAGTTAGTTAGTTAGTTAGTTAGTTAGTTAGTTAGTTAGTTAGTTAGTTAGTTAGTTAGTTAGTTAGTTAGTTAGTTAGTTAGTTAGTTAGTTAGTTAGTTAGTAGTTAGTTAGTTAGTAGTTAGTTAGTTAGTTAGTTAGTTAGTTAGTAGTTAGTTAGTTAGTTAGTTAGTTAGTTAGTAGTAGTTAGTTAGTTAGTTAGTAGTTAGTTAGTTAGTTAGTTAGTTAGTTAGTTAGTTAGTTAGTTAGTTAGTTAGTTAGTTAGTAGTAGTTAGTTAGTTAGTTAGTTAGTTAGTTAGTTAGTTAGTTAGTTAGTTAGTTAGTTAGTTAGTTAGTTAGTTAGTTAGTTAGTTAGTTAGTTAGTTAGTTAGTTAGTTAGTTAGTTAGTTAGTTAGTTAGTTAGTTAGTTAGTTAGTTAGTTAGTTAGTTAGTTAGTTAGTTAGTTAGTTAGTTAGTAGTTAGTTAGTTAGTTAGTTAGTTAGTTAGTTAGTTAGTTAGTTAGTTAGTTAGTTAGTTAGTTAGTTAGTTAGTAGTTAGTTAGTTAGTAGTTAGTTAGTTAGTTAGTAGTTAGTTAGTTAGTTAGTTAGTTAGTTAGTTAGTTAGTTAGTTAGTTAGTTAGTTAGTTAGTTAGTTAGTTAGTTAGTTAGTTAGTTAGTTAGTTAGTTAGTTAGTTAGTTAGTTAGTTATTAAATTAATTAGTTATTTCCTGGTCTACCAGGCTAGAACACTCCTCTAACCTATCGGAGGCCACTTATATGGGTACTAGGGTACTGTAGACTGATATTACCCATTTCCAATATAAAATAAAAAGCATTAACTTAAAATATAGGGTCCATTTACACTATATCGTGTTTTCAACAGACTGACAGACAAATAGGCGGACGTCTATTTCGTCTTAAAATCTAATAAAAACCAAGAATATGTGTATGTATATACTTGTATGGGTCGTGGACCAATATACTAGATCATATTTTGTGTATGTTCCAAAAACATACATATATAAACGTATGTATGTATATATTTGGGCAATAAAAATTAACCAGACATTGCGAAATGGGAATAATTCGATCTGTATAGTTAAAATATTCATCATTGACACTACAGGTTTTAGTTTGAACTTTTATATAAATGTGAAACCTAATATGCTTACTAAGTTTTTTAACAAGTTTTGCATACAAATATCCATATTTTGGTTACATGTGTCTGAAAATACACATGTATTTTTAAATAAAATAAGTATAACGGTGCTAAATATGCCAAATTCATCACGTTTAAAAAAAGGGTTTTTTCTATACCAACTTGTTTATCTTGTGGATTTTCTTTTTTACACATTTTTTTCTTTCTTATCAAAAACCAAAATGGTTTTATGTGAGCATCTTTGTTTTAAGTTGTTCTTGGTTTATTTTTTATTCTGTTGCATACCTTTGGGGAAATGTTAACTCAAGCCGAAAACAATAAATCAAAGAATAAAATATAAAACCCAAATGTATCATAAATCAAAAATTGAATATTAACAAATATAATTTGTATATATAATATGATTTCTTTTCCATCTGTTTATAACAGTTTCTTTAAATTTATGCCAAAAAAAAAAAAATTGTAAACAATTATTAAAAAGTCTAGCATTTAAAATATTTAAATGGAAGTAGGTCTTTAATATTAATTTAAATAAATGAATTGCTACTTAATTTAAATACGATTTAAGGCAAAAATAACATTGAACTTGTTTTATAAAAATAAACATCATACAGAATGTCATTTCCTTATTTGTTAAAAAAAAAACTCCTACAAAAAAATAAATGCCCTATAAAAATAAACATTTTGTGAGAGCAGAGAAAATTAAAACATCTGTTATCTTAACAACAAAAACAAACAAGCAAACAATGAATGCAATTTTTTTGTTATTGCTGCAATGTGTGTTTTTCAAGCGTTAACAGTCGCTGTGCATAAATTATATATCAATCAAATGTTAGAAAAGGAAGGAGAAATAATAGAAAAATAATAGAGGGAGAGGTGGTTAGTTTTTTTGTTTTATTATTGTTGTTGTAGTTTTTTCTGCTCAACCTAAGCACATGTAGTTGCCCGTATAAACGTGTAAAATGCATTTATTGCTTCTGTTTTGATATGTGTTGCAAATGTTCATATTTAAAGGGTACCCCAAAAAGAGTTAGTATTGTTGAAGCTAATCTATTGAAAACTTGGAATTCACATTTAAAGCCAAAATAATTTCTATCCAATTTAAAATTTCCTTAATTTTTTTTAAGAATCTGAAATTCTGGCCAAAAACACCATTCATGAAAATAGTCTTTATAAATAATATATTTTCTCACTTGTTTATTAGCATGTGTTATTTTTATTGTTTATATTTTTTTGTATTTTTAATTGATGTTGGAAACACATCTAGCATTAGATATCTGTCATTGTGAATTCATAGTTTTATGGTCAATTACCCATTAAAATGATGAATTTCAAACAATTGAGGAAATTAGTTAATTTAATAAATCAAAATTGAATTAAAACATAGATACAAAAATGTAGACAAGTTTTAGTCGAATAAGATCGTACTCTATACATTTTGGCATGTACTTTAAAAAGTCTTACTATTTTTGCTGTTTATTTGAAAAAAAAATATTCAGAAAATCTTTGACTCAAGAAGTCATTCGTAAAAAAATTATAATAATGATAATCTACCTATAAATCAAAGGGAACATTATTAAATAGCTTTTCTTATATACGGATCTTATACGGTGGACTTCAACTAAGAAGAATTTTGTTGTACAAAGTTTAGAGATCAACATTGGGATAACAGGTGATGTAAGAACTAGTCCTACAGAAGCTCTGAACACTATATTGCACATCATACCTTTAGATCTGCATACAATGGCCATGTCTGCTTGCTGCGAGGCTTAACTCATCCGGAAGTTGGAGATCAAGAACATATTGACACGCTAAGATTTAAAGCCTATTACCTCCAATCTTGAACCTACCATCCGACAATATTACCCCACACCCGGACTTCGATAGAGTTTTCAAGGTCAGAGTTCTTTCTAGGAGCGAGTGGTGTAGAAGTAACCTACCGAGCGAATATACCATCAGAATCTTTATAGATGGTTCCAAAATAAACTGCGGTACTGCAAGTATATCTCACCGTCTTCCCAACAACTGTAGTGTCTTTCTGGCTGAAATATTTGCGATAATGTCAACCTGTATGACCTCAATATTCGTGACAACATAGGAATCTTTGTCGAAAGTCAAGCGGCACTTCTCTCACTAAACTCTTATACTACCACTTCCCTATTAGTTAGACAATGCAATAAGGATCTGTGAAGGCTGGGTCGCCTGTCTGACACTACCCTTGTTTGGGTCCCTGCACATAGGGACTACCATATTAATGAACAGGCAGATGAGCTTGCCAGAACAGGATTTGCTCTTAATATTTATCAAGAGCAGTATCCTCAGATTCTTTCCTCAGAAGGATGAAAATAGGTGGAATAACATAGACACATGTAAAAGGGCCGTTATTGAGGCCCTCCTTCAATGAGAAATGCACAAATCGAGGTTGATAGCAGTAATAACAGGACACTGGATGATAGGCAGACATGCAAGTTGGTTTGGGCTCTCCTTCAACGAACGCAGTTGAAAAGACAGGTCTTCCATCTACTGTGTGAATGCCCTGCTCTGGCCGTAAAGATAAACTACTTTCTTGACTTCTAACTTTGGTGAGATATCTGGGTCTAAGCTATCTGGTCACAGCTACAGGCTGGATCTAATACTATAAATTCTACATCTGACGAGTGGAGTGGTCCGGTTAAAACGGAGTCTCTTCGACTCTACTTGAGTTCGTGTGCAATGAAATTCATAAATTCTTAACATTTCAAGTTCAGGGTATTTGTGTACGAGACGTCTTACCCTATGTGTATAAATGTTCTAAAAAGACATATAGTACATGCATACTTACATATTTATATACAGATATATGTATGTTTTCTATATGCACTGTGTGACACATATACATTAGGGTATTCATTAGTCTATGGAAAAACTCGAAACCATTCAACTATAGTTGGTAAACCAAAAATAATGGTATTAATCTATCATTACTTTATATAAACCGAAAGTATTTTATTAATATTAACCATTTAAACTAACGTTGAGCCCACTTAATAAATATCGACATTATGAATGAGTATACATATGTACATTGCTACATACATATGCCACCAATCGCAAGTACTACATACACCCTCAGAAGTCATGTGTGGCAATGTGGCAATTTCAATAAATAAAACTTAATTCTCTGTGGTAGTTCATTGATTTCTTTTTCTTTCGTTTAATTCTATTTTTATATAAAATTTTATTGAAAAATTTTAATTTCATACACAGAAATTTCATAATTTTTTATTTATTTTTTTTTCTGTAGTTTATCACACAAATATTTTCACAATGGCATATGAAGTTGAATGGAAAAAATCATGAAAAGAAAAATATAATGATTTATTTTTTGCTGTGAATAACGATTTCAAATTGAATACAATAATTACATATAAATATTTAATAAAATTTCGCGCTGAGCTGATGCTTAAAAAGCTATTGTAAGAAAATTCATTTGAAGAACTTTTTATGAAAAGTATTTAAAGTATCACAATTACATACATTCAAATATGATAAAGAAAATTAAAAGTTAACAATAAATCATAGTGTAAGAAGTACATACGATCTATATATACATATATATATGTATAAGTAACAAGATATTAACCCATAAATATACCATACAAAGGTCTATGAATTAAATCGCATCACTTTATTTTAAATTTAAATATATTTTATTCCATTGTGCAACATTTACCAAATTAAATTTCAATTACATAATTTTAATGAAATACGGTGCAAACTTGCCCACTTGAACCAATAAGTAACTGAAAATTTTAAGCTTGCTAGAATAAAAATTATGAAAATAAATTTCTAATTCTAATTCAATGGAAATTAATTACTAGTTTCTTGATTCGCCCCCATAATATTTACCAAAGAAAAAATTAGGACTTTTACACATATGTTTACTTAAATAGAACTGAACTAGAACTGAACTAGAACTGAACTAGAACTGAACTAGAACTGAACTAGAACTGAACTAGAACTGAACTAGAACTGAACTAGAACTGAACTAGAACTGAACTAGAACTGAACTAGAACTGAACTAGAACTGAACTAGAACGAACTAGAACTGACTAGAAACTGAACTAGAACTGAACTAGAACTGAACTAGAAACTGAACTAGAACTGAACTAGAACTGAACTAGAACGAACTAGAACTGAACTAGAACTGAACTAGAACTGAACTAGAACTGAACTAGAACTGAACTAGAAACTGAACTAGAACTGAACTAGAACTGAACTAGAACTGAAACTAGAACTGAACTAGAACTGAACTAGAACTGAACTAGAACTGAACTAGACTGAACTAGAACTGACTAGAACTGAACTAGAACTGAACTAGAACTGAACTAGAACTGAACTAGAACTGAACTAGAACTGAAACTAGAACTGAACTAGAACTGAACTAGAACTGAACTAGAAACTGAACTCGAACTGAAAACTAGAACTGAACTAGAACTGAACTGAACTAGAACTGAACTAGAACTGAACTAGAACTGAACTAGAACTGAACTAGAACTGAACTAGAACTGAACTAGAACTGAACTAGAACTGAACTAGAACTGAACTAGAACTGAACTAGAACTGAACTAGAACTGAACTAGAACTGAACTAGAACTGAACTAGAACTGAACTAGAACTGAACTAGAACTGAACTAGAACTGAACTAGAACTGAACTAGAACTGAACTAGAACTGAACTAGAACTGAACTAGAACTGAACTAGAACTGAACTAGAACTGAACTAGAACTGAACTAGAACTGAACTAGAACTGAACTAGAACTGAAATAGAACTGAACCAGAACTGAACTAGAACTGAACAAGAACTGAAAATTATATTTTCATACGTAGATTTAAAATCTTGTTTAAATTTTAGGGGGCAATAAAAGTTTTAATCTGAAATGTGTCTTTCTTATATTAAGGTTACCATATGTACATATGGCATCATTCTGTGTAATTTTATGCCACTTCCCTTGTCAGTTCTACAAAGTACGCAAATATTACTAACCATATAAAGTTAAGTTAATAACATAAAGCAAATATATGTATATCTGCTCATTATGAATTCTGGTAGGTTAGTGGTTAGTGTTCTAGTCTGGTAGACCGGAGGGGGTGGGTTCGATTCCCACCTGAGGCACTGGTTAAGGAGCACACAACAGGCCCGATAGAGGCCTAAGTGTATTTCTTCGGATTTGATGTATATACATCCTCCTTTCAAACTAACGAACTAACTAAGGGTATTAAGCACTTTCA
Organism: Lucilia sericata; assembly: GCF_015586225.1. Classification (NCBI taxonomy): domain Eukaryota; kingdom Metazoa; phylum Arthropoda; class Insecta; order Diptera; family Calliphoridae; genus Lucilia; species Lucilia sericata. The sequence goes on from NW_023994166.1 coordinate 408,694, forward strand.
AAAAATAAATGTATCCCCTATGTCCTATTCATATAGGCAGAGGATATCAATCAACTTTATATAATGAAGCGAAAACTTAAACATTTTTGTTCTGAATAGTAATCTTCATATGGTCAATCCACGTCAACCTAGGAAAAGCTTATGAAAAAAACACTATAATTCGGAACAACTACCCTGAACGGCAAAGTGACGATAGTAACATAACAAAATATGCACTACTCTCGTAAGTGCACGTACATACATATGTACATTAAGGTGGACCCGTTTGGAGAAAAATGAAAGATTGGTTCATTTTAGATTACATTTCACCAAAACGATTTTATTTCGCTTTTCGAAAATCAATTAAGATCAAATTTGATTTGATTTTTTCGATTTTCATCCCATATCATGCCTTAATAATGTAAACAACAACATTCAAAACGTTATTTATAAAGAAAGTGCGACAACAAATGAAAAGCTTTAAAATGTATGACTTAATTATTTGGTTAACACAAAATCGAATAGAAATTAGTTTTGCAAATTAAAATTAGGTGGAATAGATGGAATCTTAAAAAATTTAAATTCTATGATACATATATGTATACCCCCTTATTCACAAACAAAATTTTTATTTTATAAACGGTTTATAAATTAGATTTTGTATGGAAATTTTGTTTTATAAACCTTTTATAAAATAAAAATTTTGTTTGTGAATAATGGGGTTAATATGTAATAATTTCAATTATATTTACATTAAAAAAATTCTATATAAAAAAATTTTAAAACCTTTTTTTATGAAAAATTAAACATTAAAGCGTCTCTTATTAATTTCGGTAGGAGCATCAGCAACCTTTCTTTTTTAAACACCCTAATGTATATATATGAGAGAGTGTATTCATATCTATAACTGTAATATTCAACACCATTTCAGCATTTGTGCATATACATATAAGATCATTGCATGTACCTATGTATAAACATTAACATGCAAATACACGTTTAAAAGATAAACTGAAATGATATCCCAGCAGTTCGACGGGACAGTCCCGAACTGACCACTTAACCTACCACTTGTGGTGGCCCCTAGCCACCTGACTACCCAGGTGACCAACCATTTTAACATGGGCTTGTCCTACGAGGAAGTCAATCGTCACTCTACACCCTACAAAGATACAGTAAAGAGACGATTGCCTCCGCTCTCACTTACAAAGGGGACACTAAAGTGACGACTGTCTTCATTCTCGTTTACAAAGAGTTTATTTGTGACGAAAGACCAAAAACATACGAATTGGAGATGGTAAGATATTAATGGAACTAAAATTTTAAGTGTCTACTCTCTTGAATACTATGGGACAATAATATGACGATTGACCCGAAAGATATAAATTTGAGTCAACCAGATGGTGGCACATTAGTAGAAAGTAACAATCATTTCTCTAAAAGATGGGTAAAATAACTACTTTCGGAAGTACAACAAAAAAAAAAACAACTTTTAAGAGTATAATCTCTAGGTTACTTGAGGACAGTAAAGAGAAGACTGTCTCCGCTCCCGCTTACAAAGAGAACACTAAAGTGACGACTGTCTTCATTCTCGATTACAAAGGGTACATTCGTGACGAATGACCCAAAACATACGAATTACGATCATCCAGGTGGTTAACTATTAGTGAAAATTACTGTCTTTTTCGTATGCATTGACTCTTTGTCGAACTGCTGGGGTTTAAATGCTGGAGTAGCACTATATACAAATATCAAAACGAAAAATATTCATTCTCGTGGTTTTGTACACAGATGAATGAAGTAAAATATGTTTATCTGTATTAACATGCATATTTAGATTTGTATTATGTCCCAAATTAAAATTGTTTTGGGGTCTTAGTGAAATAAAAGACCAATATTAACTATTTTTAATAAACCAGATTAATAAAGAAATTGGTGGAATATTTCAGCTCTTTTCCTTCACCCTCTTGGACATTATTTTCAACAGCCATACACATGAATATGTTTACATTATACTGGAACCTAATTAGGAGTCACAATACATATACTTCGTATTATCTTGTGGTTTGAAGTCCAATAATTCTATGGGTTATATATAAAGTCATAAAACCATTATAATCCCTATTATTTGATTGATATTATAAAAGTCCTTTCAGTCTGGATTTTCAAATACCCTGTTATATTGTTATAAAAAAAGTTTGAAAGAAACTGTCATTTGAATTTCAATATCTTAAATACAGAACAAATTTTATATGCAAACTGAACTTTTTTTATTATTTTACTAATCGCGTCTGAATACTAACGTTAAATTTTAAACATAAAAGTAATTTTAAAGCACATTTAAAAGTAAAACATTTATAAAATTTACATATGAAAACTACGCAACAATATTAAGGCATAAGTTTTATGGCGACAAAAACAACTTAAACAATCTTACAAGGATTTGATTAAATTTTGAAAGTCATTACTTTTTAGGCACCGACCTATTAATTTAGGTGGCTTAGTAAAAGTTTTCTGTTTTTTTTTTTTTTTCTTTAAACAGGGATCATGTTTGTTTTAACATTCAACTTTACACACAATCGTTTTAATTTATATTTGAATGACATTTCCATTTAAATTTCATCTCTGTCTATAAAGTTTTTTATTAAAAATTTTTTTTTGTTCAATTTTGCAAGTAAAGTGCCATTTCATATATAAGTTCAGGCTTTTCGCAATTTATATGTAGAAATACAAATATAATGCTGACTTCATACATAAATGCCTAATGCTGTGTACGGAAAAATTCGCATAAAATCATTTCTATTCTTTTAAAAATCGTTTTAATTTTGCATAACGTTTGTTTTTTCCCCGTTTTATATTTAGGGAAATAAATATTTATACATACGCTAAAAGATAATGACATAGCTATTGTTATGTAAATACAAAGTGGTATGAGTTTTCATATCAAGTAAGCTTTTCACCTGTTAAGTTTTTTTTTATTTTTTTTTTTTGTCGACAAAAAAATTTTAATCTGATGTGGTTCAGTAAGCATTTCAAAATTTTATCCAAGCATTTTAATAAATAGTTTGAATTGTTTTATTTCTTTATATTTTTTAATTATAATAAGATTTTTATATTGCAGTAAAACCTAATGATGTGTGTAAAAGAGGATTTAAAGAAAAATAATTTCGAAGAAATATACAAAATAAAAAATGTTTTAAAATAATTTTTTGTTATTGAACTAATTTAAGGTTTAAAATAGTAAGAAAGGTAAATTTAAAAGTATATTTTGTTTATAGCACAAATTTTCATTTAATTTATGGTTTAATTTTAAATATTTATTTAAATTTTTATTTATTATAAATATTTAGCATGAATGCCATTACTAAAGATAACAAATTTTAAGGGTTTTCATTTAAATTAATTAACGTACTGTGTACAATATATTAACAATAAACTGATTTTTGAATCAATCCTTATTTCCTAGCCAGCTGTAAACTTTAAAGTTATTTTCTGAAGATGGAGGTTAATTATTGCTAATGAAATTCCATATTTTTCTTACTATAGTGGGGAGGGTGTTATGTGTTTGTGCTGGTGTTTGTAAGACCCAGACATATTGGTCCTACACACACCTTAAAGTATACCAAACGACTTATAAGTCTAGTTAGCTATGTCCGTCTGTCTGTCTGGCCACGTAAACCTTGTGCGCACGATACAGATCTCAATTAGATGAAATTTGTTTAATATCGGTCCATTATTTCGCCTCATTTGATCCTTGCCCCGTATAAACTCCCCATCAGAAAATGAGTTGAAGGTCAAAATTCATTTACAAACACCAATAACAAGATGAAATTCTGTATAATGTTGACGTAAATTCCTCTATCAAAATTTATAAGAATAAGCCCATATTTATCTTACCCTCTCTTGTAGAAAATCTATTTTTATACCCACCATCAAAAAAGAACACATCGAAATATTGATCATACCCGCCACAAAAGTATATATATTCTGGGTCCTTATTAAATTCTAAGACGATCTAGCCATGTCTGTCCGTACGGCCGTCCATCCGTCTGTCTGTCTGTCTGTCTGTCTGTCCGTCTGTCTGTCTGTTTAGTGGCCCCAGAAAAACAACTTTAACATAACATAATCCTCCTTTTTGAACACTCACTTGTGTAGGATATCCCGACTATACATTCATACTTGTTTTTTTTTTTTAATTTATGTTGTTTTTCTAGTTTACAAAGCGAGCCTTATAATTTCACTATTTGACCCTTTCCAAGCGGACGAAACTTATGTATAAAAACAACAACATTAGACATCAGATATCTTAATTAAGCACTGAAAACGTTTAAATAATTATAATTACTTTTTCAAGTAGATATTATCACTGAAAAACAAATATTTTACTGATGGAAAGAAAAATACTCAAAATAATCATGATTTTCAACTTTTACCCGGCAAAAACTAAACTTACAATTGTACAAGTTATAAAATTTAATTCTAAAAGTTAATTCTAAAAAGTAGAAAAGCGATTGATAGATACTGAGATTCACTTTAAATTTAAAACACAAGTTTGAGGGTGGGTATATTATACTACTATTAAGTAAAGTTATTGCTGGGTTTGTAAGAAGACACTTGTAAATTAATTTTAATTGATTGCACCTAATGAATTAATTTTTCAAATATACATTGAAAAGCCAAAGGTTACACCAAATTGCCAATTAGTTCATACCAAAACTTAAGCACACTAATTAAGCTTTATCGTTTGTCTATTTAGAGATTTTTTGCTATTCATATAATTAAATAAACATTTATCAAGTTAATGAATGAACAAAAAGTTAAGCTACATTTCTTAAATCTGATATGAAATATGAAAAAAAATATATTTGATACACAATTCACAAACTGCCAAAAACTATAATGGTAGTACTTTGATTTAGCCAAAAAAGAAATGTTTTTTATTTTTTTTTTTTTTTTTTTTTTTGTTTTTGTTCTTTTTACATAAACCAAAGGATTTAAAACAAGTAAGAGTTCGACTGTGACGAATCTTATACAGCCTTCACCATAATGTGTTTAAAAAAGAAATTGTTAGTACACATGTTATTTCAAAAAATACCAGTTGAAAAACGAGGTAGTACCTGAAAGTCCCCTTTTAGAGAGAGAAACTCGTCTAAGTTCAATATTAAAAAAGATTCAAAAAGTACCAGTTAAAGAACAAAACAAATTCACGCTATCAAGATATATGTATGATTATATGGTTTTAGGTTCAATATTGTATAAAACGTAAAAGGTATCAGTTGACGAACGAAAAAGCTTTTTGGTGCTTTTTCCTATAGATTCACTTAGGACTCTGAATGTTTAATTTTATGTTTTTATGTTCAATATTATTGAAAATTCTAAAAGTACCTATTGAAGTACCAAAATGTACCCTTTTATAGATTCACATTTAATACAGGCTCCACATGCTTAATTTTAGGTTTCTATGAAAAATTTTAAAACGGCTGTTGATTCTTCAATTAAAAATACAGCGAATTATTGTGATCCTTTAAGTTTTCCATTAAACATTGATTTGTATGAAAAAAGTAAAATCGACTATATATCCTTAAATAATACTTCAATTAAAAAAAAAAAATTTTTTTACTTTTAGCACTTGTTAAAATATCAATGAGGTGCCATCCTAACCCTGATGTATTATATGAATGTATAAAATATGTATATACGAGTATAAAATATACACCAGCTTTGATGAATTTCTTTTACATGAGGGTTTAAATCAAAAGTATACGTGAGCAATGTTAGTAATGGCATTCATTGGAAGAAATATTTGCTAAAGGATTTTTCATTTCATACAATGTCATTACTGTTTTCCATTTGTAGTAATACGTTTTTTTTTTTTTTTTTTTTTTGTTCATATTTTTTAAAACTTATTTAAGGAAATTTATCATAACGTATAAAGATATAAAGGGTACGATGTCATAAGTAAGTTTTGCTAAAGAAAAGAAATTCATCAATAAAATATTTTACCTGTGTATACAATTACAAAGTAACAAAGTAAATAGTTTATTATAGATATCAGTGACAATGTAATACAATTTAAGAAAATAGTTTTGTATAAATTAACATTAAATATGTTCATTAGTGGTTTAAGTTGGTGAAATTTTTTTAAGTGCAAAAAATTAAAAATGTATTAGATTTAAGAAACTCAAAGTCATCAAGATATGGAAAATGTTCTTCTTAAAACATCAATTTTTTATTTTAAAATAAAATATAAATTTTTGTCTTACAAATTAAAAGAAAAATCCACAATTTACCAATTCTTGAAACATCTTCATTTACTTTGATGTCACCTTTAAGATAAGAAAATTCTTATACCTACTTTGACTGATTGCTTTTAACTATAAAAATTTCCCAAAGCACAAAAATGTTTAGCTTAAAAGTATCTTTGAAATCAATACTTTTTTTATACAATATACTTTTGTATACAAAGAAATTTCGTACAAATTTGAAAGTGATGTGTATTAATGCAAAGAAGCAAAACCTTAAAAGAAACTAATAAAACTGATTGAAGAAATTTTCAGCAAGTAAGAAAAGATTGCTATATAAATTTCAAATTAAAAGATTAGGTTTTATTTTCAAACAGAAGGAAAATTAACTAATCATTGTAAAGTGATTTTCTGCGCTATTAATGTGGTGATATATTAATTTTATCAATACGTTTGTGGCAAAATATCTAAACATAACGTTTAATGTTAGTAGAAGTTGTGGTCATTTTAATCTAGCGTCTTCAAAGATTGCATTTGTTTTATATAATACTAGCATGCCCTGAGAGCTTCGCTACCCTAACCAAAATTAAATACATACAAAATTTTGTTTACTTTTATAGAAAATTAAAATTTATTAAACATTTTTTTAATGTTTCAGTTTTTTACGTTCAATATCAAGTGAATAAATTCGCATTCAGGAAGAAGCTTGTGTTTTCAGTTTCATTCGTTTAGCTTCCATATTATAGAAAATTTTGAAAGTACTATTTGAAAAAAGTACTATAAAATACCTTTTATACATTCTCATTTAATCAAAAATTTTGTGTTTCTGTGTTCAATATTATATACAATTCAAAATATATAATTTGATGAATGAAAAAGTACCAAATGTCCCTTTCCGTAGATTGTTATTCACTAAGGTCCCTACATTTTAAATTTTATATTTCTATGTTCAAAATCGTAAAAATATCAAAAAGGTGCCATCGGAAAAACGAAAAAGTACAATTAAATTCTCATTTAATAAGGACCGTGTGTCATGTGCTCCGGTTAACCATTATAGAGAATCCAACAGGTACCATTTGAAGAATGGAAAAGTACCAAAGAGTTCCCACTTACAGAATATTATTCAGTCAAGACCATGTATGTTAAAATTTATGTTCCTAGGTTGAATATTTTAGAAAATTCAAAAAGTACCATTTATAAGATAAAAAGTACTAAAAAGTTCTCTTTTAAAGAATCTTATTCAATGAGAACAGAGTATGTTTAATAATCATGTGTTTTGAATTCATATTATATAACATACAGAGAGTATCATTTGAAGAAAGAAAAAGTATCAAAAATGGAATAAATTCTACGTTAGTGGAAAGTACTAATAGAAATAGGAAAATTTTTTCCCTTTTCGCTTACTTTTACTATTTTAAGAATTAAGTTTACAAAATGTTTCGTATTTAAATCTCTATGTCACAGATAAAACTCAAACGACTCAAATCTGCATTCATTTGTTCCAGAAAAATTGTGCTTTCAAAAAGTACCAAACAATTTACTCGAATTTGACTCTATATAGGCCTTAGTACTCGAATTCCATAATAAAATACCAATAGCTTATTTTGTGTGAGTAAATAAACTACTTTTTCAATTTTTATAAAAATTGGCTCAATGAGTTTGAATAAAATTAAATTTCCCGTTTTCCTCTTTTTGGTACTTTTTTCCCCAGTGAAATAGCAAAAATTTTGTTTCGACAAATATAACAGAGTTAGTCCGTAATTTAATAGGAATACTTCAATAAATCGAAAAAGTTTTCTTAATGCGCTAAACAAAGTACCAAAAATTTAGTTTTCTCCCTTTTATACCCAAAAAGGACTGAATTTTAAAAAAGTACGAAACAGGAGTCTCCTAATTTTGGGAGATATATTCAAAATATTTACAAAATTCTTATTTTGTTTATTAGTTAAGAAGACATAAAGGGCTAAAAAAGGTACAAAAATCACCTTTGTTACACATTTTCACTCCTTTAAAGTACGAATTTTAAAAAAGTACCAGACACCCATCTGCTTATTTTAAGAGTAGACACAGGTGCATTTATTTTCATGTATCACTAATATTAGGTAATATAATTAAGAAAACCTGTTTTACTACTGTCAAAATTTCTATGTTCAGCCGTTTGGGCTCTGAGATGATGAATCAGTCAGTCAGTAACGCTACTCTTTTATAAAAATAGATGAGCACGGTGTTCGATGCTGGTCGTGATAATTCGAGATTCTGAAATATTCTACTTTGGTCCACAAAATTATTTTTTTCATCGATATAGGTGTCAAAATATGAACTGAGGGACGACCTTCTTTAATAAATTATCAAATGGTTTAAAATTTGTAAAACCAAATACTTATTCGAAGGCTTCAGACTTAATTTATAGTTAAGTTAAAAAATATACAGAATTTTACTAAATTATATTATAAACCGCTTTTAGAAATGAAGCAGGTTTTGTGTGCAAATATAAATGTTTTTTGGTGGAAAACCTCTTTTTCGAACTATTCTATATACATATACATATATAAAATGTGTTGCACAACTAATACATAGGTACTAATACTTAAATTCGTATTTACTTAAGATGTTTAAAATTGTGTCCTTTTTACCAGAAAGGATTAAAAACGTTTTACCTAACCTTTATTTGTATTTAATTTAACAATAATATAAATGTATGTGTGTGTGCGTGTTTACAATCTATTGTTATATGTATGTTGGAAAGGTGCTAGAAAATGTGTAAAAATACATATAAATACAGACATACTTATTAGTCGAAAAGAACAAATTTTAAAATTAATTAATGTCAATTTTGTTATTTTGAAAAGGGTCCTTAGATAAGGTAAATGTATATTTTAAACACTTTCACAAATACATGCTAACGAAACAAATACACATACGCATTTAATATTTTGTGTATATACATCAGTCGTGGGCACTTATTTAAACATTTGTTACCACAAATTGATTTGTTTTTTAAATTAAAATTCTGCTTCACACAATATCCTAATGTGATAAGCCCATTACTGTTGCAAATACATACATATATATTTATATAGATTACCTAAATTTTGTATACTACTAGTCCGTATGTCTCTTTTTGTTTATTTTAAACATTGATATGGTTGGCATTTCAAAGCCAATTTTGTTGTTATTTGATCTGGCGAATTAGTTAAATTGACTCTTGTTACTAAAGTTTTAAAATAACACACACGAATATGTTGTTTTAAATTAGTTTTAAATTTACACACAAAGTTGCTACCCATATATACATACATATATTTTAATGAAAAATTTTATTTGATTAACTAGCAACCAACAGTGTCAGTCTATTTAGATTGTAAAATAAGGTAAGAAAGAAATCTATCTTAGTTATTTTTCCTTAACAAATCATCTTGATATATTTGTTCGTGTGTGTATATTTCTTTAGGATAAATAAATTTTAAACCACACAAAAACAATATATTATTTAAGTTTTGAGGTCTAAATAAATAAATCAGTTACAGTGGTGTATTAATTATAATATGAATGTACTTTTATATGTATATATGTGTGTGTCATATATAGTATTTACAGACATACATACATATTTTGCCATCTTATAGGAAACTTTTCAAAAGCATGTCTAATAGATTTATTGAAGATTTAGATCCCAAATTTATCTGGGGTTTTCAGAAAAAATATTTCAACAGACATAGAGAATGAAAGGCAGACAGGCAGACAGACAGACACGAATGTCGTGTTAACAACCATTCTTCTATGAAGAAATCTTTGTACATGTTTGAGACGGTCCATGTACAAGTACTTTGCTCGCGCTATCTAATCTCTTGCCAAGTGATCACGTTGCGGAACAGATAGCGAACTACCCCGACATGCTAAAAAGTACCAGATGAATGGAAAACATCGTACTCATCTATAAACTCGGGATCAACACCGAGATAGGTCAATAGGTATATGCACAGTCATCACATCAGTCAACACATCATTTTAATGATCAATCATTGCATTATCAGCTTATTCCCAACAATTTATTCCACAGCCTACCCTGTGGATTGTACCGATCAACCATCGCTAACAGAAACTTATCTTGAAAAGATATTACATCACCGTGAATCAAACCAAACCAACAGCGATTTTGTGTATAAACCACTACGTGGATCCCGAAGGAACCTCAGACAACTGACCAGACAGGACAAAGTCCTGTAAGCAACTGGCCACCGTAGTACCAGATTATGTGGTTCTCTGGTTAGACCCCTTGTCAAATCATTCCAAGGATAGGCCGAGGATACATTTGATCATCGCCAGTTTATAGTCCCGGTAGACTAGAGATATTGATAGCAAATCTATTCCCAGGGATTGCAATACACCAAGATGGAGTTTTTCATCAAGGAAACATGCCACGTGGGGGAAGACAGACAGAAACACAGAAAGAAAGACAGGCAGACGGACATGAATCAATCGCCATCGCTTTTTATAAGGATCTATGGGTAAAATATGCAACAATCTGTTCTAAGAAATCGATGCCAAATATGCTAAATGCTAAATTTTTTATTACAGAATCACTTTCTAGCCCATAGTGCAATGTATATAAAAAAGTACCTATGTGATCTCAAATAGCAAATTGGCGACTAATGAAATCCTATCAAATTTCATTAAACTTATCTTAAGACTAAGCTTCTTACTGACGGAAAATAACGAATTTTAACTGATAATAATCTAGACTGGAGCCAAAGAAAAATTTTCCCTGATTAGAGAGAAAAATCTTCCCAAAACTATTAAACATGTTTAATGAAATTAAAGTAAATATAAAAGAACATTTAAAACGTATTAACTAACATTTCTCTAAATTTATTATGTCTGCCTAAAATTAAAGTATAAATCCCTTATTTTACGATTTTTAAACTAATTTAAGTAAAAATACACCAAAATGTCTTTTTCACAAATTTACTTTACATACGTTGCCATTAACAATAAAATTTTATGACACACTGAGATTTTTTTTCCTTTCATTTAAATACCATATGTCTTTGTAATCCTTTCAATGCAAAACAATTTTAACTTATATAAATATTTATTTGTATTCATGTCTTTTTTATTCGTTTGTGCCTTTCTGCATTTAATTTAATAAGAACTTTTTCAATAACAATATATTTAAACAATAAGTAAATATGTACCAAAAGAAAAAAACACAAATATTTAAGTACACGCATTCGTACATGAAAAAGTACCCATAAAATACATTTACACACTTGCAGACATACCAAGAAATAACGCAAATATTTGTGGAAGTTTTCGGTGACAAACACATGTTTTTATAACGATTTTACAATATGGATGATGTAGGCATGTGTGTTTTGCTTTGTTTATTAGTATCTTTTTAGGCTGATGTTAATATGTTGATGTGGCATGTGCATATGGATGTGTTCGAGAAGTATGCATGCGTTTAAGTATGTTGTTACCGCAAAGGACTGAAACAACAATTTAAACAGTTGTCTTAAAAAAATGTGTTTTTTCTAAAAAAATATATTTTATGGAGCCTTGTATTGTTTGTTTTGTTTAGCGCTAATTTTAGTTTAGTTAACTGTTTGAGTCATTTTAATGTTTTTCAATTATGGGAGTTACAAAACCGAATATTTGCTTGTAAGTTTTAAGAATTTTTATTAAAAAATGTTACTTATATAGTACAACAGATCGTATGAGTGATAATTAATTAAATTTATTAAGTATACAATGAGATGTACAGAAAAATTACAATAATATTTTTCAGAAAATAATTAAGCTTTAACAGTAATTCTTTTGATATTTTTACAAAGTGTAAAAAGCGTTTATAAAATTCGTTTTAACTGTTTATTTTCTTTATTTATTTTTCACTCTAACATGTTACAAGAATTTAAATGTGTGTAAATATACAAATGAGATTTACAACTTGTACAACAAGAACTACAGCAACAACAAAAGAAAAAGAACAACAAGTAAACAAAATATTTAACATGTGTAAATAAAATTAGAATTTCAATTTCAAAGAAACAAAGGATTGTAAAATGAGAATTCCATACAATAAGAAAAATTCACAGCTATTATAAAAATTACGAATGTGTGTATGTAAATGTTAAAATGTTACTATGTAGTATAAAATTAAATGAATAAAAAGTTTGTTTTATGAAGAATTGTAACTGAAATTAATTTTACTGTTGAAATAAGAAAGAGAATTATTTTTGAAGTAAATAAAATTCACTTATAATTTCCATAAGAAATTGATTTGTATATGAAAAAACATTAAAACTGCTATAGGTATGTAAAATCATAAATAATAGTACAATTAAGAAAATATATAGTAATAATTCATGACCACAAAACCTTAAATATTTAATTGAACAAATAATTAAATAAATAATAAGAAGAAAACGCTAAAGATTATATAAAACTAAAGTGTAATAAATCACTATGTTTCAATTAAATTTGATGTGGAAAGGCTTTACATTTTACAAAATTTATTTCATTTTGTTTCATAAGAATCCTTAATTAATGAAAGAAATATTAATCTCTGACCAACAACACAATTCGCCATAAGTTTAAGTGTTTTACATGATTTCTTACAAATGCTTTCATTTATACTTTTCACTATGGTAATGGTGATGAGAATATACAATAACAAGTTATTATCCTTTTTTCATTGTGTTTGTATGGGAATTTTAAAAATCTTCAATTTCGAAATTTCTTTATTAATACATTATATGATGAATGATCGGTTTTGTTTCCGGAATTTGATAGTAAGGACTATTATTTAAAACATTAAAAGGAAAGTTATTTAACAGATTTTCTGTCTGAAGTATCAAGAAAAATATAATTTCAAGGAACAAAATGGTTGATCATCGGTGGGGATTGCTAAGGAACTAGTAGCAAAATACAATAGAAATGCGAAATCTATCGTGCGTACATCTAACCAATTTCGTTGCTATTTTTCAATTTACTCTCAGATAAGGTTTGATCTACATGTATAGGAAATTACACACATGTACTGCATTCGTTTGTCGACTAAAACCTAAAACAAATTTTCTTTCAGTTTCTTTAAAACAATTTACAACAGTTTTACATGAATTTCTTATGAATTTTTAAATTGTCTTACAGATTTGTTCATTCGTTAAGAAACATTTATTTTACAAAAAAATATCTTCATCTAAAAATACATAAATTTTACTTTTACAAAGCAAAAACAAAATAAAACTTCAAAAATATTTTTTGATGAAAACTTTTCTTAAAAAGATTTAATTGAGATTGTAAGTGATAACAATGTTGCTGTAATTATGAACAATTGATTTAAAAGTTAGAAAACTCAAAATTAAGCAGCGAAAAATACAAAACTTTTACATTACACCAGACTTACTTTAATCCTATGTCTGAAGGGTGCGAAAATATATACATTTTTTTTTTTTTGGTTTGGTTGTGTATTAATTACTCAACAAAAGATATAATAATAAATATGTAAAAGAGTAATGTTGTTAAGAAAATCAATGCCAACGGAATTATTAAATTAAACCCAACAGAAAACTTTTACTGTTGTTTTGTTTTACTTTATTGTTAACAAAAAAAGAAATTTAAAAACTGAAAACTGAATGTTAGACGTTTAGCTAAAGGGTTTGGAAGTTTTATTATTAGTGATTTATATTGTACAATATAATATTCATGGATATAAAGTGTTTTTTTGAGAGTCCGAATTATTTATGCCCTCAATTCCCTGAAGACCCCAGTAATCTTAGAGATCCAAATCTCCAATAATTCTATAAGAAGTGCTTTCGAGAAGTCGGTTCATAAATAACGAACATATGAGCAGACAACCGACGAAACCTCTGGAATTTAGTTAGTTAGTTAGTTAGTTAGTTAGTTAGTTAGTTAGTTAGTTAGTTAGTTAGTTAGTTAGTTAGTTAGTTAGTTAGTTAGTTAGTAGTTAGTTAGTTAGTAGTTAGTTAGTTAGTTAGTTAGTTAGTTAGTTAGTTAGTTAGTTAGTTAGTTAGTTAGTTAGTAGTTAGTTAGTTAGTTAGTTAGTTAGTTAGTTAGTTAGTTAGTTAGTTAGTTAGTAGTTAGTTAGTTAGTTAGTTAGTTAGTTAGTTAGTTAGTTAGTTAGTTAGTTAGTTAGTTAGTTAGTTAGTTAGTTAGTTAGTTAGTTAGTTAGTTAGTTAGTTAGTTAGTTAGTTAGTTAGTTAGTAGTTAGTTAGTTAGTTAGTTAGTTAGTTAGTTAGTTAGTTAGTTAGTTAGTTAGTTAGTTAGTTAGTTAGTTAGTTAGTTAGTTAGTTAGTTAGTTAGTTAGTTAGTTAGTTAGTTAGTTAGTTAGTTAGTTAGTTAGTTAGTTAGTTAGTTAGTTAGTTAGTTAGTTAGTTAGTTAGTTAGTAGTTAGTTAGTAGTTAGTTAGTTAGTTAGTTAGTTAGTTAGTTAGTTAGTTAGTTAGTTAGTTAGTTAGTTAGTTAGTAGTTAGTTAGTTAGTTAGTTAGTTAGTTAGTTAGTTAGTTAGTTAGTTAGTTAGTTAGTTAGTTAGTTAGTTAGTTAGTTAGTTAGTTAGTTAGTTAGTTAGTTAGTTAGTTAGTTAGTTAGTTAGTTAGTTAGTTAGTTAGTTAGTTAGTTAGTTAGTTAGTTAGTTAGTTAGTTAGTTAGTTAGTTAGTTAGTGAAGGGTATATAAGACTCGGCCTAATCGAATATACATATTTATGATTTTATTGGTAAAAGTATTTTGGTCAATTTTGCCATGTACCCAAAATTATTGAAAAACCAAAAATAACACAGTGATACAGCAAAAAAATGCAGGGGTTCTCATATACCAATTCCATTTCGTTATAGTCCATAGAGTAGGAATATATTTTTAATTTTTCCCGATCACTTCGTTTAGTTCCTTTTTAAGAGCAAAAGATGTGAAAAAGAGCTATTTTTGAAGTTTTAACTTTAAAAAATATATGTTTGATAGTTTGCAACCGATTTTCAAATTGGATATTTTGTTTTAAAGATACAAGTGTTATCTTTCAACCCAAAAAAATAAATCCAAAATTTATGATTAATGTCTTGGTTACGGCCATTTAAGTAAAAAAACTCACACTTTTTTCACAATTTTTAATTTTCATACTGCTCTACGGTGGCCATGAAGCAGTAACTTTAGCTTTTATTACATTTGAAAAAAGGCATATTAAGTTGGGTTTCCAATGATGGTCAATTTATAATAATCGATGAAAAAGGTTATGAGTTGTGCTAAGTTTTATAAAAATATTGCATATTTCTTTCATACAAAAACATTCATGTTTCTTTTTTTCTTTGTAACAAGCTTAAAAAATGTTTATAAACATTTTTATACAAAAATTAATTTGTATGGAGAAAACCAAAAATTCGAGGAACATGCTATTAGAAAAATTGGCATAAATCATCCAGTTTTTCATAGATTTTTATGAAATAACAAGTTTTAGAAATCTTCCTTTATGTGATTCTTCAGGAAAGTAATAAAAGATGAACTCACCAAAGTAGAGCATGATGAAAATGAAAATTTTTTAAAAAAGTGTGAGTTTTTTTTTACTTAGTCGACCGTAGCTCAGACATTTGACCATAAATTGTGGATTTCTTTTTTTGGATTAAAAGGTAACACTTGTATCATTAAAAAAAATATCGGATTTGAAAATCGGATGAAAACTACTAAACTTATGATTTTTCAAATTTAAAACTTCTAAAATGGACTCTATGGACTATAACGAAATAGAATTGGTATATGAGAACGCCTGCATTTTACTTTTCTTCACTTTTGTATCACAGTGTAATTAAATAAATATTTTACACCTTAACTAAATCAAATATTTAAATTTAATAACATTCTTAACCAAACATGCGTCAACATGTTAAGATGCTTGTGGTTGCATGGAGAAATAGAAAACAACAGTCAATTATCATAAGCACACAGTATTAATACTGTACTTATGAATGTATAAATATGTGTGTGGACATGCATATATATCCACAATTAAATCTATGCAGGCATTTAGTAAAAATTACGTACAATTGCCTTTAACCACAATTTTAATATTCATGCAACAATGTAATTGATTTTCTTTTTTTCTCTTTGTAGCACTTAACATTTTATTCTTTATGTAAATAATATTTAAAATTCCATAAACAAACATATACTATGTATATATTATTGAGGTTTTTATGTTTTTTCTGCAGCAGCATTTTGTCAAATGTTTTCAATGGCAAATAAAAACAACAACAATAAAGTACTAAACAAATTTATCCATTTGATTTCAATATAAATATTATCAATATTTGCATACTTATATGAAAGTTCTACTCTGTGTGTGTGAATGCATGCATGAGTCTATTTTAGTCTTGCAAACTAACTTGCAGTTCGGAATCGTACAGTACCAGTAAAAATGCATGACCTCCATGCGAAAATGTCGGGTATTTTATCAATATTTTTCTATACAGCTGCAATATTACAGCAGCGTTGGTGCTTGTAACATTTAAGTGTGTTTCAAAAAAATGTTAAATACACTTGCAAATGCACAGAAATGTTTTGAGTACATATTCAAGGTAAATATTTGAAGTATGACACCAAAAAAAAAAGAAATATATAAACGTATGTCTATATATATACATAGATGTATGTACTATATCAATTGAGTTTTTCATTTTCCCATATAAATTTATTGATGTATACCAACAACATTCACCTACATACTTACTTAAGCTCTACATAGAATTAGGATGTTCTGTATGATAAAATTTTATATATGTTAAAAACTGCATTTATAAATTTCTTTTAATATTTAGACATGTGTTTTCTTCAAACTATTTTTAATTTCCAATCAACACATACACTTTTTGCAGCTGTAATTTTGGAATATTTTAGGGGATCAAAGGGGATCAAAACTATAGACTAGACTAGACTATAGACTAGACTATAGACTAGACTATAGACTAGACTATAGACTAGACTATAGACTAGACTATAGACTAGACTAGACTAGACTAGACTAGACTAGACTATAGACTAGACTAGACTAGACTAGACTAGACTAGACTAGACTAGACTAGACTAGACTAGACTAGACTAGACTAGACTAGACTAGACTAGACTAGACTAGACTAGACTAGACTAGACTAGACTAGACTAGACTAGACTAGACTATAGACTAGACTAGACTATAGACTAGACTAAAACTAGACTATAAACTAGACTATAGACTAGACTATAGACTAGACTATAGACTAGACTATAGACTAGACTATAGACTAGACTATAGACTAGACTATAGACTAGACTATAGACTAGACTATAGACTAGACTATAGACTAGACTATAGACTAGACTATAGACTAGACTATAGACTAGACTATAGACTAGACTATAGACTAGACTATAGACTAGACTATAGACTAGACTATAGACTAGACTATAGACTAGACTATAGACTAGACTATAGACTAGACTATAGACTAGACTATAGACTAGACTATAGACTAGACTATAGACTAGACTATAGACTAGACTATAGACTAGACTATAGACTAGACTATAGACTAGACTATAGATAGACTATAGACTAGACTATAGACTAGACTATAGACTAGACTATAGACTAGACTATAGACTAGACTATAGACTAGACTATAGACTAGACTATAGACTAGACTATAGACTAGACTATAGACTAGACTATAGACTAGACTATAGACTAGACTATAGACTAGACTATAGACTAGACTATAGACTAGACTATAGACTAGACTATAGACTAGACTATAGACTAGACTATAGACTAGACTATAGACTAGACTATAGACTAGACTATAGACTAGACTATAGACTAGACTATAGACTAGACTATAGACTAGACTATAGACTAGACTATAGACTAGACTATAGACTAGACTATAGACTAGACTATAGACTAGACTATAGACTAGACTATAGACTAGACTATAGACTAGACTATAGACTAGACTATAGACTAGACTATAGACTAGACTATAGACTAGACTATAGACTAGACTATAGACTAGACTATAGACTAGACTATAGACTAGACTATAGACTAGACTATAGACTAGACTATAGACTAGACTATAGACTAGACTATAGACTAGACTATAGACTAGACTATAGACTAGACTATAGACTAGACTATAGACTAGACTATAGACTAGACTATAGACTAGACTATAGACTAGACTATAGACTAGACTATAGATTAGACTATAGACTAGACTATAGACTAGACTATAGACTAGACTATAGACTAGACTATAGACTAGACTATAGACTAGACTATAGACTAGACTATAGACTAGACTATAGACTAGACTAGACTAGACTATAGACTAGACTATAGACTAGACTATAGACTAGACTATAGACTAGACTATAGACTAGACTATAGACTAGACTATAGACTAGACTATAGACTAGACTATAGACTAGACTAGACTATAGACTAGACTATAGACTAGACTATAGACTAGACTATAGACTAGACTATAGACTAGACTATAGACTAGACTATAGACTAGACTATAGACTAGACTATAGACTAGACTATAGACTAGACTATAGACTAGACTATAGACTAGACTATAGACTAGACTATAGACTAGACTATAGACTAGACTATAGACTAGATATAGACTAGACTATAGACTAGACTATAGACTAGACTATAGACTAGACTATAGACTAGACTATAGACTAGACTATAGACTAGACTATAGACTAGACTATAGACTAGACTATAGACTAGACTATAGACTAGACTATAGACTAGACTATAGACTAGACTATAGACTAGACTATAGACTAGACTATAGACTAGACTATAGACTAGACTATAGACTAGACTATAGACTAGACTATAGACTAGACTATAGACTAGACTATAGACTAGACTATAGACTAGACTATAGACTAGACTATAGACTAGACTATAGACTAGACTATAGACTAGACTATAGACTAGACTATAGACTAGACTATAGACTAGACTATAGACTAGACTATAGACTAGACTATAGACTAGACTATAGACTAGACTATAGACTAGACTATAGACTAGACTATAGACTAGACTATAGACTAGACTATAGACTAGACTATAGACTAGACTATAGACTAGACTATAGACTAGACAATAGACTAGACTATAGACTAGACTATAGACTAGACTATAGACTAGACTATAGACTAGACTATAGACTAGACTATAGACTAGACTATAGACTAGACTATAGACTTGACTATAGACTGACTATAGACTAGACTATAGACTAGACTATAGACTAGACTATAGACTAGACTATAGACTAGACTATAGACTAGACTATAGACTAGACTATAGACTAGACTATAGACTAGACTATGGACTAGACTATAGACTAGACTATAGACTAGACTATGGACTAGACTATAGACTAGACTATAGACTAGACTATAGACTAGACTATAGACTAGACTATAGACTAGACTATAGACTAGACTATAGACTAGACTATAGACTAGACTATAGACTAGACTATAGACTAGACTATAGACTAGACTATAGACTAGACTATAGACTAGACTATAGACTAGACTATAGACTAGACTATAGACTAGACTATAGACTAGACTATAGACTAGACTATAGACTAGACTATAGACTAGACTATAGACTAGACTATAGACTAGACTATAGACTAGACTATAGATAGACTAGACTATAGACTAGACTATAGACTAGACTATAGACTAGACTATAGACTAGACTATAGACTAGACTATAGACTAGACTATAGACTAGACTATAGACTAGACTATAGACTAGACTATAGACTTGACTATAGACTTGACTATAGACTAGACTATAGACTAGACTATAGACTAGACTAGACTATAGACTAGACTATAGACTAGACTATAGACTAGACTATAGACTGACTATAGACTTGACTATAGACTAGACTATAGACTAGACTATAGACTAGACTATAGACTAGACTATAGACTAGACTATAGACTAGACTATAGACTAGACTATAGACTAGACTATAGACTAGACTATAGACTAGACTATAGACTAGACTATAGACTAGACTATAGACTAGACTATAGACTAGACTATAGACTAGACTATAGACTAGACTATAGACTAGACTATAGACTAGACTATAGACTAGACTATAGACTAGACTATAGACTAGACTATAGACTAGACTATAGACTAGACTATAGACTAGACTATAGACTAGACTATAGACTAGACTATAGACTAGACTATAGACTAGACTATAGACTAGACTATAGACTAGACTATAGACTAGACTATAGACTAGACTATAGACTAGACTATAGACTAGACTATAGACTAGACTATAGACTAGACTATAGACTAGACTATAGACTAGACTATAGACTAGACTATAGACTAGACTATAGACTAGACTATAGACTAGACTATAGACTAGACTATAGACTAGACTATAGACTAGACTATAGACTAGACTATAGACTAGACTATAGACTAGACTATAGACTAGACTATAGACTAGACTATAGACTAGACTATAGACTAGACTATAGACTAGACTATAGACTAGACTATAGACTAGACTATAGACTAGACTATAGACTAGACTATAGACTAGACTATAGACTAGACTATAGACTAGACTATAGACTAGACTATAGACTAGACTATAGACTAGACTATAGACTAGACTATAGACTAGACTATAGACTAGACTATAGACTAGACTATAGACTAGACTATAGACTAGACTATAGACTAGACTATAGACTAGACTATAGACTAGACTATAGACTAGACTATAGACTAGACTATAGACTAGACTATAGACTAGACTATAGACTAGACTATAGACTAGACTATAGACTAGACTATAGACTAGACTATAGACTAGACTATAGACTAGACTATAGACTAGACTATAGACTAGACTATAGACTAGACTATAGACTAGACTATAGACTAGACTATAGACTAGACTATAGACTAGACTATAGACTAGACTATAGGACTAGACTATAGACTAGACTATAGACTAGACTATAGACTAGACTATAGACTAGACTATAGACTAGACTATAGACTAGACTATAGACTAGACTATAGACTAGACTATAGACTAGACTATAGACTAGACTATAGACTAGACTATAGACTAGACTATAGACTAGACTATAGACTAGACTATAGACTAGCTATAGACTAGACTATAGGACTAGATAACTATAGACTAGACTATAGACTAGACTATAGACTAGACTATAGACTAGACTATAGACTAGACTAAGGACTATTGATTTATTCAGAAAGTAAATTTTGTAATTTTTGGTCGCTTCGGTCTTTTAAAATCGGGTTACAAATGTTTCTTACTTAACAATTATATTAAGTGAATATGCATTTACCTGTTGGGAAATCCATAATACAAAAATACATTAAAATTCCCATTTTGCCTGTTGCAATATTCCATAGTTTATAATTTTTTTTAATTTCTCCTGATTGATTGATTGCTTTGCATTGGATTTCGGCTTCATAGAAATATCTATATTTATGCATTAGTTACGACATATGGAGTATAATTCTGTCGATATTTATAAAATCTAAACGTGTGTTTTTATTTTCCAGTTATATGTCCTTTTCGTGTTGATAACAAATACATATTTATTGAATGCCCTGTAGATATAATAATTCTGGTTATTTAAAAATGTTTTCTATGTTTGTTAAAATTATATTGAGTATTGAATTTTCAATTTAAAATTGTTTAGCTGCAAATGATTTTCAGGATGTTTTGTTAAAATAGTGCTATCGAATACATGTTGCCACTGATGCAATACGCATTGATTACTATTCATATGGTAAACTATTTATAAAACAAATTAATTATGATTTTTTTTGAAAAAGGACTTTCAAAATATATGTTACGTAATAATATTAAAATCCGAATGGTAATATTTTATTTTTAAACATTTTATTTAATATTCGGCCACATTAAAGATTTTTAGTCATTTAGTTTGCTTGGTTGAAAAATGTATAAAATATTAAATAGTTTATCTTCACTATTAAGGTTTAGTATTTTAAAATATCAATGCTAATAAGTACCATTCTTTATATTCGAATACAATATAATACAAAGTTAAGTTTTTGTAAATTTTTTTCCTTTTTGGTTTTCTTTAAAAAAACAACTTTAACAAAAGTATCTCTAAACTATAAATAATACAAGTACAGTCCCTTAGGGTTTTTGGCGTCAACAAAAGCATTAAGTTTGTCGTAAATTTTTGGCATTATTGAAAAAGGTGCACTTGTAGATTAAAAAGTTTCTGAGAACAAAAGTTTATTGTAATGCTTGTTTTTAGTGCATACTTTTTTTTACATACATATTATGTATAAAACATTAAAGAAAAATACGGAGAACAAAAAAGTAGAATTTAACTTGAAATTTCCGTTCAAAAAATGAAAGTTTTGACAATTGATTTTTTGAAAAAATGTGAAGGTTAACAATTTTTAATATTACATTGGCTATTCGAGTAATGTGGCAAGCAGTATTACTAAGCTTTATATATTATCATATATTTTTGTTTTTAAACAAACAGTATAAGTATAGTTAGTTCGATGTTTTTTCCCTCTTGTTTTAGTTTTGTTAATTTTTATATATTTTTAAAGAAACACAAACAAATTTCTGTAAAATTGCAATAAAGTTCAATTCTTGGTAATTTTTTTGTGAATAAATTTGCACTTTTATACTTGTAGGTAGAATTTTCTTTGTAATTCATTATTTATATTTCAGAGATTATTTTTTAAACTTCAATAAATAAAACTTTATGAGTTAAAATCTTAATTAAAACCCCAGAGATAGTTTCAGCGAAGACTATGTGAACATTTATTGTTTAAGTAAAATTTTCAATAATAACCCAGCAATCAAGTAACTTCCAAAACGTTTTAAAAAATGTATAATTTACTACATGGAATTATTGAAAAGAACTTCAGAATCAACACAGAATTAACACAGGCTTGACGTATGGAAATATTGACCAGAATCATTTTGTAAGCTTGTATTCAAACAACAGGTTGAAATTTTCAAGATAATTTGATGTACTTTGGCACATATGCATTTTTTAACCTTAGTAGCAAGCTTGACAGTCATTCTGATGAAAATATCCTTAATTGCCTAGAACAATGTTCTTAAAAGGCAACAAGAGCAATGGATATTACATCAATAGCGTCAGTCAAATGATGCTAACAGTACTTGTAGAATTGTGTGTTTTAGTTATCGATGTCTGCAGACCGCCATAATTTGTTTGAGATCCAGCGATTCGTTCATAAAATTTACATAACATACAGATATAAAAACATTATAAAATTTTAGAGCTTCTCGTAAAAAAATTAAGATATGGAAGTATTGTATTATGTGAGTTGTTGTTGTTGCTGTGGTTGGTAGCCCTTGGCCGTATAAATCAGGTCATTCCTGTACGTAGAACTGGCTGTCGGGGAAAGTATTATGTAAGTAATCGCTATCTCTCATTTTCATGAAAATGAGATTTTGATGGCAAAGCTGCCCGCATCTTTAATATAAATTTCAAAAACAAACAAATATTTTTGAGGATTTCTTTTACTCTATTAAAATGCATAGGGTCTTATTCATAAACATTTATCAAAGGTTTATTAAACAAATTTTCAAACAAAATGCGTTCTATAAACCTTTGGTAAATATTTATGAATAAGGCCCTTAAAATATAATATTTTTATAAATCTATGAAGATTTTTGTAGGAAAAAAACTTAAAGTGTTATAAATTTGTGAATAATTTTGCAAAAATTACAAAATTTTAAATTCTAATTATGTTAGGGTTTAATATGGTCCTAGGAAAACTTTGTAGAAGAAACAATCTTCTCGAACTAGCGAAATAAACATTTTTTTGCACTCTTGAAAAATGTTTTTATTTAAGATAGAGATTATTGAATATATTCCGTCGATAAATCAGAAATTTAAAAGAGCTTAATATTCAAAACTTACTTTTGTTGTAGTTTGGAGTCGTTGATATGGATATAAATTCCTCCACCTCAATATTTCCAAACAGTCAAGTGGAGTAAACAGGACTCCATAAAAATATGTGTTCTCTAATATAAAGCGTTTCGTATAAATATAGCCCTTTGTCCTTTTACAGCCTAAAAGTAATGTAAACTTAATTGGATATTAACTTACTAAAAAAAATTTAGTAATTAGTATTCGACTTTTCATATTACTTTGTTACTACCAATAATTGTAATATAATCTCTTTAACACACTTTGAATTATACACTAAAATCCAATATTTATACCCTACACCACTCTAGTGGGGAGGGTATATTGGGTTTGTGCTGATGTTTGTAACGCACTATAATACCCACCTTAAAGTATACCAATCGGCTCAGAATCATTTTCTGAGTCGATCTGTCTGTCTGTCCGTCCATGTAAACCTTGTAATCAAACTACAGGTCGCAATTTTGAAGATAATTTAATGAAATTTGCTACACGATCTTCGATTGTCCCAGGGACGAAGCCTATTGAAAATGGTTAAGATCAGTCCATTATTTCACCTAGCCCCCATACAACTAAACCCCCGATTAGGACTTGTAAACCTTGTAATCAAACTACAGGTCGCAATTTTGAAGATAATGAAATAAAATCTGGCACATGATCTATGGTACCGTGGACGAAGCCTATTGAAAATTGTTAATATCGCTCCATTATTTCTATCTACAAAAAGCTGCAAAACTAAGTTCCATGCTAGCCTTGATGACCCTCATGAACTTTATAATTATAGGACCTTTTTGGACCCTAGCCCCTATAAAAAGCCCCCTTCGAAATTCAACTTAAATGTCCACAATTTTTTTCAACAATAAATGGCTTAAGTATAAATGAGGCAAGGTACAATTCAGCTTAAATGCTTTATTATGAAAACTAAATCACATTTTATTTTTGTAACAGGTGTAGGGTATTATATGGTCGGCATCGCCCGACTATAATTTCTTACTTGTTTTAATTAAAAATATTTATAACACTATAAAAACTACATACATATGTAAAATACATACATGTAAAATATGTATTATTATTTAATCAAATTCAAATGCACAGGAAGTGTTTCGATTTGAAATTAATAATTTTTATGTATAAATATGTTTTTACAAATTCTATGTAAAGAGTGTAAAAACTAAAATAATGTCGTTTTAGCACGCAGTAATTATATGAATGAAAAAAAATCGCTGTGTAATTAAATTTGTCATTATGGCATAAATTAAAACTGACTAACGCAGAAATATGTATTATATTATTAATATTTTTGTGAAAAAAAAACATTTTATAATATGTATATCATACAAAACATAATGAAATTATAATATAAAAGCTTGGGTGTAATGATCATGTAGATTATGTCAGTTAAAAATATTACATTAATTAAATATACATATTAAATTTCAAAAACTAGGGTTAATTATGAATAATAAATTTATTTTTGTTTAATATTACCAGGCGTATGATTAATAACATGTAAGTATTAAAGCAATTGATAACAATAATTAGTAGTAGGATTTGACAAATAAGCAATTAGTTATTTTCAATTAAAATTAAACTTTAGTTTAAAATATGCCAACAAGTTTTTATGATTCATTGCATAACTAAGCGTATAATTAATATACAAACTATTGATAACAATCATACGCCCGAGAGTTTAAGACAAAGTTAAACCACATTTAACAATTTCTAATTTTTGTAAATTTGGTACAGTTTTATTAACAACTGCAAAAAAAAAAAAACAGTTGAATATTTAAAATCTATGCAGACTTTTTAAACCAGATAATGAAACTATGTCTTGAATACTTAAATTTTGATTATTTTTTTCTAAATATACTACTAAATATTGTCAATTTCATAATAAAGACAGAAATATTAGTCTGACTTTGTATTGGACTTAATAACAATAATGTCTCCCTTAGAAAAAATGCAAATTAATGTTTTCCCTTTATTAAAAAATAAATATTTTCAACAATGTTCTCACTCATATTCCTGCTTTAATATCTTCCCATTTAATTTACCACCACTGGCTATTTTGACACCTTGTTAAATGCGTTTTATGTGTGCGTAGTAGCACCTACCAAATTTAAGAACAAAAAAAAATAAATGAAAATATACTCAGCATGACAGCAACACCTGCTTGATAACAACAAAAAATAATATGCACACATTTCTAAACAGCTGCTATAATAGCAATAGCACAACTAAGGCAAATGATAGCAGCAAGTCCATGGTGTTAAACGAAAACAACTATTCATTCCTTAAAAATTATTTGATTTACAAAACAGAAAACATACTAACCCTCCGTCTAGTAAAAACCAAAAATAAAAACATGAACAATAACAATAACAATAACAACACTCTATATACACAAATAGTAATATGAAGGCCATAAAGTCATAAGCTGGCTGATTCAATGATATGGAAAAATAAATGATTTTTTGTTCACTTCATAGTAGTTGTAGTCTCATCATCATACTGTTAGTAAGAAAGAATAAATAACAAATTTTGTTCTAACGATTACTAGAGGTGAGCAGAAAATTTGTTTGCTATTGTACACCATGATACCGACAGAAATATAAAAGGTGCTAAAATGGAAACTACATACTTACATATTTACAACTTGACATTGAAAGCCATTATAACTAATATTCTTGCTTTTTTGTTTTGTTTTAGAAATGAGTTCATTTTGTTTCAATTCTTTTTTTCATAAGAAATAAATTTAAATAAATATGCAGAAATTACTTTTAGCAAATGACGCATAGTTAATGGGTTGGTGTAGAAAATCTGAACATATTTGTTATTGCTAGTCATAAAGTCATAGCATATTTTAAGGCTTTAAATAATATACATACATGTGTACATTAAGGGAATAAATTTTGTAAAATTTTTAAAATATCAAATCAAACCTATTCATTATAAACAAGTGAGAATGTATAGTCGGATATCGCCGACCATATGATACCATACACCACTGAGTATTTGGATTATTTTTATAATAAAACATTTAGTTTGTGTACGATATTTAATGTTAACAAAATTTTTAATATTTATACCCTTCACTTTCGTGGAAATGGTTTATATCTGTTTATCATACCATTTGTAATTTCTGCAATATAATTTTTCAATCCTATAAAGAGTATACTCATGTTGTGGATTTCAGGAGTATCCGAAACAACCCTTGAAAAATTCATGCTCATATCTCCGTTATATGTATATAGACGGATTTAGATGATTTTAAATAAGAAACTCGAAAGCATGTCTGACAGAATTATTGAAGATTTGGATTTGGAATTTTAAATTGAGCACACTTTATTTTTATATAAATGGTTTCGAAATCGAAAATGAAAAGCATATAAATATAAGGAAATCATTCCTAACTATTTTATAATGGATTTCCTTAATACTTAAGACTTGATCACATTGAACTTAGGTAATAAAGCTACCTTCGTCAATAGAATCAGAGAAGTAGTATTAGATATAACTATATGATGAGAAGAGCTTATAAAACGAAATTCAGTATTTTAGAGTTACGGACGAGCACTCCTTTTCTGATATCTGCCCAGGAGAAACTCTCGGTAACTGGGGAGATTCGGAACCTTAGGAAGTCTCTTCGCAAACTGTTTAGCCGAGCACGGCGTAAAAATACAACAATATACTGGGATGAGTATCGTAACAAACTTGGTTCGGTAAGCCAAACGAGACTCCTGGAAACTTTTCTATGAATCGAAGATAAAAATTTCCTATCCAAAACTCATATCCAACCGGAATATATGATCGATGACACGGGCCGGAGGTTGGATGACATGGAGGAGACAAAGAAACGACTAATGGTCTTTCATTTTCCACACGGTATATCGAATAACATAGATGAACCGATATTGGGAGTCAGGGGAGACTAACATAAAATAATTATTACATCTGACATGGTTAAAGGGGCAATCAAGAGCTATGCTCCCTATAAAACTGCGGGACTGGTTTTCGTACATCTGTCACAGATATTCGCTGCATGCTTGAAATTGACATATACCCCAGTTAAATGGCAGGATGCAATGGTAATATTTATGCCCATACCAGGGAATCCTAGCTATCTGACACCTAAGTCCTATCGACCGATAAGTCTTACGTTTTTCCTACTTAAAACCTTTTAACGGATAGTCGATAGTCTTCAATAACGTGCACACTGATACTATTATTATCCAGTCCCTACACCAGTTTTATGTTAACCGGGTTCTCCGTAATACTTTTAAATGGGAAGGATCCAAAGTACTTGTGTAGAAGAGCTGAGGAGTCTCTGAATACGGCCTTGAGTTGGGCTCAACCGAGAAAGACAAAATTGTCTACGTATACTGATCCCGTAATCCGTAATTAGGCTTAATCCTTGACCGGAAATTAATATGGAGACACCACATAGAGGATAGGATCAACAAGGCACATCCGAGCGATATGTAAGAGAACTATTGGCATGAAATGGGGTCTTAGTCCTACTATAACAAATTGGCTTTATAAAAGTGTAATTAGACGAAATTTAGCTTATGCTTCAATAATATGGTGGACTGCTTTGGACAAAAAGTGTAATATCAAACAACTACAGGGAGGTCAGCGTATAAGCTGCTTGGTTATAAGGGGTGTGCCATGTGTACCACTTCAACTAAGGCTCTGAAAACGTTGCTAGATATTCTACCCATTGTAATATATTTAAGATATGAGGCGGCGATCACAGCCGAACGGCGGTTATAAGACACGTCATCAATTGTAGTATTCTGAGTGGACACACAGGATTACGAGCACTTCTATACAAAATTGGACGTACGGATTCAGACTAAAGAACATGTGGAGAAGACAATGAAACTCTGGAGCACTTTCTATGACACTGCCAGGCATTCGTCGTAGTTAGATCCAATTATCTTGGAAGTGATGTTATTCCGGAAATAGCATTCCTGACTAACACTGACTGGAAAATTCATAGGAATTACGTTCAGGAAACTGAGTTTCTGAACATTGGAAATAATATATTCAGTGATCAATTTTGTGACAAAAAGTGACACTATAATAAAAATCAATTTTTTCCTTCTACGTCTTGCCTTTATTACTGTTACAATTTTCACATATGTATCTTCACTATTATAGCATAAAGTACAAAAAATATTTTAGTTCGAATTTAGATACTAAAAAATAACTAAAAGTTTTAATATATTTTTTAAAAAAAAAAGTAGAATATAAATGTTATTTCAACTTATGATGAATGAGATGTTTGAATTGTCTATTTATCGTTATTTGATTTTTCTCTCTCATCATTTTATGATTTAACTTATTTTATTTTTATTACATTAATAGCTACAAATATACATCAGCATATAGATTTATTTTAGATAGATAAATAGTTAATATCATATTGAATTTACTTTACGATGATTGAATAGAAAATATATTTTATTACATTTTTTTAATGTTAAATTAAATCAGTTTTATTGACAGTATTATTATGATGACTGCGTTTGTAGTAAATTGCCATTAAAAGAAAATATTACTATAAGTTATTTTACAGTTTTCTGACAAATATAAGGGGAAAGAAGCAAAACATAAAATACTTTAAAATTTACCACAAATATGAGATTAGTATTTAGTTAAAAGATTTATAGTGTTGCACATATTATTTACAGTAGAAAGTTAAAATAACTAGACAACCTTGCTTAAAAAGAACTTCATATCTTTTACGTTACAACTGTGCATACATTCCTGGTCCCTAAGCTATTTCCCTTAAATCAAATCATTATTTAATTAAACAACAGTTTATAAAAACTTTACAGTTGTTTGCACAAAATTCAAAGATGATGAACGAGCAGTTTCACACACAGTCACTGGAGATAGAGAAAATATAAATAGAAAATAAAAAATAAATGGAATCCAAGTAAATTAAATAGATGGTAAATGCCAACGTATTGCCACTTGACTAAGCTTAATATTGACTCTGGTTAACAGTTGTTGGTTGCTTGTTGGGTTGCTGGGAAAAATATGAAACGAATGTAATGCCAACCATTTTAATGGTCAGCATAAAACAGAAGTGTCGACTATAGAGTTGGAAAAATGGAATATTTAGTAAATACTTAAGTGTGGGTGAAATTAAGTGGAATAGTAAACATGCTATGAATTGTATGGCTGCAGCAATAGAAGTTGAATTCCATATAAACTGCGAGAGAAGCAGCAGCAAATTTTTTAATTATTTACTCTTTCATAGATTCATATTTTATTATTTATAAATTTCTGTAAACTTGAGATGAATAATAATTAAGTTTTAGGGTTAGATTTAAATACTAGTTTAAAGAAAAGCGTCTTTCTAGGTATTGAAAAGTAGATGTTTTATGATTGACCCAAAAAATAAGAAGGGAAATGTAAAGAAATTATAATTGAAATGGTTTACCAAATGATATCCAAATCTACAATTTTTATACCCTACACCACTATAGTGGGGAGGGTATTATGCGTTTGTGCTTATGTTTGTAACACCCAAAAATATTGGACTGAGTTGATTTAGCTAAGTCCGTCCGTCCGTCTGTCCGTCCGTCTGTCTGTCTGTCTGTCTGTCTGTCTGTCTGTCTGTCTGTCTGTCTGTCTGTCTGTCTGTCCGTCTGTGTGTCCATGTAAACCTTGTGTGCACTATACAGGTCGGAATTTTCAATATAATAGAATTTGACACGTACTCTTCTTTTGACGAAGCACATACTCTTCCAAAGTCGAAGCTTATTGAAAATGATTAAAATCGGTCTATTATTTCGTATAGCCCCTATACAACCGTACCTCCCGAATAGGGCTTTTGGGCTCATAAATATGTATCACTTAAAAAATGGGCAAAACTTAGTAGTATGAATTATAAATGTAAAAATAAGGACAATAATATTTATAATACACCTTTCGAAATATCAGATATTTGATATGTCTTTTAATAAAATAGAACTACCAAAAACACTTCCATCTCACAATCAATTTAAAATTAAAAAAAAAACCCCTTAAACAAACGGATATCCGGTTGGAAACTCTTAAGCTGTTAAATTTCTTTCAAATATCATAGAATAGTAAAGAATAAAATAAACTATTATTTACTTAAAGAATTTTTTCATTACACTGCCATTCAATACAAGTGTCCTTTTGTATAGAAATTAACAATTTAAAAAAAAAAATATGTATTTGTTCTTTCCATTTCATTTTATATTTTGTCTTGATTTCTGCCAAAGAGTTGTGAAAGTTTTTGTTTTATATAAAATTTTTTTTTAATATCCGGTTAAATTGTAATGACAATATCCTTACTGCTCTCTTAACTTGTTTTGATTTGTAGTTGTTGCGCTTGTGATGTTTTTGACAAGACATTCGTTTTAAGTTCTTAATTCCTTTTTTTTTTTTGTCATTCTTTCATTATTAAGTATTTCATGTTGTTTATTTTGTTGTTTATCTATGGTATTATTGTTATACAAGTTTTTTAAATTTTATGTTTAAAATTGTTCTTCAACTGAAATGTTCTTCTATATTTGTTGCTACACATTATGTACATACATATGTTTGTTGTCTAGAACAAAAGGAACTAAAGTTGTTATACCCTTCACCTTTGTTAGTATGATATATATAAGTTTATCATTCAGTTTGTCATTTTAATAATATAATTTGGAAAATTTACAAAACTAAACTTTTTGATATTTTTGTGTTTTTTAATATTTTTATGTTAAACCTAGAAACATATAATTCAACACGCAAAGTCCTGATTAAATGAAAATCTATAAAACGGGACATTATTTTTCATTTTCCATCTGAAATTTTTTAATTTTGTTTTTGTCTTACAGTGTGGGTACATAAAATTCGGCAAAGCCGTATGTTTAAAATTATCTTTGTCAAGCAGCTATGAAGTTATTATATTTTATAATCTCTAACTTCCTAAGAATTTAAGAAGAGAATATATTATATGAAATGTACAAAAATATAATATCAATAAATTATTTTGATGGTATGTATACATCACGTTCACCTCAAATAAAACATATGTATTTATATACATTTTGCTACTTGTTTTTCTGTGAAATTATGAAAATTGCCCTACGCTTCGGTTGTCATTAAACAGGCACTCAATTTCCATGATTTATATGCCCTACGCCACTATAGTTGGGAGGGTGTTCTGCGTTTGTTATGATGTTTGTAACTCTTTGATCCTTCACTCACCTTATGGTATACCGCTCACAATCACTTTCTGAGTTGAATAACTAATTCCGTCTGTCCATCCGTCTGTGTATTCATGTAAACCTTTCCAAGATAATTTGATGAAATTCACCACATGCTCTTCTTTTGGCCCAAGCCTATTGAAAATGGTTGAAATCGATACATTATTTCGCTTAGCCCCTATACAATCCAGGCTCTACATGTTTAATTTTATGTTTCTAGTTACAATATTATAGAAAATTCAAAAAGTACCTTTTGAAGAATGAAAATGTACCAACAAGACCCCTTTTATAGGTTCTCACTTAATTCGGGCTCTACATGCTTAATTTCATGTTTCTAGGTTCAATATTATAGAAAATTCAAAATGTACCTCTTGTAGAAAGAAAATGTACCAAAAAGTCCCAAAAAATACCAACAAATCTTATTTCATGTGTTCTCATTTAATCCGGGCTCTACATACTTAATTTCACGTTTATAGGTTCAATATTATAGAAAATTCAAAAAGTACCTTTTGAGGAACGAAAAAGTACCAAAAAGTCCCCTTTTATAGATTCTCACATAATCCGGCAGGTGATTGAAAAAATAATGCATAAACAAAGAAATATAATTAAATATCTATCAATTATTTCCATAAACTCATGACATATCGCACAACAATAAAACGACACGGTTTACCTTGAGCATTGCACATACATACATATTTATATTAAGTATGTGTTTACAACACTTTGTTAAATTTCAAATTAATGTCAGTCAATTTTTTTAATTTTGTTATAAATTCAAAAATTTTCCAACAACTAATAAACACTACACCAATGCATTGCAGTCAATGTATTGTTATTTATTTGATAACTGACATTAATTGATGTGTGTGGTAAAATTAAATTATAAAATATCACTAAATTTTGTTGTAAATGTAAAAATTCGTAATTAATATTTCACAAAGCCAAGCATATATGCCAAAGTTAAATTGGCTGTAAACAAATTTTAGAATATATTAAAAAATATACAAAAACTAAGCAGACATTTCATTGCATGCAAGAAAAAAACTAAATTTTAATTAAATTTTTTTTACACACACATACAATACAGAAATTGAAATATCAGTAGACTCATAAGTGTGGTCCCGAAAACTATGTTTAAAATTTTGTAAAACTTATTATTAGTTCCATACAAATAGTATTACCCTATTATACTTACATACATAATTAACCACGTACATTTGTGAGACTGTAGTATATTAAAATTACAATTAGAAACATTCATTTAAATGTACATACATATGTATAAATATTTGTTTGAATGCGTATAGTTGGTTAGATGTAACTTTGAAATGCCTAAAGGCTTTGGTAACAAAATACTAATACATATTAAATTACATATTTATAATGCACAATATGTATGTAATAATATTTGGATTTTTCACGGAAATTAAAATTTAAATGATTTGTATTTTATTGTTTAAGTCAAATAAGTTGGATAATATTTTAATACTAAAACATTATTAAGTACAAGATCCGTTTAGTAGTCCTATGTAATGC
This sequence comes from Lucilia sericata, assembly GCF_015586225.1. NCBI lineage: Eukaryota > Metazoa > Arthropoda > Insecta > Diptera > Calliphoridae > Lucilia > Lucilia sericata. Next base: position 442,753 of record NW_023994166.1, read on the forward strand.
AGACATGGATAATATTTAAAACAACTTGATCCTTAGCCTGCATTACATGGGACCATGTTGCGGATCATGTGCTCCCATAATTTAAGCAAGGGAGTAGTTTTGGGATTACTCCGATGTAAGAAATGGATGGATTACGTGGTCCTCACCTAGGACATCACAATGTTAAGTGGAATATGTTTTTTTTTTCGATATATGTATGTGGATTAGTTTTGGATCAGTCCTCGTCCTTTGAGGATTACTCTTTACACGCGTGCATTGAATATATTGTTCTGATTTGAAGCGCATTCATGTGAGAACGTTTTGAATCCATCACTAAAAACAAGAGGCAAAACATCGCAGCTATAATTTTTAGATAGTCCTTCAACATGCCTATTAAGTTTAAGTTGGGCTTCACATATGATTTCTTGAGCATCTCTAGTAAGAATTCTGGATCATGATTTTATATTCTCACCATCAAAAATGAAGGGGGTATATTGATTTTGTCATACCGTTTGTAACGCATCGAAATAAGACACATAAAACTATATATATTATTGGTCGTTATCAGATTGTAAGATGATCTAGCCGTGTCTGTCTATCAGTCAGTCTGTCTGTCTGTCTGTCTGTCTGTCTGTCTGTCTGTCTGTCTATCTGTCTGTCTATCCATCTGTTGAAAACACGATGGAATCCAAATCGGAAGTTCTAGAGTTCTGCACAGATATTTTTAGTTGATGCTCTTTGTTGTTATTTTAGTTCGATTTTAACAATATTTTAGTTACTGTAAACATTTTAATATTCATGGCAAATATAAATTTTAATATGAATTGGATACATATTTTGAAACGAAATTTTTATAGAGCACTTGGGTCATATTCTGACTTTACTGCTATCCATATATCCAACAATTATTTCTAATATAAGGAATGTATTACTATGTTAATTATTAAAAAATAACTTCTTTAACTCGTAACTTTGCCTATCTCTATCAAATTATCATATTTATGTAATTAAATCAATTTGGCTTCCACAAAGTCATTGGATATCCCTCATACTTAGCTAATAATAATCATAATTAACTAAAATGTAATTTAGCTTTTATTTTTATTATACAAATTACAATTAATTTGAAAGACAATGTATATTAAAATAATTGAATTCTGCAGATCAATTTATTAGCCCTTGGGAATAATATTATTTAAAACTGTTATCAATTTCAAATGCGGAAAATTATATTTGTATAGAACATATGTATGTGTATGTATTCACATTGATAGTAGAAATTTAATAAAAGTGATGCCAATTTAGTAAAAATTTGTAAAGTTAATATTATTAGTTTTTTTTTAGAAAAATATGCACTGTTTAAGTTCTAACGACTTCAAAAAGAACTATTTAGCTTATACAGAAAAAATATTTCAAAAATTGTTTGGCATTTAGTTTGGTCCATTTTACACTTTTTTAGATTATTTGGACTCGATATGCCGCATATATGCATTAAAAATTGTTTTTCGGTTATTTTTCCCGAGATAAGTTAAAAATTACGAAATTTTTCAAATCCATTTCGAAAAGATGACAGAAAATTAGTTTTTAACATATGAGATCAAGATTTTCAATCGCTAGTGGGGAACTGAGACCCCCTTTTTAAAAAGAAGTGTGTTACCCTAATATGCATACGTATAATAATTTTCTTAGATTTTCTTTAAATCTAACACTTTCAAATGCAAATAACTATATAAAATTAATCTTTCTTTCCCACATCTTCTTCACAATTGTTTAATTTTCTCTTTAAAACTTTTCGAATAAGTTGCATATTTAAAAATAAAAGCAAACATAAAAGCGATTAAAAGTCCATTTTATCTCCAAAAAAATATGCTAATCTCAAAATTTGTAAACATTTGCCTTAACACTTCCTTATTATTGAAATTAAAAGGAAGGGGAGGGAGGTTAGGGGATGGTGCAAACTAAATACATTTGTTTACTTTTCTATATACTTTTGATGGGAAAAGTTTAATAGCTTAAAGAGCTACAAAATAACAAAACTTTTCTATATTGATTTTGAAGTTTTGCGTTTTTTTTTTTGAAAAATAAAGAGTAAAAGTATAAACAAACAGACATACATGTGAACTTACAGAATAGACAGACAGACAGACAGCCCTTCAAGCCAAACAGATAGAGCGGGTGTAAGATACATAGCCAAAGAAAAAAAATCATAGAAATTGTTACAAATATAAATACTAAATGTTGCCATGACTACTTAAAGCCAACAACTACTACTAAGAATAAGAAGTATACAATAGTGTTACTTGTAATAATAAGAACAAGTAAAGTGTCCTAATGGCCTTAATTTTCCAGTTATCTAATGCGTGATTATTTTCGAAAATAGCTACTTGAATGGTACCAAGAGCGAAATGTATATAAAGTACATAGTAATAGTTAAACTCAGAATAATACTTATGCTTTTTCCATACAAATGCGGATAAGACAAAAAAAAACATATTGGCAATAAAAAAGATAGAAACGCCAATAATAACTAAATAGATTTTTCTTGTCTACTCTTGTTTTTCCTATTTTTAACTGTAAAAAGCACAAACACATATTTTTTTTTTTTTTTTTTTTTTTTTGTTATATGAAAACTGTATAATGATAATATTTTTATATTTATTCACACAATTCTTTATTCTTTATATAAACTTATAGTACAATAAAGATTATTTTTATTACTTTAGTTGTTTGTATAGAAAAAAATTAAAAAGACTTGAAACAATTTTACTTCCAACATCTTAACTATTAAATGAAAAGAAAGCTGTTTTCATTTATTTTATAGAATCATTAATAATTAAATTAAAAAACTTTCGTTTTCATTTCTCAGTTTGTTTTTCCTCGGGTATTATTTTTTCCAAAACTATTCCAATGTTTTTCCTACATTCAAGTAATACTTGTTAACTTTTTTTATATTCTACACAGAAAAATTCCAAAAAAAGCTGTACAAAAACAATAGAAAAAGTTTGTGAAAAATTGTTAACAACTACTCATTCTAGTGCTTGTAGGATGAATAGTATAGATTTTAGCTAAAATTTTATAGCAGTAAAATCTAGTTGGTCATTATTTTATATAAAACATTTGTAAAGGGTTTATACATCGCAGAGATTAATATTAAAATATCCGACCCAATTCTGATCTCCTTACATTTGTTTGGAAAAACTTATCATAATTTTGAAGATAAGTGGTATTCATTAAGGAGAGAGTCAATTGTAAACCGATTTTTCTCCCCGAGGCATGTTACCTTGAGGAACTCTCCACATCTTGGTGTGATTGTAATCCAAGGGAAAAGAGCTGCTAGCAGAACCTCTAGTCTGTCGGGACTATAAACTGGTGATGTCGGCCTTACCTTGGAATGATTTGATCTGAGGTCGAAACAGAGAACCTAACTTATGTAGTATCACGGAAACCCATAGCCCGCAGAGTAGAGTTTCGATCTTTGTCTTGTCCCGGTTATTGGAGGGTTCCCTTCGGGGTGCCCGGAAACCAATGTTGGAGAAGTCTATATTTCGGTATAAGATACCCCTCAGAGAAGTGACTCCCACAGTCACTAAGCGTTAGGATTATGTCAAGTTTTCTCAGTGAATGTGTTAGATAATTAAGAAGTGTAATTAATTAGATGAATGGTGATGGATATAAGGTATCTTCTACAAGTGATACCATTGAATTTCCCTTCCTTGTCAGGTTATATTCAGGGTTTACTCTGTTCATGGCCACAATATGTTCTCCAGGAGTTAGAACATATATTTTGCTTATTTTATGGATTCGTATTTGGGTCTAACGATAACGTCTCTAGGTGCGAACCATCTGCGTTATTGTAAATGGAAGTTATGTTTTTGCATCTCGGAAGTTAAGCAAAGGGGCAACAATAGTCTGAACAAAGTGATCGTACATGGAAGGCAGTATCATGTACATTAGGGTAATTACTTTTTAAAAATGTTGCGAATATAAAAATACCATAGCATAACCTTTTAGAGCTTGTATATATGTTATGGAATACAATATTATATTTTCGCGATCGTAAAAAAAGTTCCCGCACCAAACGCAATGAAATTAAAATTGGTTTATATTATAAAGAGCAGTGTTGGCTGTGGTATTTTACCGCCAAAAATAGTTATAACCCTAATGTACATAAATAAGCACCTGCGTGTTCTTTGCAAGATACAAGGGACGGTGTTGAATAGACTCTAGCTCACCCTGTGGTTGGATAAGTACCTTCACGGTGGTAGGCCGTTTAGCAGGTGTTCAAATAAATCGCTCGGTAGTCAAATACATATGTATGTCCCGATTTTATATACATAGAAGCTAGAAGAAAACGTCCAATATTTTAATTTTCAGTACCAAACAAACATTATCAATTCAGAATATTTGTGAAAAATTCCCACGTTCTACCTCCACCCGTTTGGACCTTCAACAGACAGACGGACAGATATACGTAGATCATCTTAGTAAGTATACGATTAACATTTCGATGTGTTATACATGGTGTTACAATACACCCTCCAACCCGTACTAAAGAATTTTGTGAAGACCGGCATATAAATGGACAAATCTCTCATATCAGGCCCCAAAAAACTCTTAATTGTAAATGATCGAAAAAACTTCTATAGTTTTGTTTATTAAAATTATCGTTTAAAATTTATGAGGATTACATTTCACTGGTTGTTTATCAGAATTAAAGTAATTGTTCTTATTCATAAACAAAAACTGCAAGTAATTCTTAAACTTTCATATGAAAATCATTCAGTTTTCCGCGTATTTTTCATATAAAATATCATCATCTTTCACCCAGCAGATCCTTTCAAATTATTTACAAATATTTTAAGATAAACACTTATGATTTAGTTCCTTACTACTATTTAAAATATTGCGCCATAAATCATGTGCAAAAGCTTAACAAATCGATTTATAAAAACCTTAAAACAAAACAATTTTTTACTACATAAACTTCATTCCCCATACACCAAAACAATTTTAAATTATAAACAACCATGAACAAAAATTGAACTTGTTGTTTCATATAATATACTTCTAAAACGAATGTCCTTTCGATTTTAATAAAAAAAAACATGTTTGTACTTGATACAATTGCAAAATGTCATTATTTTTATAATACCAACATATACATTCTACATGTATAAGTATTAATATACAAAAATAAATATACTAACTCATACTGTTTTTTTTTTTTTGTAACATTCCAATGTTTTTAAGTATGTATTTTCAAACAGTAATTCTCTGGAGAAATCTTATATTTCATGTTCAAAATGTCAATGTTTTTTTTTTTTTTTTTGTTACCTTTGTAACATATTCACTGAATTAAAATTTATACAGATATTCATTTAGTTCTTGGTATGTATGTACAAATAACAAACGAATAAAAATGACATACAGTAAAATAAAGCCCCAATTTAAATGACCAAATCGTATGGTTCAGTAAGTCAATTGGATTTTATTCTGAATTTTTTTTTTAATAATACAACAGAATGTTGAATTCTTAAAAGAAATACATATATGTATATATGTAAATATGTATGTATATGCACTTTATATAATACGATTACTTTTATTTATATTATTCTATGTAGTACATATATTTAAAGTTTATGCATCATCAGAAATACATATGAAGAATTATAAAAAAATTTTGATATTTGGGTTTAAAATATTAATGACACATTTAAAATATATGAAATCTTTGTAGGTCCACAAATACAGGAACTTATGAAATACGAAGTTTTTAAAATAAAGCTTCTAAACTTCTTTCTGCATATCAAGATTAAAATTAATGAAGAACATACCAGTTTAAAAAAACATGGAATATTTTTAAGTTGTTCTCTTCCTTAATTCCGAAATATTTAAACAATTTGTTGACAAAATGAGGGGTTTTACATAGTTAATATGGTCCTATCCTTGTAAACGTTGGTAGAGGGATTTACGATTACATTAAAGTAATTTATGCAGAATTTTTTCGTACTAGTGTTTATAAGTGAATTATTGACTTTCAGGTTCTTTTTTGAAGGGAACTTTGTATGGATCAAATGATTGCCGATCATTACGTAAATCGGAAGTAATATTTTGTGCCTTTTTTCGAGATACTAATACATTTAGTATTACAAGTTCAAGAGCCCTATTCGCGAGGTACGGTTGTATGAGCACTAGGTGAAATAATGAACCGATTTCAATAGACTTCGTCCTTGGGGCAAGATATAATCAGAGTAAGGAGAGCGTTGAAATTGATTTCTCTCTAGAGAGATATTAATTCGAGCGAAATAAATTATTTACTTTATTGTGAATATATCTTTTTGTAAAGCGGAAAATACATTTCTCTTATGAAACGAGTACAAATGAATTTATCGGGAGTTTTATAATATTGTATATAAAGTCAAAAACATCAAAAATACATGCATATTTTTTTATAAATTTTTTGTTTTTTACACCGCCGTAAAACCGGGTTTGCCGCACACATTTTTTATATGTGAGTTTTACTCAAATTCTATTCATTTTGATATCTCTCGTGAGATGAATTAAAAAATCCAAATACATAGATATCGCTCATGAAGTGAACATAAAAGAATTAAGAGTTGAAATAAAAATACTTCTCGCGAGTTTAAAAATAATTCTCGTGAAAATAAGCTGTATAACGAGAGAAATAAATAAGATAATATTCACGAGTGCAAAAATTACTTACTCTGGATATAAGTATATGCCAAATTTCATTACATTATGTATCTTGAAAATTGCTACCTGTAACGTGCACACAAGATTTACTTGGACACACAGACGGACGGACGTACGTACAGACGGACATAGCTTAATCGACTCAGAAAGTGATTCTGAACCGATTGATATGTTTTAGGTGGGTGTAGTACCAATATTTTTGGATGTTACAAACATCAGCACAAAAGCATAATACCACCCCTTGATATGATCTTAAAGTTTGTAGTTTAGATAACCAGTTACTTATCATGTCCTTCAAAAATTTAATGTAGACTTAAATACCCTTTAAGATATTAATCATGAAATTATAACCGATAGATTTTGTTCAAAATTACGATCTGACCAAAAAGTATAACCGAGAATATACAGTCCCTATCCTGTATAAATATTGACTAAACTGATTGCCGTTCAAATCTCAAATGATAATACTTAAAGCTTTAATTTTCTTTTCTCTTAGAAATACATAAAATTTCAATTTAAATATTATCCTATTAAGTATACAACAGGAATCTCCTTTAAAAAAATTGTCAAGAAATTGCAACTGCAAATAAACAATAAATAGGAGAGATATCACAACAAAAACAACAGAAGCAAAACAAAACAATAAAAGATTCAATTATAAATTTCAAACTAATAACAAGACCTACATACATACATATATAAAAAACAATACCTCAATAGTAAAATATATCATCAGCTTAATACTATTAAATGTCATAAAAAAAATTCTTCAAAATCCTAAATAAATATAAGAAAATTCTATATTGGCAATTACTAGCAATTTGCAGCACAAATTCTAACAAAAATAAATTTATCTTTAAGTAAATAATTGGCTTTAAAGCTGAAATCATTAAGAGTGAAAATATTTTAAATTTTTCTTCTTCATTTAAACATAATTCCAAAACTAATTCAATTTATTAATAAAAATTGTTGACATCAAAAAACAAAATTAATATCAGAATACAAAATTTCTATGTAGGAAAAAAAAGAAAATACATAATAAAAACTGCTTCCTCTTTAATATTTTATGCAATTTACGAGTAATTGCAATCAGTCTAATACAATGAAAATAGCTTTATTTTATTATCATTTTAACAAGGCTACCAGCAGTACTGCTTCAGTATAGTAAAACATTTTTTATTATTTGACTCTTTAGCTAGCTGGATATTTCTTTCACATTTCTTTACATTTTTTGTTTGTGTCCCAACAAAATTGTAACAAAAAAAATGTACATATACACAAACTTTTATTATATCGACAGATGCACATGTGCAAGGATCAGAACGAAAAGAAAAATATAAAAAATACAAAACAACAAAAACAGAAAAATTGCCCAAAAAACAAGTAGCGAACAAAACGAGCGATAATATCAGAAACAAGAAATGTTAATTAAAAGTGCAATCAAGCATAACTTAAGAACGAACTGTAAAGGGTGTTAATTTGAAGGCTTTAACATGGGTATAGTTTTAAACTGAGAAATTAAACGACTTCAAAATGAGCTTGATCCAGTAGATAATGCATAAATAAAATATAAACAACTTGAATACTAGAGTTAAATGAAATTTTTCTTCCTAACACAGCCATTTATCCAAAACTATAGCTCTTTTGGAGATAACTTTTTTTAATTTATAATATAGAAAGATAAGAAAATCATTAATGTATGTAATTGTCTTTTCCATGCATAAATAGAATAAGTTATCATGTGGTTGGACATTATTATTTAAAAAAAGTTGTTTTTTTCTCAAAACTCATATTATTAAAAAAACAAAATATATTCACTTAATACGACACCCTGTATATATTTATATACAAGAATATACAGTAGCGTAATAAATTATTAGAAAATTGTAAAACTATTTTTAGACACTGGAACCGAATCTGATAAATGTTTTTCTTATCACCTACAATTTTCTCGGAATATTAAATATTTTATGAAAAGGTAAACCACGACTGAAAAAATAAAACCCTTATAACTTCTGCATTTTTTAAGATAATTCAACATAATTTGGTATATCTGATCTTTTGTAGCACCAAAGACGAAGACTGTTGAAAATTTTTGAAATCGGTCTATTTTTACAACTCGCCGCCATACAAACGGAACTTTTTAGCTCATAATTCGCAGATCTAAAATGTATATAAGTCTAAACCTTTATGTCGATTTTCATAACGATTGGACCTCATTTGACCCTAGTTCCATTCAAAGTTTAATTTCAGAAAAACACTTAAACGTCCGTAACTTACCTCTAATCACTAGTATTATAATAAAATTTGGCACAAATAAGAGTTTTATATGAATTAAAATCACACCCTAGAATTTTATGAGGATCGGTCCATATTTGACCCTAGTCGCCATATAATTCCAGTTTTTTATTTTTATCTATAAATTGCTTAAACATGTATATAGGCGGCCATGTCCGACTGCACTTTCCTACTCCTTTTGATTTGTTGAAATGTGTGTATGCATATATTTCCAAAATATATATTTTATAACCTTAAAAAAAATCAGGAGAAAAATCTGTCACAAACGGTGCGTCACGTACGATATTTAAAAATGTTCATTTTAAAATTATATTAATTTTTTTTTATTTAAAAATTATGGATTACTAATGAAAAATAATGTAAGAAATTCAAACAAAAAAAAACACCTCCAGAATTCGCAGATTTTCGTAAATATTTACATGTACTTTAAAAACATTTCCGTTTTTTCTCACGTATGATATCGACATATTTTAATCCATATTTTGAAAAACAAGGTTCCGAATGGGATGATTCCTTTTGCAAATATAGTATTAATTTTACAAAATCTATACCACTCTGAAGGCGTGCGAATGTCACATACAATCGTATGGAATTGCCCATATGTATATTACGGACATTTTATATAATTATAAAAATATATTTCGATGTCATTACAAATTTGGGTCGTTATTATATATTTTTCTCAAGTCTAATTTAAATCAGTTGAAAACTAAATAATATTTCACTAGGGTTTCATGAAAATTTCTCAATATTGCATAATTTGAATTGTGAAGGCCACAGTTAATGGGTTAACGTTATTCGATTTTAGTAAAATTTTAGATATATGTTTTCTATTATTCAAAAAGTGTTTTATATAAAATGCATAACAGTAAATAATAAAGAAAACTTTTCTAAAATTTTACTAAAAAACAGTTTTCTCCGAAATCCTCAATATTTAAATCTCTCGCTAATCTGTGAGAGATATTGACCTAATTTGTTAACTATTTGTTCAAAAAATTACCTTTTAAAGATTCTAGCTCAGTCACGCTTAATTTTATGTTTTTTGGTTCAATATAAAAAAATTTAAAGTACCATTTCATTAACGAAAAAGTACCAAAAACTTCCCTCTTATATATGGGCAATTTCGTGTCAAATGGCCCAACTCAAAAATCGATTTGGATGAAATTTGCACCAATGTTAGTACTATTTCAGCTCTATTTTCCATCGGTCAAGAACTGCCGGAGTAGTCAAAGTTGGATATTTTGGTCATACAGGGTTTTTTTCAAATGAGTGTAAATTTTTACCTATTGGTCCTAGCAATAATTAACCAAAAGAGTTTAGAAAGCTGTATCTTCACTGTTTCAAAAAAAATTAATTTGTTTTAAATTTTTTTTCAAATTGGGCCTTTTTTTGCTTGCTTAAAAGAAAGCTTATACAATTTCCTTTAAGGGCTTTATACTTGCCTAATGGGGTGTGAGTTGAATATCTATCAAAAAAATGATTTTCAAACAAGAATAAGATTTTTTTCAATATTTGGCTCTCAATTTTCCCCTATTTGAATGAAACCCTGTACTAACAAAATGTCCAGCTTTGACCCCCTCTTAGTCCAGCAGTTCTTGAAAGATAGAGCTATAAATAATATATATAAAAAAATCAGAATGGGACAATGAGGGGATCTCAAGTAAATCAACTTTTAGTAAAATAATCCACATAATTTCCCATAAATATTAGAATTTCCCAAAATCTCTTCTTAGTGGATCTACATAACCTTTTGGTTATATACAACTACCGTCAAAATTTCTTAATTTCAGGTTCTGCCGTTTGGGCTATGCCATGATGAGTCAGTCAGTCAGTAATGCGACTTATAAAAATAACGATCAAAAACTAATATTTCTTTCACTTATTCTAATATCTTAAAACCACACTATTTTCGTTTTCCGCAAGCATTGCAATGTCTAGTTCACAAGCATGTTTTACTTGTAACACATTTATAAGTATGGGTAGATGTATGTTTGTATAATTCTGTGTCACTATTACAATTTCACTTTTTCACCAAAAAGTTTAATTCATTTTAACTTTTTCTGGTTGTGCCATTTTTATTACATTTTTAGTGCTGTTCATTGTAATCACATTGTGGGTGTATGGACAATGCCAAAAAAAAATGCAAAATATAATTATTACAAGCAGCTGGGTGAAGCAAAAAAAGCTAAAAACCTTAATAAATTCGAATGAAAAAGGATTCGCAGCAAACTATTGTAAGTGATATTTGACAAAATAGACGTCTGAAGAAAAATAATTATGTAAAAAACTTTCACAAGTATAATTAAAAGGCAAAAAGAAAAGTACACTTACGTCATAGTTTGAAGCCGTCTATATGTATTACAATATGGAAACAGTAAGCAATTAATATTTTTTGTTTGTGGTTATAAAATTGATCATCAATAAACATTTCATTGGGAAATATATCCCGATCTTATATAGAAATTTAAAAAAAAATTTATCAACAATTGATTTAAATCGTTTTATTAAGATAAGCAGCTGGTTTTACATATTACAAGCTCTTAAATGTTAATTTGAGAAAATGATCAAAATCAAATACAAAACATAATTAGAAATTTATAAGTTACATAAATATATCAATTCAATTGCACTCACTTTCTTACATCTTATTTAGTAATTCAGTAACGATACTCTTTTATATTTGTTGATTAATACCCATAAATACTCTTAATAAAATAAGGAAGGGATTTATTCATAATCAAGTTATTTAAATTCATAAATGGTTACCAACAAAAATCAATATTTCCTTTAATTATTGCTATCGAACCCTTTTTTCTTTTTTTTTTTTTTTTTTTTTTTTATATTATCTTTTATCTCTCAAAGTACAGCAAGAAAATAAAAAAGAATCATGAATTGATTTAAATTGTTTTGTCTATATCCTTGTACTAAGTAAATAAACTACATTATTAAAACACAAAAGAATACAAAACAAAAATAAGAAAATGGTAATCATTTCCCAACAGAAAATAAGAAATAAATAAATAAAAAGTTAAGCACTGAATTGAGACGGTCAGACAAAATGTTTCAATAAACTTTGTAGAGAGCATATAATAGGATTGTCTGTCTATAGGAATTGTTTTTTTTTAATTTGTTGATTTTATATTTGCATTTACTTATTTCTATTTCATTATGATTTTTATCATTATTATGATGTTGATTTATATCTCTACAGAATATTGAAATTCAAAGATTTAATTAAATTATACTCAAAAAGTTCAGTTCTAGTTCAGTTCTAGTTCAGTTCTAGTTCAGTTCTAGTTCAGTTCTAGTTCAGTTCTAGTTCAGTTCTAGTTCAGTTCTAGTTCAGTTCTAGTTCAGTTCTAGTTCAGTTCTAGTTTAGTTCTAGTTCAGTTCTGGTTCAGTTCTAGTTCAGTTCTAGTTCAGTTCTAGTTCAGTTCTAGTTCAGTTCTAGTTCAGTTCTAGTTCAGTTCTAGTTCAGTTCTAGTTCAGTTCTAGTTCAGTTCTAGTTCAGTTCTAGTTCAGTTCTAGTTCAGTTCTAGTTCAGTTCTAGTTCAGTTCTAGTTCAGTTCTAGTTCAGTTCTAGTTCAGTTCTAGTTCAGTTCTAGTTCAGTTCTAGTTCAGTTATAGTTCAGTTCTATTTCAGTTCTAGTGCAGATCCAGTTTTCAGATGTATGTACTTAAAAAATTATTAATAAATGCCATTATAAATGTATTTCATGTCTTTCATTATGCACAGTTAATTATATGTAAATATTAATTTTAATCTAACATATTGTATTAAAACTGTAATAAACGTCAACAGTAGCAGCGTGTTTAATATCAATGTTCAATTATGATAGCGTAACAATACATGAAAATAATAAATAAACAATTAATAAACATGTAAATAGCATATCAAAAGGTATGGATGGTGTGGTTACCGTTCTAAACAAGGATAAGCATAAGAATGAGAATATACTTCCTATTTCACTATAAGCACAATGGATAATAGTGGCATTGGTGATAATGAAGACATGCCTTACATAACGCTTTTCAAATGTCAAATATCATATGCACTAAGGGCGATAAATACACTGAAAAAAAATTATTTAATTGGTTAGGATTCATATATTATGAATCATAACATTAACATCATCAAGAATTACGCATCAGTTTCCTTAAGTGTAAAATTTCACACGTATTGGCCTACAAAAAGTAAATAGCTATTTATTTAGGTATATGTGGTTAGGTGTTTGCATATACAAAAGGGCGGCTCCATTTAATATATGACAACGAAAAACTAATTTTAAATCTCTTAGATACTTTTTCTGTACTGAAGTTGGTAGAATCTAAAAATAGAAGTTCATCTATTAAATAAACTATTTAACTCAGTTTCTCTTCCTTGGTCGTTTTAACGTTGTACATCCGTCTGAGTATTATTCGTGCAAACATTTATTTTAGCGATTCCAAAAACAAATATTTTTAATCCCACCCTAATGTACGTATGTATGTAGATATATTCAAATGTTATTGTCGTTTACTTATTATAATAACATATGAACAACAACAGATACAACACAACAACCGTGTAACGTGGAATAACTTTGGTGTCGTTGTTATTGTTGTTCTTCACTTCAATATTTCATAAACATAATTATATTAGATATTAAGTTGATGTTATTTGTTTTTGTTTATGTTGGCTGCCTGGTACATACATACATTATTGTTTGTTCTTATTATTGCTGTTGGGTATTGTGTTGCTTATTCAGCGGCTGTTTTTCTTGCTACTGTGGTTGTTATTGTTGAATATTAGTTGGCAACATAGCACGTACATGGATGGCAATTAGTGGTAAGAATATAATAAAAGATAGACAGAAGGATTCTATAGTAAACTCGTTAAAAACATAAGTTTTCAAGATGATTATTAAAAACGTATCATAAGTAGTTTACGACAGGGATGATAATGTGAACACATTTACATACATACGTACACTAGTGATACATACATACAACAAAATTTGAGAAGCCTAGAGACCAAAGTATACCTTTCTAAAGCTTATTTATTTATAAAATCTGTTATATCATCCAAAACTTCAATCTGTCGACTCTCAAATTAAGTTTTAACCTATGTTATAAATTTAACACGAAATCTAAATAAAAAAATTTTGGGACCCCCTTTATTTTCTCAATACCAAACCAGGTACAACATTGCGTATGAATATTTTTATCGATTGAATAAATATAACTTAACCGCACAAGTATAAAATACATACAATTCTGCATGAGTAAACATGACTTGTGCTTAAAAATGATGATGACTTTTGAAGTATTACTGACAGCTAAAATGCTGATATAATCAAAGAAAAAATATAGATTTTTATTATTTTTAAAAACTTAATAAAAAACAGCACTTTTTTGAATGAATTTGATTAAATGAACAAAATATAATGAAATCATTGTATAAAAAGGAAAATGAAACTATAAAGTAATATAAAGAATGTAACCAAATAGCTAATGCTAGACTGCAAACTAGACTATAACTAGACTATAGACTAGACTATAGACTAAACTATAGACTAAAGACTAGACTGTAGACTAGACTGTAGACTAGACTATAGAATAGACTATAGACTAGACTATAGACTAGACTATAGACTAGACTGTAGACTAGACTATAGACTAGACTATAGACTAGACTGTAGACTAGACTATAGACTAGACTATAGACTAGACTATAGACTAGACTATAGACTAGACTATAGACTAGACTATAGACTAGACTATAGACTAGACTATAGACTAGACTAGACTATAGACTAGACTATAGACTAGACTATAGACTAGACTATAGACTAGACTATAGACTAGACTATAGACTAGACTATAGACTAGACTATAGACTAGACTATAGACTAGACTATAGACTAGACTATAGACTAGACTATAGACTAGACTATAGACTAGACTATAGACTAGACTATAGACTAGACTATAGACTAGACTATAGACTAGACTATAGACTAGACTATAGACTAGAGTATAGACTAGAGTATAGACTAGAGTAAAGACTAGACTATAGACTAGACTATAGACTAGACTATAGACTAGACTATAGACTAGACTATAGACTAGACTATAGACTAGACTATAGACTAGACTATAGACTAGACTATAGACTAGACTATAGACTAGACTATAGACTAGACTATAGACTAGACTATAGACTAGACTATAGACTAGACTATAGACTAGACTATAGACTAGACTATAGACTAGACTATAGACTAGACTATAGACTAGACTATAGACTAGAACTATAGACTAGACTATAGACTAACTATAGCGAGACTATAGACTAGACTATAGACTAGACTATGACTAGACTATAGACTAGACTTAGACTATCTATAGACTAGACTAGACTAGACTATGACTAGACTAGAGACTAGACTATAGACTAGACTATAGACTAGACTATAGACTAGACTATAGACAGGACTATAGACTAGACTAAGACTAGACTATAGACTAGACTATACTAGACTATAGACTAGACCATAGACTTAACTATAGAGACTAGACCTATAGACTAGACCTATAGACTAGACTATGGACTAGACTATAGACTAGACTATAGACTAGACTATATACTAGACATATACTAGACTATAGACTAACTCTAGACTAGACTATATACTAGACTATAGCTAGACTATAGACTAGACATAGACTAGCTATAGAGCTAGACTATAGACTAGAATATAGACTAGACTATATACTGACTAAGACTAGACTATAGACTAGACTATAACTGACGATAGACTAGACTATAGACTATTACTATAGACTAGACTATGACTAGACTATAGACTAGACAAGACTAGACTATAGACTAGCCTTAGACCTACTAGACTAGACCAACGGTTCCCAAAAGGGGGTCCGCGGACCCCTAGTGGTCCGTAGCAAAATCCTAGGGGGTCCGCGAAGACGAACGAAAATGAATAAAAAATATTCTCTATATGTTACAAAATATTAAAAATATCTCCAAATTTTTCATAAATACTAAAATACACAATTTTTATTCAATAATCCCAGATTTGTTGGTGACTCTTTGAATTTTATTGTTTCGGTCGTTTATCAGGATGAAGCTAGGCGCTACAAATTTATTGTTTCACTTTTATAAAGTAAAGTATTACGTGATTTGTAATTTTTATAAATATATATGTATCGAAATAAATGTTTTTATAGCAGACGGATAATGATTTGCCTTAGAATTAAATACTGATACTGGTATCCCGGAATATGAAGTTAGGTCACATTTCATAATATTTTTTTAAATTGTAAGCAAAAGTGTTAATCTAGTTAATTTTAAATATAAATATTCCATTCCAACGTGATACACAGATTTTAACTTCATTTTGTTGTCCAATATTATTAAATCAACATCAGAATATTCATAGCGTTTTGCGTAAATAGTCAAAACCACGCAGTAAAATAATTCGTAGGTATTTTAAAATTCAAATTTAAGATCCAAATTCACAGTACATTCGCAAAGAGTTCAGGTCGTATTTTATGTGGGTAACGCATTCCGCAACAACATCGAAGAAGTCTAACTTTCACATATTTTCCCGAAAACTTAGCTTACATACTCAGCTCACTCCTATGCAATCGCAAAAAAATTTAGAAACATGACTCTTTAAGCACATGTCGACAATACTTGTTAAAGAAACCTTTTCTCTACCTTGACGAGAAATGAACATGAAAGCTCTCACGATCATAATATTAAACATCATGGTAGAAGTCATTCTATATTTAAAACCATGAAATTGAAAACATCTCCGAAATACTAAATGTTCTCAATGTACGGGAATATTTTATAGGGTTTATGGACCAGGACTAAGACAATTTTCGGACGAACAATTACACAGTGATACAGCAAAAAAATGCAGGGGTTCTCATATACCAATTCCATTTCGTTATAGTCCATAGAGTAGGAATTTATTTTTAATTTTTCCCGATCACTTCGTTTAGTTCCTTTTTAAGAGCAAAAGTTGTGAAAAAGAGCTATTTTTGAAGTTTTAACTTTAAAAAAATATATGTTTGGTAGTTTGCAACCGATTTTCAAACTGGATATTTTGTTTTAAAGATACAAGCGTTGTCTTTCAACTCAAAAAAATAAATCCAAAATTTATGATTAATGTCTTGGTTACGGCCATTTAAGTAAAAAACTCACACTTTTTTCACAATTTTTATACCCACCATCAAAAAAGATGGGGGGTATATTGATTTTGTCATTCCGTTTGTAACACATCGAAATATTGGCCATAGACCCATAAAAGTATATATATTCCGGGTCCTTATTAAATTCTAAGACGATCTAGCCATGTCCGTCTGTCCGTCCGTCTGTCTGTTGAAATCACGATAGGGACCACACGAGAGGAGCTAGACAGTTGAAATTTTGCATAAATATTCTCTATTGCTAAGGTTTGTTTGGTATTGAAAATAGGCAATATCGGTCCAATTTTTCGAATAGCCCCCATACAAGTGGACTTCCAAGAAACAGCTTTAACGGACATAACTGCTTCAGAAGTACGAGTATGAAATTCGACATAAATAAGTTTCATATGAGCCAAAACCTTTTAACCAATTTTTTTTAGGATCGGCCCATAAACGACCCTACCCCCCATATAAGGTCCCCTTCAGAAAATGACGTTAACACTCATTACTGGCCCAAAAATGCGAGTATAGTGTTGAAATTCGGTATAAATAAGTTTTTAACGAACTAAAACCTCTCTACATTTCTATTTTAGGATCGGCCCATAAATGACCCTACCCCCATATACGGTCCCCTTCTGAAAATGACTCTAACACTCATTACTGGTCCCAAAATGCAAGTATAGCAATGAAATTCTACATAAATAAGTTTCATGTGAGCCAAAATCTTTCTACCAAATTTTTTGAGGATCGGTCCATAATTGACCCTACCCCCATATAAGGTCCCCTTCAGAAAATGACTTTAACACTCATTACTGGTCCAAAAATGCGAGTATAGCGATGAAATTCGGTATAAGTAAGTTTCTTACGAACCAAAATCGCTCTACGATTTTTTTTAAGATCGTCCCATAAATGACCCTATCCTCCATCTGAAAATGACTTTAACGCTCATTACTGGCTAAAAATTACGAATATAGCAATAACATTTTACACAATTAAGTTCCTCGCGAGTCAAAATCTTTTTAATAACTTTTATGTGGATAGGTCCATAATTGGCCCTACTCCCCCTATTGGGTCCACTTCAGGAAATAGCTTCAACGCTCATTACTGTCTTAAAAATATGAGTGAAGCGATGAAGTGCTACACACTTAAGTTTCTTACGAGCCAAAACCTCTGTACCAATTTTTTTTTTTGGATCGGCCAATAAATTACCCTTCCCGCATATAAGGACCCCCTCTGCAAATAACTATAATGCTCATTACTGGCTTAAAAATATGACTGTAGTGACGAAAATTGATGCACATAAGTTTAATGCGCAAGTCCACCAAATTAAGGGAGGATCGGTCCATAATTTACCCTACCGCCCTTCAGAAAACACTTAAACGATCATTACTGGCTTAAAAATATGAGTTATGAAATACGGTTATGAAATTCGCTCCGAATTTCATGCGGAATGTGTCGGTAATTCATTCTACCCCCCATACAAGCCCCCTTTATAAAATTAAATTAACGTTAATTACTGGCATAAAAATTCGAGTAGGGCGATGATATTTAATGTAAACAAGTTTTATATGAATCAAAATCGGTCTACAAAAACAGTTATGAGGATAGGTCAACAATTGACCATACCCCATATGAGTTCCTCTTTAGAAAATTTTATGAAGAAAATTCAGATAATTGGAAGTACAGCGATTAAAATCGACATAAAAAAAGTTTATACTTAGGAACATAATTCTTCATTCCGAATTTAATGAGGACTCATTTAAAACTGACCCTAGCCCCTATAAAAGGTTCCCTTCAGGAAAGAGTTTTGGTTATTGAAATACGAGTTTTCCTTATTTAAAATAAGAGTATAGCGCTGAAATTTTGCATAAACAAGTTCTATACAAACGAAATCTATGAACAAAATTTTATGAGTATCGGTTCATAATTAACGCATATAAAGGTCCTCTTCAGAAAATTACTCATACGTGAGCGTAAAAATTTAAATAAAATATTTGGTTTTTAAAAATTAATATTTTGTTAGTTCAAAAGAGCTCGGTCCATAATTGACTTAAGCCATATTCCAAATATCACCCTGATGTTTATAGGGGAGCATTCCTTTTATGGCATACAGTTTGATGGTGGGTATATGAGATTCGGCACAGCCGAATATAACACTCTTAATTGTTAATTTTCATACTGCTCTACGTTGGCCATGAAGCAGTAACTTTAGCTTTTATTACATTTGAAAAAAGGCACATTAAGTTGGGTTTCCAATGATGGTCAATTTATGATAATCGATGAAAAAGGTTATGAGTTGTGCTAAGTTTTATAAAAATATAGCATATTTCTTCCATACAAAAACGTTCATGTTTCTGGTTTTCTTTGTAACAAGTTTAAAAAATGTTTATAAACATTTTTATACAAAAATTAATTTGTATGGAAAAACCCAAAAATTCGAGAAACATGCTATTAGAAAAGTTGGCATAAATCATCCAGTTTTTCGTAGATTTTTATGAAATAACAAGTTTTAGAAACCTTCCTTTATGTGATTCTTCAGGAAAGTAATAAAAGATGAACTCACTGCCTCATGGTCAAAGTAGAGCATGATGAAAATGAAATTTTTTTTTAAAAAAGTGTGAGTTTTTTTACTTAAACGACCGTAACTCAGACATTTGACCATAAATTTTGGATTTCTTTTTTTGGATTAAAAGACACTTGTATCATTAAAAAAATATCGGATTTGAAAATCGGGTGAAAACTACTAAACTTATGATTTTTCAAATTTAAAACTTCAAAAATGGCTCTTTTTCGCATCTTTTGCTCTTAAAAAGTAAGTTAACGAAGTGAAAAAAACGAAGGGGAAAACTAAAAATATATTCGTACTCTATGGACTATAACGAAATAGAATTGGTATATGAGAACGCCTGCATTTTATTTTTCTTCACTTTTGTATCACAGTGTTATTTATAACAATAAGATATCAAAATATGTATGGGGGTCCGTGAAATTAAATAAATTCCTCAAGGGGTCCGCGAAGTAAAAAACGGTGGGAACCGCTGGACTAGACTATAGACTAGACTATAGACTAGACTATAGACTAGACTATAGACTAGACTATAGACTAGACTATAGACTAGACTATAGACTAGACTATAGACTAGACTATAGACTAGACTATAGACTAGACTATAGACTAGACTATAGACTAGACTATAGACTAGACTAGACTAGACTAGACTATAGACTAGATAGACTAGACTATAGACTAGACTATAGATTAGACTATAGACTAGACTATAGACTAGACTATAGACTAGACTATAGACTAGACTATAGACTAGACTATAGACTAGACTATAGACTAGACTATAGACTAGACTATAGACTAGACTATAGACTAGACTATAGACTAGACTATAGACTAGACTATAGACTAGACTATAGACTAGACTATAGACTAGACTATAGACTAGACTATAGACTAGACTATAGACTAGACTATAGACTAGACTATAGACTAGACTATAGACTAGACTATAGACTAGACTATAGACTAGACTATAGACTAGACTATAGACTAGACTATAGACTAGACTATAGACTAGACTATAGACTAGACTATAGACTAGACTATAGACTAGACTATAGACTAGACTATAGACTAGACTATAGACTAGACTATAGACTAGACTATAGACTAGACTATAGACTAGACTATAGACTAGACTATAGACTAGACTATAGACTAGACTATAGACTAGACTATAGACTAGACTAGACTAGACTAGACTAGACTATAGACTAGACTATAGACTAGACTATAGACTAGACTATAGACTAGACTATAGACTAGACTATAGACTAGACTATAGACTAGACTATAGACTAGACTATAGACTAGACTATAGACTAGACTATAGACTAGACTATAGACTAGACTATAGACTAGACTATAGACTAGACTATAGACTAGACTATAGACTAGACTATAGACTAGACTATAGACTAGGCTATAGACTAGACTATAGACTAGACTATAGACTAGACTAGTAGACTAGACTATAGACTAGACTATAGACTAGACTATAGACTAGACTATAGACTAGACTATAGACTAGACTATAGACTAGACTATAGACTAGACTATAGACTAGACTATAGACTAGACTATAGACTAGACTATAGACTAGACTATAGACTAGACTATAGACTAGACTATAGACTAGACTATAGACTAGACTATAGACTAGACTATAGACTAGACTATAGACTAGACTATAGACTAGACTATAGACTAGACTATAGACTAGACTATAGACTAGACTATAGACTAGACTATAGACTAGACTATAGACTAGACTATAGACTAGACTATAGACTAGACTATAGACTAGACTATAGACTAGACTATAGACTAGACTATAGACTAGACTAGACTATAGACTAGACAGGCAGGAAGATCTCCACAACCTACCTGTCCCCTCTTAGTAAGAAGAATAGTTGAAACTTTGTTTCCTGAACATATCAACGTTCTGTTCACAAGAGACACAGCTATAAGTCGCGAGACAATAACGGCAGTAACGGAGGAAGAGCTGGTTCAAATGGCAATGCTGTTATCTGACAAAAAGCCCCAGGACCAGATTGTATTCCAAATAGAGCAGTGAAAATAGCGATATTATGCGCTCCAAGCCTATTCGCTAAAGTGTTCAATAGTTGTTTGGAAGAAGGTATATTCCCAGAAAGGTGGAAGAAACAAACATTAGTTCTAATTCCGAAACCTAATAAACCCTTGGGAGAGCCTTCATCCTACAGACCTATAGGTCTTCTTGATTCCATTGGCAAGACCTTGGAAAGCATTATATACAAACGACTACTTCCTGCTGTGGAAGCAAAGGGCGGACTCTCCGACCGTCAATACGGATTCAGGAAGTCAAGATCCACGATCGATGCAATAAACATTGTAGTGAATACAGCTAAAAAGGCGATTGAAGGACAAGGAGCGGACAGAAAATATTGTGCAATAATAACCCTCGACGTGAAAAACGCATTTAATACTGCGGATTGGGGACGTATCATGGATACCCTATGCAGACTTGGAGTACCCGAGTACTTGACAAGGATTATTGGGAGCTACTTCTCCAACAGAGAGCTTTACTACAACACTGACGATGGCAAGAGTACATACACCATAACCGCAGGTGTTCCACAGGGTTCGGTCTTAGGTCCACTACTGTGGAATATCATGTACAATGATGTATTAAACCTTAAAATTCCAGATGAAGCTAACACAGTATGTTTCGCGGACGACATCGTTATAGTCGTCACTGCTAGATATATTGAAGAAATCGAGCTACTAGCAAATGAAACAGTGAACGCTATTAGAGTATGGATGAAAACAAGCGGATTGGAATTAGCCGAACACAAAACAGAAGCTGTGCTAATAAGTAGTCGTCGGAAACGGGAGAAAATAAATATACAAATTGGAAACCACACCATCTCATCTCAGCACCATCTTACATATCTAGGAGTAGTTATAGACGATAAGCTAAATTTCAAACCACATATTGAAAAAATAAGCTCGAAAGCATCTAATATTGCGGCTGCATTATCTAGAATGATGCCTAACGTCGGAGGACCCAAACAGTGCAAAAGAAGACTAATCTCAACAGTAGTAAAATCGACGATCCTATACGCAGCCCCTATTTGGTCGGAAGCCCTCAAAGTCAAGTCAGCTGCAAAAAAGCTGAAATCCGTGTACAGATTATGTGCTTTAAGAGTTTGCAGCTCATATAGAACAAATTCTGAAGAAGCAGCTTATGTTGTAGCCGGAATGATCCCTATCGAGATATTAGCGGACGAAGCAAGACGGGTATATGAGCAAAAAAAATCAAACCTATCAAATGCAAAGGAAATAGCGAAAATGGAAAGATTAAAATCCATGCAAATATGGCAGAAGAGTTGGGAAGAAAGCCTAAAAGGGAGATGGACGTTTAGACTGATTCCAAAAATAGAACCATGGGTACTCAGATGTCACGGCGAAGTAAACTACTACCTGACGCAATTCCTCACTGGGCACGGAGGGTACAGGTCCTATCTGTACAAATTTGGTCTGGATACGACTCCAAATTGTCCGTATTGCAAAACCCAAACTGAAGATGCTGAGCATGTTATGTTCTGCTGTCCAAGATTTGAAAATGCGCGTTTGTCAATTGAAGTAGTCATAGGACGGGTTATTAACGTCGCAAACATAATAGATGTGGCAATGGAAAAGAAAGAAAATTGGGACATCGTTTGTAGCTTCATTAAAGAAGTCCACGAAAAGTTACGAGTGGAAGAAAAGCAGAGAAAGCTATTGTTGCAGTTAGAAGCAGAGACTAATTAAGTCTATCCGGTCCTGCGAAGTAATATCGTAATAGACAGTCCCGCAGGACTCATGGAAGAGAAAGGAGGTGTTTTTAGTCGGTAGAAATCCGACATAACCCAACCAACACCTGGGTATCTAATGCAAGATTTTCACCTACCTATCGAAAAAAAAAAAAAAAGACTATAGACTAGACTATAGACTAGACTATAGACTAGACTATAGACTAGACTATAGACTAGACTATAGACTAGACTATAGACTAGACTATAGACTAGACTATAGACTAGACTATAGACTAGACTATAGACTAGACTATAGACTAGACTATAGACTAGACTATAGACTAGACTAGACTAGACTATAGACTAGACTATAGACTAGACTATAGACTAGACTATAGACTAGACTATAGACTAGACTATAGACTAGACTATAGACTAGACTATAGACTAGACTATAGACTAGACTATAGACTAGACTATAGACTAGACTATAGACTAGACTATAGACTAGACTATAGACTAGACTATAGACTAGACTATAGACTAGACTATAGACTAGACTATAGACTAGACTATAGACTAGACTATAGACTAGACTATAGACTAGACTATAGACTAGACTATAGACTAGACTATAGACTAGACTATAGACTAGACTATAGACTAGACTATAGACTAGACTATAGACTAGACTATAGACTAGACTATAGACTAGACTATAGACTAGACTATAGACTAGACTATAGACTAGACTATAGACTAGACATAGACTAGACTCTAGACTAGACTATAGACTAGACTATAGACTAGACTAATAGACTATAGACTAACTATAGACTAGACTATAGACTAGACTATAGACCTAGACTATAGACTAGACTATAGACTAGACTATAGACTAGACTATAGACTAGACTATAGACTAGACTATAGACTAGACTATAGACTAGACTATAGACTAGACTATAGACTAGACTATAGACTAGACTATAGACTAGACTATAGACTAGACTATAGACTAGACTATAGACTAGACTATAGACTAGACTATAGATAGACTATAGACTAGACTATAGAAGACTATAGACTAGACTATAGACTAGACTATAGACTAGACTATAGACTAGACTATAGACTAGACTATAGACTATAGACTAGACTATAGACTAGACTATAGACTAGACTATAGACTAGACTATAGACTAGACTATAGACTAGACTATAGACTAGACTATAGACTAGACTATAGACTAGACTATAGACTAGACTATAGACTAGACTATAGACTAGACTATAGACTAGACTATAGACTAGACTATAGACTAGACTATAGACTAGACTATAGACTAGACTATAGACTAGACTATAGACTAGACTATAGACTAGACTATAGACTAGACTATAGACTAGACTATAGACTAGACTATAGACTAGACTATAGACCAGACTATAGACTAGACTATAGACTAGACTATAGACTAGACTGTAGCCTAGACTATAGACCAGACTATAGACTAGACTATAGACTAGACTATAGACTAGACTGTAGCCTAGACTATAGACCAGACTATAGACTAGACTATAGACTAGACTATAGACTAGACTAGACTAGACTAGACTAGACTAGACTAAAGACTATATTTTAAGAGTACTTAAAAGTAATGCAGACTGTATGTTATAGTCACTGAAAAGTAAGTAAAATAAAACATGACATATTTTCGAAAGATATACATAAATAGTCTGCTTAATAATTTGTTAAACAACAATAAAACACAATTATCACTGAACTTTGAAACAATTTTAATTATGAACTTTGGAGATATAAAACTGTTATTCATTTATACCTTTATCTTTATTCTTTTCACAATTATGTCTCTTGATAAATTCAAATTTATTTACTGATTTTCTTTTGCGTCTGTTTACCTTTGTTACATGTTTTGAATTTTAAATTTAATTTTGCTTAACATTAAACTTTTCTTTAAGTACATTTATAAAGCAGAAAATTTACCATACATATATATATTTTAATGCTTAATAAAAGTGACAGTCGAAATTAATTTTTGTATTTTCAAAGGCATTACACAGGGTTTTTTTGTTTTCCCTAATTTCAATAGAAAAAGTTTTCAATTTATTTTATTTTATTTTTTTAGGAAAAATGTTTAAAACTTTGTCGTTGAGGGATGATCATTTAAATAATGTGTAATTGTATAAATTTATACTAAATATTTTATTTGTTTGTGTGTATTTATTGTATTATTTCTATACTACATATTTTTTACAATGGTTTTAAAGCAAACCATTGTTGACAGTCATCGTTTGGGGATTTCAAAATTGTTACAACAATAAAAATCATTTGTTAAACTTTTTCTCTTTGAATAATTCCTCACTAATTTATGATGTATGGAAAGTTGATAGAAAAAAGTTTTTATCTAAACAATAAACATTTCATTCTGTAATTTGTAATTATTGAAAGATATTTTATGATTTCCATTTTATTTAATATGAAATGTTTTTAAAAGATTAATTATATAATAAATTTTTTAAAATTAATTTACAATTATATCGTTTTAATTGATTTTATTTTTCTTGGACTCAAATTAAAATTTATCAAATAAAATTCATTTAAATTTTAAATTTTGTTATTATAACCGTTTATGCTATGCAGCTTTTAGCGTTTTATTTTAAAAAGCTCTTCGAAATAAAACCAAAAGCTCAAACATGCTTATGAAGGTGCAAGAATTTAATAAACAGAATTAAAGAGCTTTTATTCTACTTCCAAATATATCTGTGGCAACCAGAAAAAAGTACATAGATAGGTGTAATTATAATCTACATATATGTAGGTATTGGTAAAGTTACCTACTTAATATTGTAGTAAAATAGACATACATATATATCTAACGTGTAAAATAATTTTAGAAATTACTATCTTTAAGGCCTTAAATATTTCATTACATATACACCTATTCTGCATTTCGATTACCTTTCCGCATTCACTTACGCTACGATCGAAAATTAGTATTCCAACAAAAAACGGAATCCTTAGAAAAAAAGAAGCAATTCCATTTTGAAAGTTGTTATTTTAGTGACGGAACTTCGAATCGAAATGCAGAACACCATAGTTGCCAAACGGAGAAAATTTCAATTCGAATTGAAATGCAGAATAGGTGTGATTATATTTTTGGTTAACTTCAAAGTTAGAGTTCATTAGTTTCGTTCACTGAGGCGTATGATTATTGTGTATGTAATTATACATATAACGATAGTACTCATACGTCTAGTAAGCACTTGTTATAAGATTTTATACCCACCATTCAAGGGTATATTGATTTTGGCATTATGCTACTATATGTGTGTACCTGAACTCATAATATATTATGTTCTGGGTCCTTATTATATTCTTATATAATGTGATCATGACCGTCCGTCTCTCTGATAAAAACACAACAGAAGCCTGACATATTCAAGAAATATTTTATAATAATGCAGTTTGTTTGGTATTGATAATCCAAACAAGGATCCGCATTTGACCTAAGCCCACATATAAGTTCCTCTCCTGAATATGACGTTTATAAATGTCTTAAAAATACAAGTAGAGTGATCAAATTTGACATATAGAAGGTTTTTGTTATTAAGAATTATTCGCTTTTTCGAGATCTTAAATGTTCAGTTTATAATCTACCAAAGTGACCATAAAATGCTCTCCGAAAATCACCCTATTGCTACATAAGATTCGACTTACACAAAAAACTTTTCAATAACTTCTAACAACCTAGAAAAAACTTGGTAATGACTTTCAGATGTAACTACTTACTTAATAACATACTTTTCAATAACTACTACATATCGTTCTGATTACATATAAGTAGTCTAATAACGTCTTGTTTATAATGTGTTATATAAATGCTTTCTAATTCATTAGTCATCTTCTTCGTGAAGCTATGGAAGCTGTATATGTTTTTACGTACTATTTACATTGAGTACTTTTTCCAATTACTTGTAAGCGGTTTTGGTAAGTATTTGCTTCCAATGACATCACCATGTTAAAATAATGACTTAAAATTCTATTGTGTAAGTAAATTTTAGCTTGTTAACTCCTTACATGGTAATGAAACTTTTTGCTGGGTACTTATATAACGTCTTATTTATAATGTGTTATATAAATACTTTCTAATTCATTAGTCATCTTCTTCGTGAAGCTATTAAAGCTGTATATGTTTTTACGTACTATTTACATTGAGTACTTTTTCCAATTACTTGTAAGCGGTTGTGGTAAGTACTTGCCTCCAATGACATCACCATGTTAAAATAATGACTATAAATGCTATTGTGTAAGTAAATTTTAGCATGCTAACTCCTTACATGATAATGAAACTTTTTGCTGGGTACTTATATAACGTCTTATTTATAATGTGTTATATAAATACTTTCTAATTCATTAGTCATCTTCTTCGTGAAGCTATAGACGCTGTATATTTTTTTACGTACTATTTACATTGAGTACTTTTTCCAATTACTTATAAGCGGTTGTGGTAAGTACTTACCTAAAATGACATCACCATGTTAAAATAATGACCTAAAATTCTATTGTGTAAGTAAATTTTAGCATGTTAACTCCTTACATGGTAATGAAACTTATTTAATGTCTGCATTACGTTTAAGTACTCTAATACCAAGTACTTTTAAGTACTCTAATAATGAACACAAAACCCAGGTTTATATGCTACGTTTGTTTGTACGTAAGAGGAACAACTATTTAATTGCCTATTCGTAAGTACCTATTTATAGGCGATTATGGGAAGTACCTCCCTACAATGTCATTGTCGTGTTAAAATACTGAGTTAAAATGTCAATATAATATAAGAAATAGTAAAATAGACTTTATTACTTTTCAATTTCAGTTCTTGCTGGAACCTATTACAGATTAGTACCCGGTTTTGTACAATTAAAAAAAAAATGTATTTATAACATATCCGTGGCCAAATTAACGCAAATCAAATAAATGCAATTAAGAAGAAATACAATTTCCCTGTTCCAAATAAATACTAAACTATTAAAGAAAATATTTCAAATATAAAAAAAAATTGTTTATTTATACACACGTATTAAAAACAAATCCCACAAAATGACAAACAATAAGTAGACTTAATACCATACATTCAATAAACAAATAAATAGACAACAAAAAGAGAAAAAATATTAAATATATTTTTTAATCGTGACTAATTAAACAAAATGGAAAATATTTGGTGACAATATGTTTTCATTTTTAATTTTAAATCTATACTACATATTACTGTTTAATATAAACAATAAGTACAATAGGCATATTTAAAAAAAAAATCACAAAACGTGCATTTAATATATGTGAATGTGTACAAAAATATTTATATTAATTGGACTTTGCAAAATTGTTTCTTAAAATAAATCAAGAAAAAACATTAAACATATCACAATTTTGAAATTTATAGCAAATATCTAATATTTAAAAATACCAAATGTCAAATATTTTGTGTTACAATTTTATCATTTTAAAAGAAAAATAAAAATACTTATTACTGGAAAATTTAAAAAAATGTTTAACAAAAAAATTATATATTTTAAAAACTCTTCATCTATAAATACTACAATAAAAAACACATCAATAGAATAACCTTTCTTTAAATTTCCCGAAATCAATTAAGGAATTCAAATGAATCATTTGTTAAAAGATATAAATAATGTAAATAAGTGGCGTTATAAAAACATGACCAAAACAATAATAATTTTAACAGTACATTTCACATTTTACCTTAAAGAAATAAATAAAATATATAATTTGTTTATTTTTTCACCACAAAACCAACAAGCATTTAAACAAAATAAAAACAATGCAAAATATTTATTAACTAAATAACGAACAATGCAAAAATTGGTTTTCAAAACAACTACAAAAAAAATATCACAAAAAATATTCATTTAGTTAAAATTTCATTGCTTTTTTGTATTGAAAAGCTGCTAAATTCATGAAAAATATTTTATAAACATTATTTTGATTGAAATTTGCTGTCAAAGTGTCACTTCTGTATGTTGTTTAATTAAAAAGACATTTTTCACTATTTTAAGTGAATAAAAATAACACATGTTGTTTTGCGCTGTGTTAGAAATTTAATTATTTTTTTTTTCTATTTATTTTTTTTTTTATTGTAATTTATTTTTAAATTTTATGTGAAATTTAGTCCGATTCATATACATTGTATGTATTCTGTTGATGAAAAATTGCAAAAGGTTTATAAAATGTCAAGACTATATGTAGTTCTGTATATAGTCAGTATTATAGGACTGTCTAATCCTGACTATAAGGAGGAATAGTGTTGTCTATACTCAAGACTACATACAGTCTTTAATCAAAATCATAGTCAATACTTAAGAGTAGTCTATAGTCGATGGTGAAGTAAAAACTATACGGTAATATACACTCAGAACTTTAGAGCTGCTTAAGACCAATACTATACAGCGTTCTATAGCCAAAACTGTAGTCAAGTTTGGAATAGTCTATTGACAAAACTATAGAGTAGTCTGTAGTCATGACTGTATAGTCAAGATTATCGAGTAGTCTTTAATCGAGACTAAAGAATAGTTTTTAGTCAAGACTAAAGACCTATGACTATATAGTTATAGGCAAGAGTATAGAACAGTGAGTTAGGAATGTATAGCAATTTATAGTCAAGACTACAGATTAGTTTATAATAAAGACTAAAGAATATAACAATATATCCTAAAATATAGAACAGTTTATAGTCAGACTACAGAGAACTATACAATCACGACTATATAGTTTTCTGTATTTATGACTATAGAGCTGTTATAGCCAAGATTATAGAATAGTCTGTAGTCGAGACTTAAGATCTGTTGTAGTCAAGACTATAAAACAGTCTACAGTCTTGTCTATACATTTATGACTGCAGTTAAGACTGTAGAGCAATCTACAGTCAAAACTATAGAATATTCTATAGTAAAGACTATAGGACAGTTTTCAGTAAAAACTATAGAGGAGTCCACAGTCAAAATAGTCCACAAGTCAGACTATAGAAATATACAGTAAAGCTTATAGTGAACAACAGAGAAGTTATCTCGAATATAAAATAGACTATAGAGTGGTCTATGTTCAGATCTATAGAGCACTCTAGAGTCATGAATATATAGTAGACCATAGTTAAGATTATGGAGCTGTTATAGTCAAAATTAAAGAGTAGTCAAGACTGTAGAACAGTATGCAGTCTTAACTATAAATTTTTCTATAGTATTGACTAAAGTTAAAACTGTCGAGTATTCTATAGACAAGACAGTAAAGACGATAGAGTAGTCTACACTGTAGACTCTACAGTCAAGAGTGTAGATTTGTCTACAGCTAAGACTGTAGAGCAATCTATAGTCAGGACTATACAACAGTCTATAGTAAAAACTTTAGAGTAAGCACTAGACTCTACTATAGACTATAGACTATACTATAGAGTCAAGACTATAGGGTTATATATAATAGAAACTACAAAATTATGTTAAAATACTAACAAGTTGTATAGTGAGCAAACAACATTATAAAAAATATCTTATAAAATTTGCTAATTGTGCCCTACAACTCATGATTTAAAATCAAACATATAGAAATTTGTAAAATATACGTATTTATTTAAAAAATTAAATATGTTTTGGCAGCCTTTTTAAATGCTATTAAATTCTTTTTAATATTTTTTTTTTAAATTAAGACATTTCATTACAGCTTTTATTCATAAATACTTGTACATCAAAATAATATTATACATATTTAAAAATTATATGGTTAACAGATGTGAAATACAAAAAAAAAAAAAATTATACTACTTTTTGTTTATTTTATTATAATCTTATGATATTTCTTCTTGTTATTTTTACACAATCACTTGAACAAGTCTTGTCTTTAAACAAATGATTTGGCTAATTTAAAACATGTAAAATTGTGTGTGAAAATTAGATCTTACTATTTATATTATTATTAATATTTCAATGTAGTAGATGTATTATCAATGGAAACACATACGGTTAAACGGATACAAACAAAGGCATGTGTTATAGAACTACTACAATCTACAAGTGATTAACAGATAAACACACACTATAGCCCAATTAGTTTACAATTTAAATATAAATTTAGTTCTTTCATGTACATATATATTTCTTCGTTTTTTTTTATATAGAAATTTTTGGCAGAAGTTTGTCGGTCGAACGGTCAATGTTAGATTGTTTTATTTTATTCGGCTGTTTAATATAAACATATACATATTAGTTTGATATTATAGCTATAAATATACACAAACATTCATATGTTTGTATGTATGTATCTGATCAGTAGCTGTGTGTTTATATGTATCTAGTAGATACCTTCTACACAATCACGTATACATATAAATTGGTTTTATATCTAAAAATGTTTAGTTTTGTTTTCTTGAGAGAGATTTGTCTAAACTTAAAAGTATATTTTTCGAAAAAAAGACAAAAAGTCTAACTGACTAACTGACAATTACTCAAAATATCTATACAAACATGTATAGAAAGATAATTGAAATACTTAATAAATATACAAAGATAAATGAAATACTCAATAAAACAAACAAAACTACAACTTGTATTTTTATACCCTAAACCACAATAGTGCGGAGGGTATTGTGTGTTTATGCAGATATTTGTAACGGTCCACCTTAAAGTATACCAGTTGACTCAATCGTTTTTTATCAGTCACTCTGTCTGTCTATCCATCTGTTTGTTTATGTGAACTTATAATCATATTACAGGTCGCATTTTTTAAGTTACTTCAAGTATAATTTACATATATGTATATGATCTTGTACAGTTGGAATAGAATAGTCTATTGCAAATATGATATAAAACCAAGTATTACTACCAATTATCGTAATTATCGGGTCTCATTCCACACTAGTCCCTATAAAAGGTCCCCTTTAGAAAATTTATCAAAACTGAGGCATTTATAAATCACATTTTAAACATACGTACTCAATGTTGGTATAGGGTATGCATACGGTTAGCATGCCCATGTACTCACACACTTATTGTCAGATTTAATTTGCTAAAAAATGGATTTTGTCTTTGCTACACCATTACTTCAAACATTGTTAGGGCTATGTACATACTGTGGATATTATTAGCACAACAAACTCTTGAATTTAACCTCATGATTCCAAAGTTTGATGATTCCAAAGTTTTAACAGTTATTTCAATATAAAGCTCAATAAAAGTTCTTTAGAATCACAATATTTTAATTTAATAGTTTCCGATTAAGTGCAAATCAACATTAAGTCCAATTCTCAAGAGATCTGTGAGTCAAAAGATAATGAGACAGACCCCTGACTGCTTTGAAGAATTTTTACACACTTTAGAGAATATAAATAAATTTGTACAGATTACGATTTCGTCAACATTTTTGTACGATTTGGAATTTTTAAAATTTTCCCAAAAACTCAAAAACGACCCATTAATTTTTGTATCCCAATACAACTCGTAATAAAATGTGAATAAAATTTCCTCATTTCTTTATGATTTTCTTTTTTTATATTGTGGTCTAATAAAAATTTTATTAGGCTTTTAATCCATTTAAATGTTTTTTTAAAATGCGTTTAGTGATTTATCATTTCCGAAAAAAAATACTTTCATATGTCTATAATGGCTGATGGCGAATACGTAATATCCAGACATATATGAATTAAATATTAAGTATACTACCGGTTACTGCAAAAAATAGTTTTTAATAGCACAAGCCAAAGATGAAACGCTTTTTAATCATTTTCTCTAATCCTAGTATTATTCGGTATGCTGATTCCCAAAATGACAAGAAAAATTGTATCTCTCCCATTTGAAATTGTACTTTGTGTTATTAAAATATATACTGAAAAAATACAGCAATTATCGGGACCAACATCGCGGATCGATTTCAGATTATTCAAAATGGATATTAAATAAAAGTTCTACTAACTGGAAATATGGTGGCCTCCGGTAGGTTAGTGGTTAGTGTTCTAGTCTGGTAGACCGGAGGTGGTGGGTTCGATTCCCACCTGAGGCACTGGTTAAGGAGCGCACAACAGGCCCGCTAGAGGCCTAAGTGTATTTCTTCGGATTTGATGTATATTCATCCTCCTTTCAAACTAACTAACTAACTAACTGGAAATATGACCAATAGTTTTGACCATGCCTAATAAAAAAAATTAAACCGTTAATGAGTCGTGTGACTTGTTATATCTTTTAGCTCTTCTTCATGTAAGTGAGATAAAAAAATAACAAAGATTGTTGCGCGGTGTGCAAATTTTGACAATACAAACAAATAAACAAACATACATAGATACACTCATTCACATCTACATGGACTTGGACACACATCCAAACAATCGTAGATACATTTAGACATGTGAGCATTTTCGAACACTTGCCAAATTGATTTTTATAGTAGATCAGACAGTGGATATTTTTGTTTGTTATTTTTTTTTTTTAGCATACAGTAAAGGTGACTTAATTTATGAACAAATTAATTTTGAATATTTTTCTTTAATTAATTTCGACCTTAAAATATATTTTATTTAAATTGTTAAAAAAAATATTTGGAACGATCTAATCATTAAGAGGAAAAGTAACAAATTTTTAAATTAAATTAAAAGTAGCTTCTCGATTTACGGTATTTATAAATATCACATCAATCGACCTCAAAATTTGAAAATCTTTTTACATATTTATAGAAAATTGAGTTTGTTGTTATATTTTTTATTATTTATTTTTTTAATATTCTTTAATGTTCATAAATATGATTTCTTTTTAATTTGCCAAAATAAAAATCAGTTCATTTTCTTCTTTAAAAAAACACAAATATGTCAGCACAACGATTGATATACAAATAAACAAACAGACACAACACAACAATATAATACAAATTATAAATATAATTAAAAATAATCAAAAAAAATATATAATAAAAAACAAAAATTAAACGAAAAAAACAGTGACATTGTCACAAATTATAATTTCATCAAGCGAATTGAACCATTTCCCACACCAACGTTAAATAGATGAAATGCTAAGGGAATTCACTCAATCGTTCTCTCACTCTTGTTCGCATACAAGGTAGAAAGAACAATAATAATCACATGCAAACATCTCAATTTCTTTCATTTTTTCTGTCTACTGTAGTATATAGTATGTAAAGAAAAGAAATTTAGGCAAATTTTAACACCCACATAATTATGGTATATAGACAGATATGAATACTTGTATTCTTTACATATACATCACAATAAATTATATCTAATACACTGTTTCAGTTTGTAATAGTTTATTAAATACCTAGGATTTAATATTAATAATTGATATTGACGAAGGCATTTTAAAGTTTTTTTGGTTAAAGAGAAAGATTATATTTATATAGATGGGAACAGTAATAAAACAAACAATAATAAACCTTGACTTTGAAATAAAATAAGGAACTGTTCAGTTTGACACAAAAACTTATATTAGGCTGTCCCATGGACAACGTTTTTTGTAGGAATATATCTTAAACGATACGTATTAATGTACTAAATGCTAACAAAATAAAAAAATGTTTTGTTTAAAGAACCCTACCAGTGATTGAAAATCTTAATCTTAGTACATAAATTCCAAAAATATAAAACAGAATTCCGAACTAGATAAAACAAAATTGTATATATATAATTTTATTTATAATATTTTTTATACCCTTCAACTTCGTGAGAAGGCTATATACGTAGAAGTTTTTCTTTCCGTTTGCAATATAATTTTTCAACCCTATAAAGTATACTTATGTATTCTGGATCTTTACAGATATAGATTTGGATGAAGACCCCAGATATCTTTGGGATCTATGCCTTCAATAATTTTCAGTTAGTTTTTATTGAAGGTTATTTATTTATTTAGTCAGTTAGTTAGTTAGTTAGTTAGTTAGTTAGTTAGTTAGTTAGTTAGTTAGTTAGTTAGTTAGTTAGTTAGTTAGTTAGTTAGTTAGTTAGTAGTTAGTTAGTTAGTTAGTTAGTTAGTTAGTTAGTTAGTTAGTTAGTAGTTAGTTAGTTAGTTAGTTAGTTAGTTAGTTAGTTAGTTAGTTAGTTAGTTAGTTAGTTAGTTAGTTAGTTAGTTAGTTAGTTAGTTAGTTAGTTAGTTAGTTAGTTAGTTAGTTAGTTAGTTAGTTAGTTAGTTAGTTAGTTAGTTAGTTAGTTAGTTAGTTAGTTAGTTAGTTAGTTAGTTAGTTAGTTAGTTAGTTAGTTAGTTAGTTAGTTAGTTAGTTAGTTAGTTAGTTAGTTAGTTAGTTAGTTAGTTAGTTAGTTAGTTAGTTAGTTAGTTAGTTAGTTAGTTAGTTAGTTAGTTAGTTAGTAGTTAGTTAGTTAGTTAGTTAGTTAGTTAGTTAGTTAGTTAGTTAGTTAGTTAGTTAGTTAGTTAGTTAGTTAGTTAGTTAGTTAGTTAGTTAGTTAGTTAGTTAGTTAGTTAGTTAGTTAGTAGTTAGTTAGTTAGTTAGTTAGTTAGTTAGTTAGTTAGTTAGTTAGTTAGTTAGTTAGTTAGTTAGTTAGTTAGTTAGTTAGTTAGTTAGTTAGTTAGTTAGTTAGTTAGTTAGTTAGTTAGTTAGTTAGTAGTTAGTTAGTTAGTTAGTTAGTTAGTTAGTTAGTTAGTGTTAGTTAGTTAGTTAGTTAGTTAGTTAGTTAGTTAGTTAGTTAGTTAGTTAGTTAGTTAGTAGTTAGTAGTAGTTAGTTAGTAGTTAGTTAGTTAGTTAGTTAGTTAGTTAGTAGTTAGTTAGTTAGTAGTTAGTTAGTTAGTTAGTTAGTTAGTTAGTTAGTTAGTTAGTTAGTTAGTTAGTTAGTTAGTTAGTTAGTAGTTAGTTAGTTAGTTAGTTAGTTAGTTAGTTAGTTAGTTAGTAGTTAGTTAGTTAGTTAGTTAGTTAGTTAGTTAGTAGTTAGTTAGTTAGTTAGTTATTAGTTAGTTAGTTAGTTAGTTAGTTAGTTAGTTAGTTAGTTAGTTAGTTAGTTAGTTAGTTAGTTAGTTAGTTAGTTAGTTAGTTAGTTAGTTAGTTAGTTAGTCTTATTTTCTCTTACAAAGACTTTCATAAAGAAAACCCGTGATCATTGTCACATTTTTAAAAACTTATATTATTCAGAACTGCTTGTTTCTAATAGAGACAGAAAAGAGAACAACCTTCTTCGTTCCCCTACTTCTATTGAGGAAATAGTGTATGTAGTATGTTTGCATTTTACAAAAATAAAAAAAATAAAAAAACATTTAATAGAGAATTTATTTCATTACAACACTGATCATGGTCAATGTTAAAAAG
This sequence comes from Lucilia sericata, assembly GCF_015586225.1. Lineage (NCBI taxonomy): Eukaryota > Metazoa > Arthropoda > Insecta > Diptera > Calliphoridae > Lucilia > Lucilia sericata. The sequence continues at coordinate 479,636 of NW_023994166.1, forward strand.
AATAGAATTTAGCAAATAATTATAATTAATATTTTAACAATATTATTAAATTAATTTAATTAAAAAAAACTTAAACAAAACATTCATTCAAAACATTTTAAATATAATTAATTTAATTTTCACAATGACAACAACAAAACCCATTTAAAAGTGAAAGAAAATTTTCATTCAAGATTCTCTCATTTTCGCGGAGAATTTTTTCTTTAAAATTAATTACATTTGAAAATCAGCAAAACAACAACAATAATACGAAGAAGAGTAGAAATCATTTTTATATTTTCTTTTCGTATACAATTCAAGGGCAACGAAATGTTGAAAATTTTCTTTTCGGTTGTTGGCATATTGCGAGTGAGCAGTGTCTCAGTCTCGATATATTTTCAAAATTTTTTTGTTCGATTTTCTTTTGCGAAAAATTAACGCACCACGGTATTTTTCAAACACAAACCGCGAGTCGTTGACGAGTTGCGTGCGTGTTGAAACAAGCGAAAAATATCATAATTTTCTTTAAAAAAATATAGTGAAAAATATTTAAATTTCGAAACAAAAAATAAAATTTGTATAAGGTGAAACAAAAAAAGAACAAAGTAAATCAGGTGGAAAAAACAACAAATATATATTTGTAAAATAAATAAATTTAACAAACAACGAAAACATTAAAAAGTTCAAGTTCAATATCATAAAATTATAACAAAAGAATTGTTGTTAAAATAAAATCTTTAAATATTTAGTGGGTGCAATTAAAAAAAAAAACAACAGAAGAGCCACACATTTAAATAAAGAAATTTTAAATTTTCAAAATTAAATAAATATTGTCTGAGTTTAAAAATAAACCAAAAATAAAATGTCTTCAATCTTTTTTTGTTTTCGTTTTGACTGACATAATCTGTCAATTATGTGTAAAAGAGGCTTCAACAACTATTGTTTGCAACAACTATAGATAGATTAGATAAATTATCAACAGACCAGAAAATCATTGTGACAACACCTCATAAGCATTAATGCGAAAAATGAGTATGATAAATCTGTAACAATACAAAAACAAAACAAAAAAAAATAATATACCACTAAACTAATATACATATTTAATAAGAATTATAGTGCAAAATAATTAATTAATTGTTTGCTGTAAAATGTAAATTAAAAGTACTAAAAACTTTTTAAATTTAAAACAAAAAATACATACATTAACAAAAGTGTTATGTAAAAGTTTTTCATTGAAATAAAAATGAAAATTTTTAAATTTAAATAATAACAAATTTTGTAAAAAGAATATTTCAAAGTGAAATTAAGTGTATTGTTAAAATGTATTCCAAAGTGATGGGAAAAATTAAATTTAAAAAATATAAAATATATTTTTAGGAAATATGAAAAAAAATTGAGACAAATAAAAAAATTAAGTAATAGAATTCAGCAGTTAACAAAACATAAAATAGTACATATAAATATTATTTGTACTATTTATTTATTATAACAAATAAATGAATATAATGAATTTCTGAACGGTTTTAGAGGAATATTCTAATATAAAATGTTTACGAAATGGGTTTCTAGTTGCCTATTAAAAGAAAAATGATGAGCCACGAAAGCGAAGTTACTAGTAATTTCAGTTTTCTCAGATCTTTAGACTAAAAAAACTAATCTTTAAGCGAAAGTATTCACAAAATAATATCCTTCTGTTATAAAAATAAAATAAATTTATGCTTTGTACGTTTAATTGTACTTTGCCTTCGATTTATTTAAGCAATTTATCGATGAAAAGCAAATTTTCTGAAAAAGGCTTTATATGGAAGCTGGAGGAAAATAGGGACTGATCCTCCTTTTACGTTTACATAAAATGTATTTATCCTGAATTTATGCGAATTGTGGGCACTTAACTCATTTTCTGAATGGATTATTGTTAAGGTTACATGAGCTCAAAAGTTCTATTCGGGATGTTCAGTTGTTTGGGGACTAGTTCATTAGGCAATAAGAGATTATGAACCAAATTTCATTAAATATTCTTCACATTTGCGTAATAGTTTGTAGTTTGATTACAAAGTTTACATAGACGGACAGGCATATCTAAATTGACTCAGAAGATGATTCTAAGGCGATTAGTATACTTTAAGGTCGTTACAGACAAGTATGATTGTACCCCACAAAAGTGGTGTAGGATATAAACATGGGGTATATTGATTTTGTCATTAATTTTGTGATTTATTGAAATATTTAATGTTCCTAGACCAGCAATGTCATTGATGGCAAGTTCTTATCATTCATGCTTACAAATTAGTACTTAAATAAGTCATTACAAATATTGAGTTAAAAAAAATTTGGTTTAAGGAAACTTGTACTTATAATACTTCTGAAACCGCTCCGAATTGATTTGTAACATTTACTTAATTCTTTTTTTGAGTGTACATATCGTCACCTGAAATGCAAAAGGGCGTAACAACACTTTTCAAAATTTTACAGAAAGGCAAAAAACTAAATAAAATTAAAACTATTGTTGTTATAACAAGTCTCCTTCTTCCATGTATTATATCCAAACATGAATAAACATGTTCAAATATAAATGTGACTTTAGACATTGTCCGTTTGAATTTCATGTTAATAAAATTAGTGTTTTTGACAATAAAGTTCTAAAAATTTGCGAAAACTTTTATTTCGATGTGGTGGACCATTTTCAATAAAAAAAATCGATTTTTATACCCACCATCAAAAAAGATGGGGGGTATATTAATTTTGTCATTCCGTTTGTAACACATCGAAATATTGGTCATAGACCCACAAAAGTATATATATTCTGGGTCCTCATTAAATTCTAAGACGATTTAGCCATGTCTGTCCGTCTGTCCGTCCGTCTGTCTGTCTTTTGAAAGCACGATAGAGTCCCAATGGACTCTATAAGGTTTGTTTGGTATTGAAAATGGGCAATATCGGTCCACGTTTTCTGATAGCCCCCTGTCTGTCTGTCTGTTGAAAGCACGATAGAGTCCCAATGGAAAGAGCTAGAGGGTTTACATGTCACATAAATATTTCTTACAGGTAAGGTTTGTTTGGTATTGAAAATGGGCAATATCGGTCCACGTTTTCTGATAGCCCCCATACAAGTGGCCCCTCGAAAAGCAGCTTTAACAGCCATAACTTGTTTAAAAATACGAATATAGCGATAAAATTCGACATAAGTAAGTTTCTTATGATTCAAAATCACTATGCAAAATTTTATGAGGATCGGTCCATAATTTACCCTACCCCCCATATAAGGTCCCCTTCAGAAAATGATTTTAACGATCATTACTGGCTTAAAAATACTAGTATATAGACGAAATTCGACATAAGTAAGTTTCATACGAGTCAAAATCTATCTAAAAAATTTTATGAGGATCGGTCCATGATTTGCCCTACCCCCCATATAAGGTCCCCTTTAGAAAATGACTGCAACGCTCATTAATGGCTTAAAAATACGAGTGTAGCGATGAAATTCGACACAAATAAATTTAATACGAACCAAATTCTGTCTACCAAATTATATGAGAGTCGACCCATAATTGACCATACCCCCCTATATAAGGTCCCCTTCAGAAAATTACTTTAACGCTTATAACTGGCCTAAAAAATACAAGTATATAGATGAAATTCGACATAAGTAAGTTTCATTCGAGTCAAACGAGGTTGATGGTGGGTATATAAGATTCGGCATAGCCGAATATAACACTCTTACTTGTTAAATTTTTGGTTGTTACGCCTTTTTGCATTTCAGGTGACGATATATAAAAAATAATGACGACAGTATGTGTAGTAATTGAAAAGTTTTCGAATAAGTACAAGTCATTCTAGGTTCATAATAAATTATAAGGCCCATCCGTTTGTTGAAAGCACGATAGAGATCACAAGGCAAGAGCTAGAGGACTTAAATGTTTCTTAAATACACTATAAAACACTTACTTCTCGAATTTAAACGTTTCTGTAGCCTATCATGTTTGTAATTTTGCTCAAAAATTTATAAAAAATGTTAACAGAAAAAACGTCTATTTTGAAAAAAAAAAAAAATTGGGGAAAAAGAAAATCGTACATGTGCCGAATATTGAAAAATCTTATTTTTGAGTTTTGATAGAGTTCCCCCTCGCATACCATTAAGCGACTATAAAGCCCTTAAAGGAAATTATATAAGCTTTCTTTTGAGCAAAAAAAGGCCCATTAAAAAAATGTATTTAATTTAAATAAAAACTAAATAATTGTGTTTGGAAAGATTGAAAAAATAGTTATCTAAAGTCCTTTGGACAATATTTGCTAGGACCAATAGGTGAAAAGTTACACTCATTTCAAAAAACCTTGTATGACCAAATGTCCAACTCTGACCCCCTCTCCGTCAGTTCTTGACCGATAGAGCTGTGTCTAGCCTACTATCTATCGATTTTTATACCCTACACCACTTTAGTGGGGAGGGTATATTTGGTTTGTGCTGATGTTTATAACGCACAATAATATTGGTCCTATACCCACCTTAAAGTATACCAATCGGCTTAGAATCATTTTCTGAGTCGATTGAGCTATGTCCGTCCGACCAATTCAATTCAATAAATTTCGCACATGATCTTCTATGGTACGGAAGACGAAGCATCGGTTAACATCGGTCCATGATTTCACCTAGCTCCCATACAACTGCACCCGACGAATAGGGCTTTCAAGTTCATAATTGTGTTTAATACAAGCTGCAAAACCAAGTTTTAGCCATTATGACTCTCATTTTATAATTATAGAGTCTCATTTGACCACGGCCTCTATACAAAGCCCCCTTCAAAATTTGACTTAAATGTCCACAATTTTATTCAACAATAAATGGCTTAAGTATATCTGAGACAAGGTACAATTCAACTTAAATGCTTTATTATGAAAACTAAATCACATTTTATTTTTGTAACAGGTGCAGGGTATTGTATGGTCGGCCCCGCCCGACTATAATTTCCTACTTGTTTTAAGTTGGGTCACTTGACACGAAATTGCCCATTAGAGTGTCCCGAGGAAAAGTCTTTTTAAGAACTGAACACGAGAAAAATAAAAGCATTTTTTCGAATGGTCCTTAGTTCCCTACCAGCGTTTGAAAATCCTGACCTCAGCATAATTTGTAAAAAATAAAATATCTTAGATTTTTTTGAAATGGGTTTCAAAAATTTCTTAAATTTGAGCTGATTACGGAAAACAATTTTTTTAAGGTATTTTTGGTCCACAAAATGATTTTTACTTTTTATCGAAATAGTTGTCAAAATTGTCGTAATTTTTAGCATACACAGAAAAATATTTAAAAAATAGTATTTGATTTGGTCAATTTAAAAATTTTTTAGATTGTTTTGAAATTTATATGCCTCTTATAATACGCTAAATGTAGTTTTTCGGACCAGAAATACACTAACAAAAATTTTAATAATTTTTCTCGTGATAAGATCAAAATTACGGAATTTTTGAGAACCATTTTGAAAAGATTGCAGAAATTTTGTTTTTGAACTTATGTATTCTACTGAGATCTAGATTTTCAATCGAAGGTAGGGAACTGAGGACCTTTTCAAATTATTGCAAATTAATAAAGTAATTAGTAAAAGAAAGATGATATTTTCTATATCTATTTTCCCATTAATTCGAGAATGAAAAATATTTGTTTATAAAAATCAATAAAATTAATCGATATAATAATTACTTCGAAGAAAATATGTTAAAATATAAAGAACTATAATTGTGTAAAAAATCTATAACAAAACTTTTAGTTTGCACTAAAAAGGTCAACATTTTGTTAATAATTTTTTAAATAAATATATAAAATGTTAATAATAATAAAAAACAGCAGAATCACTTAAAGAATTAAAAAAAATATATATATATTTTTAAAACTTAATGAATGGATATTAAAACTGCAAGTGAAGATAAACATAAAGAAAATATAAATTTAAACAATTCCCTCAAACACATAAGTTTGTTTCTAGAATTTAAAACAAAACTCAAAAGAAAATCTAAAATATAAAAATAAAAAACAAATTAAATAAAATATAACACACTTAAACAAAAGCCCATAAATTATGTTATTAAAGAAAAATTAAATATAAAAAATAAGTAAAAAAATATTTCATAAAAAATATATATTTTTCAGTGTCATACTTTTAGCAAAAGAAAAAATACAAAAAAAAAATATTGTAAAAAAATAGAAAAAATCTATATATTAAAACAAACAAAAATATAGAGAAAATAAATCTTTGTGTATATCGTTAAAAAGCAAACAGCCCAAAAATATAAAAACAAATAACAAAACAATAATACTCAAAAACAAAAACAATATTTTTAATATTTAAAAATATTTAAAAATATATTTTTGAATATGTCTTCGTCGCGAAATTCAATAAAAAGATCTCCCTCTTCATCAACAACGACATCACCCTCTACCGGTTCTACCGAAACAAATTCATCGTCTTCCTCATCGCCAACTATGTCCGGAAATAAACAAAAGTGTAAATACACAAATACCAAGGATCGTGTGGTTTCTGGTAAATAAAATTATATTTAATTTTTGTTTTTTTTTATATTATTTTAACTATTTGTATGTCGTGTAGAGATTTTAACAAATATATAGTATTATCGTTTCATATGTATAATGCATTCCACAATTTTTCATTTCAAATGCAAACAAATGAACAAGTTTATTATAATTTATGTTCTTGTTCTAAATCATTGTCAAAATGGGTTTGTTTTTCTTATTAAGATCACTGTTGATTTTGTTGTTGTTTTTTATGTTTATGTTTAGGCGGCAAATAAATACCAATTAATAATCGGTTTTAAGTATATTTATACTATGTACATAAAAGATATAAATCAAAATAACAAGTGGTTTCGTTGTTTACTTCTTACATATTTTGAAAAAATAAAAACTATATTAATTTTATTATAAATATTAAGAGAGAAATATTGGTTTGGTAACCAACTTTTCACCTACTGGTCCTAGCAAAAATTTTTCAGATAACTATTTCTTCACTGTTTCCAAAATTTTTATAATTTTTTTTTTCAAAGTGGAACTTTTTTGTTCAGAAAAAAAATTATACATTTTTTTTTTAACAGTGAAGATATAGCTATTTGAACTCCTTTGAAGAGACCAATAGGCGAAAAGTTAATCCCATTTGAAAAAAAAACTTGTATGTCTAAAATGTCAAACTTTGACCCCCTCTAATTACGTCAGTTCTTGACCGATAGAGCTGAAGATTTTTGCATGGCGTACTATCCAATAGTACCAACCTTAGTGCAATTTCATCCAAATCGGAAGACACCGATTTTAAAAGTTGGTTCACTTGACACGAAATTGCCCACATATATATTCTGGAAGCATATTAAATTTAAGATGATCTAGCTATGTCCGTCCGTCCGTCCGTCTGTCTGTTAAAAGCACGATAGAGGTCACATATGAGGAGCTAGAGGAAATCTTTCACTGTTGTTCTCTATAGATAAAGTTTGTTTGGTACTAAAAATCAGCAATAGGGTTCTACGATTTCACCTATCCCCCATACAAGTAGGCCCGGAACACAGTTTAAAGAGTTAATTATAAGTTAATTATGAATCTATCGTGATAAAATTTGGCACAAGTTATGCATACAGAAATTATATTGTGATATATGATATATAATTAACCATACCCCCCATAAAAGGTCCCCTTCATAAAATGACTTTAAAGCTCATAACTGACTTAAAATACCAGTGTAGTGACAAAAATAGTCGACTCAAACAAGTTTCAGAAGAACTAAAATTTGTTTATTGAATTTTAAAAGGATCGGTTCATAATTGACCATACAACCCATAAAAAGTCCCCTTCAGAAAATTACTTTAATCCTCATAAATGGCTTAATAATAGCAGTATAGCAGTGATATTCGCCATAAACATGTTTTATAAGAACAAACATCTCCTTACCAAATATGATAATGATGGGTTCAGTATACCCTATATAAGGTGAATTTCCGAAAATGACGTTATAACTTACAACTGGCTAAAAATTCAAGTATAATAATGAAATTCAAAACAAACGAGTTTTGTATAAACCAAAATCTCACTACCATATTTTTCGAGAAACGATCCATAATTGAACCTAAATAAGAAGAAGAAGATAAGACCTTCAGAAAATGACTTGAAATGACTGACTACCTTATAATTGACATAAAAATATCATTCTAGTGGCGAAAGTTTTCATAAACAAGTTTTATAAGAACACTAGCTAACCCAGAGTGCTTACGATTTTTCATAAATTTTCATATGGATGAGAAATGTTTTTATCTAAAATGTTTGCGGTTCTATAATAGATAACCAGATATACAAATTTTAGCATTTAATGAGTATGGGAGGTGCTTCGCCCACTATTGTCAGTCCCATTATTTTAGTGCCAAATGTTCAGTATTCTAGCTCTAATGATTTCCCAGATATACTAATTTTTGTATTTAATTCAAATGAGAGGTGCCATGCCTCCTATTGCTAATGAACTAATTTATTACCCAAATGTTTATGTGGATGTTGAAGTGGTTCGTGCAAAATTTGAATTCTAGCTCCAATATTTTCCTAAATAAACGTAGTTGTGTATTTAATTTATATGGGAGGTGTTACGCCCCATATTTCTAGTCTCGCAAAATTTGAAGATTCTCTTTCTAACAATTTCAAATACGAAAATGTATATTAAACACTTATGGGAGGTGATACGCTCCCTATTGCTAGCACACTCGTTATATTCTTATTGATACTAAAAATGCTTCGACAAAATTTTAGGCACAATTTGTTCACAAATTTTCATATGGTTGACATCCATATGAAAATTGTCTATGCAATATTTGAGGACTATAGCTGTTGTTGTTTCTGATATATGCGAGTTTTAATATTATTTTGTATGTGGGCTTGGCATCTCGCCCACATGAAATTTCAAAACAAAAAGTAGCCTATTGTTCCTTCCAGATATAGAGGAACACACAGAGAAAATAAAAGGTATGATTTATTTTAAGAAATAAGTAACTCTTTTGAGCTCGGTATAGCTGACATTAAAGGCACTATTCCGAAAATTACTCTGATGTCTATAGGAGCACATCTAGGTGTCTTAAAATATTTTAATTGCTCAAAAGAATGTTTATACATTTTCCTTTAAGGGCTTAGCAGTCGCTTAATGGGATGCGAGTGGTATATCTATCAAAAAATATTCTTTAACTCAAGAATAAGATTTTTCAATATTTGACACATATACCACTTTCATTTTCCCATATTATTCAAAATGAACGTTTTTTTTTTTTGCTCAAAAGAAAGCTTTGTGGTCAGTTAGTGGGATACAAGGGCAATTTGTTATAAGTGCAATATATTGTAATATTGTGAATATTAATGCAGTGGATAAATACTGCACTAAAGCTCGAAAACCCCTAATGATAGGCAAAAATAGTCTTCGACTAAAATGTAGTCCCTTACTTGTTACCATAACACAAAGCCCTGTGCTAACTTTCATTCAAAATTCCCCTGTTTGCTAATTTTTTCGACTAAGCCTTTTGTAATATTTATTCTGATGTGTTATTTATAAAAATGTATCAAAGATTTTTAATCAAATTCCAATGATTATGACTAAGACATAGAATATATGTATGTATATGTACCTCACTGAAATAAATAAAACTATTAAGATCAACAGCTATAAATAACCAAACACGTGATAATATTTATAACACTTTTCTCACTATTTTTTTTAATAACATCATCAATTATGACATTTGACAAACATACATATAGATTTCAAAAAATTAAGCTGTCACATGTTTGACAGATTTTCTGGCACCATTGAAATATTCTAGTTAATCAATAAGTATTTTCCAGACACATTTTCAACCTACATTTTATCTAATCTACTTTATTTTTATGATCTCGTTTTTTTTTCTTCTCTCTGGCAGACACACATACGATTCTAATTTTAAACTTAAATAAATACAAATACTATTTAAAAATAAATTAATTATAAACTTAAGTATTTCCTTTGTTTTTGTTTTAATGTGTTGGTACTGCTGATTAATTGAAACAACAAAAAGAAAGAAAGTGCGGTGGGGGAAAGTGTTTATGTACCTACGTATACAAACAGTCATGGCGATAGATAATGCCTCTTCACTGCGGTAAATATGAACTTTTCACCTCTGATATATTTGAGATTTTATAACAACTCAATTTCACTTCCTACAAGATATCTAAACCTAAACGGTATCGCATTTTTATATATAAGTGAAAACAGATTTGTTAGATAATATAATGAATATTCAGATATAACTAGTAAGTTCGATAAGAAGATGTTTGCTACATCAGATCCAAAGAAATAAACCTAGGCCACTATAGAGCATGTTGTGTCTTAGATTATCGGAGTGTCTGGTGGGAATTAACCACAACCTCAGTACTGACAGACTAAAACTAAGCTAAAGAGGCACACTTCTTCTGATATTACTATGTTCTATCGTGACTTCCGAAAATAAATGGACGGACATGTCCAGAATTTTACAAAAACATATTTCGATGGCTTTGTCAAGTCGACTAAAGGTGCCAGATTTTTTTATATTTAAATGTTTCTCTTAGCCGGGACATTGAACTAAATTAAGTCATTAATAAAATTACCGAAACGTATAAAAATATTAAAAAAAAAAATAAATAAAATACATGTGAATGATATTTTTGTCTATTCGTGATCATGTGACTGTAAAAGAAAACAATTTCTAAAAATAAAAATATTAAATACGTTTTTACTTTGTTAAAATTCATATCTACAAGATTGCAATTAAAATATTTTGATTTATATAGTGAAGAAAGGAATGTGATAAAATTTAATAAATTCATTCATAAATTTTCATTTAATGTTTTTAAATTATAATTTTAATTAAACAATTTATTTTTTTTAGAGGTTCCACTACCACCCGCCCATAAACTGACCATGGATGAGGTATACGATCCAAAAACGAAAAAACCCAATTATGACGTATTAAGGCAACATTTTCTTAAAGAAGGTCGTATTGAGGAGGAACCTGCTCTGCGTATAATTAATGAGGGTGCTGCTCTGCTGCGCAATGAAAAGAATATGATTGATGTTGAGGCTCCCATAACTGTGTGCGGTGATATACATGGACAATTTTTCGATTTAGTTAAGCTATTCGAAGTTGGTGGTCCACCAGAGTCGACAAATTATTTGTTCTTGGGCGATTATGTTGATCGTGGTTACTTTAGTATTGAGGTATGTTTATCATATGAGATATTTATTTATTACTAATTTAATGTTAATTCCCTATAGTGTGTTTTATATCTGTGGTCTTTAAAAATCTGCTTTCCTGATACCCTACATTTACTGCGTGGTAATCATGAATGCCGCCATTTAACGGAATATTTTACATTTAAACAAGAGTGTAAGTTGGAAATGTAATTGAATATCTTTCTCTTTGAACATTTTTTTTTTTTTTTTCAATCTAAATTTTGAATTTATTTCGAATTTTCTAAATTTAAGAACCTAAAAACTTTTAAATCCAATTTTTTCCAAAAAAAATTTGTTTTTTTTAAGTTTTTAAAAAGTGAAAATGTTCTGTTAAAAGTGTATTGAGATTAAAACAAAAATAATTGGTCGAAATTTTTCTTTCATAAAAAATTTTTTTGAAATATTTTTCAAAAATATTAACAAGAATCGAAAAACAGAAAAATTATCCAATTTTTTTATTCGAAAACATTTTTTTTTATTCGAAACAATTTATCGCAAATATTTTTTGGAATATTTTTCAAAAATATTTAAAAAATATCGAAATACCAAAATTTTACCTATTTTTTTTATTTATTCGAAAACATTCGGAAAATATTACGAATTTATCAAAATTATTAAAAAAAATGAAAAACCTCCCCAAAATTATCTAAAAATGGAGAATTTGTCAAAATTTAATTTTAATTTTTTAAAAATATAAAATTTATCGACAAATTATAAAATTATGGAAAGTTTAATTAAATATGAAAAATAAAAAATTTAGTGAAAATTAAATAAATTAATTCAAGCTCGAAATTTAAAATTTTTTAAAAAGAAATTAGAATTTAAAGAATTGTTAACGAATATTTTCGAAAACTTGAACATTTTTGAACAGAAAAAAGAAGGCAGCGGTCGCCTACTATAACTGTCGAAAGATGTTGGGGATGAAATGGGGACTTAGTCCCAACATAGTTATATGTATACAGCTATAGTACGTCCTATTCTTATATACAGATCTCTTGTATGGTGGACTTCAACTGAGAAGAAATTTGTTTTAAGTCAGCTATACTAAGTTCAGAGATCAGCGTGCATTGGGATAACATGTGTTCTAGGAACTAGTCCTTCAAAATCTCTGAACAACATATTGAACATCCTACTTATAGATCTGCTTGTAGCGCAGCGAGTCTTAACTCGTCCGTTAGTTGGAGACGCTAAAATTATAAACCTAGGTACTACCTCTAATCTTGAACTGACTTTATTATCCCACACACAGACTTTGTAGAGTTTTCAAAGTCAGAGTTACTTCCAGGAGTACCAGCTTCTGTGAAGAAGCTGGCGTAAGTATAAGTAGCTATTTCACCGACTTCCCAACAACTGTAGGTTTTTCCGGCTGAAATATTTGCAATAATGTCAGCCTATATGACCTCAATATTCGCGGCAACATAGGATTTTTGTCGATAGTCAAGCGGCATTAAACTCTTATACTACCACTTCCCTAAGCAAAAAGAATCTGTCACCTGTCTGAAATTACTCTTGTTTGGGTGCCTGAACAGGCGTGACCTGCTTTTTATATCTCCAACACCGTTTCAGTATCAACTCCGTAATAACAGGACACTGGGTGCTAAGCAGACATGCAAGTCGGTTTGGGCTCCCCTTCAATGAGTACTATAGCATAAAAAAGGAAGATACGGCCTTCCATCTTCGACGCATAAGCCTTGCTCTAACCCGTTAATAGAAACAGTTACTTCATATCAGATCTTGTTGAGATATCTGGGTACAAGCTTATGACATATTCAGATTTCTCACGGCTACAAGCTGGATCTAATACTATACAGTACTACATCTGACGAGTGCAGTTTTCTGGTCAAAACAGAGTCGACTCAACGACGATAACCAACCAATAAACCATTCGAAAAATAGGGATTATGTCGACAATTTTCGAACAAAATTTCAAGTTTTTTATGCACGAGTTCGAATCATACTTCGAGCATTAACATTTTTTAAAGTATTATTCGAAAATTTACGGAAAATGGGTAAATTAAAGGCTTGTTTGTTAAAGACAACAATGCTGAGTATTAAAAAATGACTTCCGTTACACAATGGGTCATACAAATATTCCTATTTTTGCCGAATGCAGGATCCGAACTGAAGCTTGAAAAATATTATCACTTTAATACCATCACTTCTCAAAATAATACTTCTCGATTTTAAACTCTTAAATATCACTTATTGAAATCTTACTATTCAGATTATAGATTTTTTTTCTTATTTTCAAAATAAAACTTTCGATAATATATTGAAAAATATTAAAAATCACCGAAGCATCACATTGTATTTAATTAAAAATTTAATTTACAATTGTAATAAAATTTCAACTCTTTAACTTGTAGGTGGTGAGAAAAAAAAACAAACACACACACCTACAAAAATTCTCCAAAATTTTCAAAAACCCATAAATATTTAAACAGAATTATATGCAGTGAAAAAAATGAGAGAGAAAAAAATATACATTTGTATATTTACTTTAAAATGAATTAATTATTTGTTTATTGTTTTAACATTTTCATTTTAGGTCAAATTAAATATTCAGAACGAGTCTATGATGCCTGTATGGAGGCATTTGATTGTCTACCATTGGCAGCGCTATTAAATCAGCAATTTCTCTGTATACACGGTGGTTTATCACCGGAAATTTTCACACTCGATGATATCAGAAAGGTGTGTGTGTATATGTTTGTATTCGATTAATTATATTATTATTTATTTAGTAAACATAACGCATGTCAAATAAACAAACAAACAATCAAAAAAATTCCATTTTAAACTAAAACAATTAATCAACAGCTTCATAGATTCCGTGAACCGCCTGCCTTTGGTCCCATGTGCGATTTATTGTGGTCAGATCCTTTAGAAGATTTTGGCAGTGAAAAGAATAATGATTATTTCTCACACAATTCAGTACGTGGTTGTTCGTATTTTTTCAGGTATGTATTGAACAATTAGTGCAGTTTATTCTAATTAGTATTTCACTTATTTAAAATAGAATTGTCTATAGTATTTGCTATTTTATTTATATATATTTAAGTGTAATGTATTTTTTGTTGAAAAAATTTCAGTTATTCAGCCTGCTGTGAATTTCTACAAAAAAATAATCTTTTATCTATTGTAAGAGCTCATGAGGCTCAAGATGCGGGGTAGGTGGCATATATTTTATTATATAAAATTTATTACAAATTTGTAAATCTTTATATTACAGGTATCGCATGTATCGTAAAAATCAGGTCACTGGATTTCCTTCTTTAATTACAATATTTTCAGCTCCCAATTATTTGGATGTTTACAATAATAAGGTATTTAATCAGGAAAATTTCAGCCAAATTATAGTATTAAACATATATAAAAATTAGTAAATGAAAAAAAAATCCATTGATATTAATAACCTATCAACTGTTATTAATTCAAAAGTTTAAGTTTAAAGGACCTAGACAAAAACTGGCTAAAGAAACCTTAAATGTATCATTTTTATTAGTATGTACAACCTTGACAAAAAAATTTTCAACATTTTCATTTGAAAGCAAAAGTGTACTTTGTTGCATTCTATTTTTATATATGCGTTATTTTTAGCATTTATTATAAACAACCATTAATTATTTTTATGATTTTTTATACTTGTTTCGGTTTTTTTTTTTATTTGCATATTTCACCTCTGAACAACACGTCGCAAAAACAAATATAAAATAAATAAATTATTGTCATTTGACAAAAGGCAGCTGTACTTAAATATGAGAATAATGTTATGAATATACGACAATTTAATTGTTCACCTCATCCCTATTGGTTGCCAAATTTTATGGATGTATTTACTTGGTCATTACCGTTTGTTGGAGAGAAGGTAAGTAAGAAATATTTACAATAAAAAATAGTAATTTCAGGAAAAAAAAATGAGAAATTTCCATTTTGGGAAATATGATAAAGTTTTACACTCACGTACTGAATCTAAAGTTGTAAAAATGCCTTAGCAAGAGAGTAACTAAGTTATTTGCTTATTTTATGTTAATAATCGGATAATAATGGAATCAGAATCTGCAAAGCATAACCTTTCCAAAAAGATATAACAAGTTGGAGTGTTAAATTTGGATATGCCAAAACTTTTATATGCACCATCAAAGCATATGTTGCAAAGTTCATTTCGGAAGGTAGTCCTACATATGGATCTAGGTCTTAGGAGTTAATGGAGGCATGAGTAAATTGTGGAGCTTGCTCTACGAAATTCTGCATTTCGATTACGTTTAAGCATTCAGTTACGCTACGATCGAAAAAAGGTATTCCAACAAAAAACTTAATCGTAAGAAAAAGAAGAAGTAATTCCGTTGTGTGCATTCTACGTTACGATCATACCTACGTTTTTGTAAGTTGTTTTTATGTGGCGGAGAGTCGAATCGAAATGCAGAATACCAAAGTTGCCAAACGGAGAAAATTTCGATTCGAATTGAAATGCAGAATAGTGGCCAATATTTTTGAGTCTTAAAGATATTTTCTAAAGGGGACCTTATATGGTGGGTCAATTATGCACCGATCCCTAAAAAAAAGTTTGGTAGAAATATTTTGGCCTGTACTGGTATTTTTTAGTCAGTTATGAACTGGACCATTTATGGTACGTATGGTCAATAATGGTCCTATCCTCAAAAATGTTTAGTAGAGAGGTTTAACTTGCTTTTGTCGAATTTCATCGCTATACAGGAATTTTTAAGCCAGAAATCAGTCATTTTCTGAAAAGGGCCGTATATAGGGGATAGGGTCAGTTATTGACCGATCCTCATGAAATTTAGTGGATATTTTTTCCTTTAAAACCATACCAGTAATAAGCGTTAAATTTTTTTGAAGCGGAACTTATATGGCGGTAGTGTCAATTATTGGCCAATCCTCATTAAACTTCGAAGAGAGATTTAGGTTCCTATATAACTTCTTTATGTTGAATTTCATTAAATTAGCGGTATTTTAAACCAGTAATTAGCGTTAAAATCCGTTTCTGAAGGGGACTTTTATGTGGGGTAGGGTTAATTGTGGATCTATGTCCACCATGTCTTACATGTTAATTTTTCGGTATATAGAACTTGTGGAAAATTTCATCACATTAGCTGCTTAAGGGCCCTTCACACGGTCACACTTTACGTACGACAAGTCTAATGAAAAAGTAAAATGAAATTCCATCCGTATGACAAAAAAGAGAATAAAAGTCGTATGATTTATATTTTTTGTGTTTACACGATTGGTATAAAACAATAACAAAGTAAGATGGAAACAGCTGTTTCACTTTTTTTTATGTGTTTACATAAAAATACATCCCTGATCTAATGCGAATTGCTTGTTTTTTGAATCATTTTAAAAAATTAAGAGAGCCATACGACTGTCAAATTTTCCATCCGTATTTTCTCTAAATGTGTGATGGTTTCATTACATATTGCGTTTAGACGATCCCATCCGTTCTCTTCTACACAAAATTTTGACAGATCACATTACTTGTGTGCTCGTGTGAAGCGGGCTTTATAAACATGTTTAATCAGTATTCCGGTGGGTAACTTACATGGGCGCCAAGCGAACACGTGGTCCAATATAGCAAAATTTCAATACCAAATAGTACCTAACAATAGAAAACATTTGTGCAAAATGTCAGCTCTCTAGCTTATCTCGTTTAGGCCCTATTTTGTTTACAACAAACAGACGGACGGACATGACTAGATGGTCTTAAAATTTAATATGGACCCAGAATATATACATTAATGGGTTTACAAGCATATGGGTCCGATGTGTTACAAACGGAATGACAAAAACATATAAAATAATAAATTTCCTTCATTTCTGCCTACAATATCTTGAATGACAAAAAAAATTAAAAGTAAACATTTTTCTTCTTTAGGTCACCGACATGCTTGTTAATGTTCTCAATATCTGTTCGGACGAAGAACTAGTGGGTGGTCCTGACGATGAACTAGAAGAAGGTTAGTAGTAGCATAATTACAGCAAATAAAAAAAATACATTTTTATTTCTATTATTTATAAACACATTTAGGAAATACAACAAAACTATTTAGATCAAAGACAAAAAAGAAAATAAACAATTATTTTATTTAAATAAACATACATAATTTTTTTCTTGCCATTAAAAACTAAACAAAATTAAATATTTATAATACGTGTGTGTCTCTAGTAATGTCAATTTCAAAAAATAACGAAAATAATTCCAACTATAAACATTTCAATATTCCGAAAATATGTAGATATTGATGTTGTTTTTATTGTTATTGTATTTTAATGTTGTAAAACAAAACAAACAATCAACCAAAGAAAATTAAGTTTAAATTTATTTATTTTTCCAATGATTTATTTTATTTATTACTGTGTCGATGAGTATAAATGTTCTATTTTATTCTGTAATTTATCGATTGATTTATGTAAATTATTTTCTTTGTATTTGTATTGCATGTGATGTATTTATTTGTATATGTATTTTTTCTCAACTCAGAACTCCGTAAGAAAATTGTTCTAGTACCCATGAATTCGAATGATAATAATGCCCAGACGAGAAAAGGTAAGAATTTGTAATGATATTTACATAAATGAAAGGCCTTGTAAATTTAGCTAACTAGTAGTTGCTGCTAAGCTCGCAAAACTGCTGCTATTTATCGATATTTGTTTAATTTTAAATATATTTTTAATTTAAATGTTTAGGTTTAATTTTAAACTTTAAACCATAAAGTATACGTCACATAACACACCCACTCGGTATGTGTACAACAGACCTATGATTATTATTTTATACATATATTTATACCAACTGTAAAACTGAATTTAATTTAGATTTGTTTGTAAACATTCTGATACCTCCAATTTCTTAATAATTTTTGTTTTAATTTTGACGTGGATATTTTCTGTAGGAGTCCAGTGGTTACATGGAAGCCTTATATTAGGCATAGGATAAACTATGAACAGTCCCTAACAAAATTTTGGGGGAATTTTGCTTTCTTTTTAAATTTTTAAATTCCTTAATTTTTGAACGATTTATTGGCAATACATGTCAACATATGGAGTCTAGAAGGGATCCTGGTAGGGAGATTTTGGTTCCTAAGAAAATTTATGTCGAATTTTATACATTAGTAGTTATATGTACTTTTATTTTTAAGACAGTTATTTGTCTTAAAGTTATTTTATAAAATGGACCTTATATGGGGGTATGATCAATTACACAGGACGAAAAAAATTTGAAAAAAGTCCAAGTTATACTTTTTCTCAAATTTTCTCCATCACATGTAGGATTTGAGATATCATGTTCCAAGAAGAAAAAAAAAATGTCAAATGTTATTATAAAGTTAACGGAATGGACTTTCAGATGGCATACAACATAGGTTGTCTTGGCGCTGTTATAACGTCTCAAAGAGTGCCAAAATGGTGTTTTTTAAACTTCAGGACACTATATTTTGAATCTCAGATTTGATGGAGAAATTCCGATTCGGATTCAGCGAAGCTCAATAATACTTTGGTCTCTGTGTTAAACATTTGTCGGCTTGTGTTATCGACAGATCCTTATAAAATTTGGTAAAGTGATTTTTGTTTCTATAAAACTTGTTTATGTGAAATTTCGTCGCTATACTGGTCAGTCAGTTTCAATAGTTTCAGTAATGTTCTGAAAGGAACCTTATATGGACATCATGATTGCGGAAGAATGAACTTATTAACTTTCCTGCAAAAATTATTGGATCATGTACCATTTAGGTGTTCCCAAAACTACTCTTATGTAAATATTCGCCCCTATTCTGCATTTCGATTACGTTTCCGCATTCAGTTACACTACGATCGAAAATTGTTATTCCCACAAAAAACGGAATCGTAAGAAAAAGAAGAAGCAATTGTATTTTATTTCAATGGTTTACGATTGTGTGTATTCTGCATTACGATCGTAACTCCGATTTTGTAAGTTGTTATTTTAGTGACGGAGCTTCGAATCGAAACGCAAAATATCAGAAGGACAGACATACAGACAGACGGACGGAAGTACGGACTTGAATAAGTCGTCTTAGAATTTATCAAGGTCCCAGGACTTTCATACGATCAATATTTCAATGACCCTTTTAAAAAAATATTTTTTTATAAATTTTTTTCAAAGCTCAATGAAAAATTTTGTATCCAAACATTGTATAATTTTTTAACGTGTAATAAATATAATAAGCTTTTAGCAGAAAACACAACCAAATAACTATTTGTGGAAATGTATCTTAAGTATGAAAGCTTTAAAATAAGCTTTTTAGCTAAATGTTAACACTAACAGATTTTAAACATACACACATACTTGTGATTTAAATGTTACTCATGCACACACAGCTTATTAGAAACGTTTTTTATTAAAATATTTATAATTGATATTGACGTATTATTTTTAATATGTATTTATGTTAAAAAATCTTTTTTAGCTTCTTCGGTATCAGCTTTACGTAAAGAAGTTATTAAGAACAAAATAAGAGCTATTGGTAAAATGTCTCGTGTATTCTCAGTATTAAGGTTAGTATTAAAATTAGTAATACTTAAATTATGAACTAGTCAAGTACTGGCAAATTCATAATAAGTTCTAACAACCTTCTATTATTGTTCTCTTTATTTTACAGAGAAGAATCTGAATCTGTTTTGCAATTGAAGGGTCTTACACCAACCGGTTCATTGCCAATGGGTGCATTATCGGGTGGCAAAGATTCTCTTATAAGTGGTAGGTATTCGTAAACAATTTACGTTTTTACTCTATTATAACTATTAACACATTAACATAGCCGGCAATAATTTAACAAATAAATTGTAAATTAAAAACAACATGCAATTTTTATAAGTTTATTAAAAATATGTATATTATTTATAGTTTTACACACGTGCTTTATTCATGTAATCTCGTGATTATTTATTTTTCTTATAGCTTTACAAGGTCTTGGCGCCACACCACAAATTACTTCATTTGCTGAAGCTAAAGGTCTTGATGCCGTCAATGAACGTATGCCTCCCCGACGTCCTCTGTTAGTGGGCAATAATAATAATAACTCAGTAACACCTAATAATAATACTACTACTACCAATGACAGCAGTAGTTTGGCTTCGTCAAAGAAAAATGGTAGCACCCCGATTGCTGCGCCCAGACGTTCTAGCACTAGCAAATATTCATAGTTTTAGTTTTGTTTTTATCTTCTTTATTTTATTTTTATTTAATTAATTTTATTTTCATCTTATTTTGTTTATTTTAATTTAATTATTTAGTTAAACAACCAATGACTTTTTTAGAAATTTTAATAATTTTTTCTAATTAATTAGCGCTCATGAACCAATTGTTAAATAAAGCAAATAAAATAAAACCACAAATAAAAAAATATTTATAAATTTTAATGAAGTTTTTGAGAATTGAAATTATTTTATTGGAATTTTTGTAATTAATAACACTGGCCAACGATTAAAAAATTGTTTAAATAATTTTCACTAATCCTAGTGTTATTTTGTGTTCTGATCCCGAAAATGATACGTGTGCTGATCTCGAAAATGATACGAATGTCATAAGACATGCTCAATCTAACCACGACAAAGAAGAAGGCAATCACTGGTTAGAGTCGATAGAAAAGTCGGACCCAACATCAGGTGAAAACACCCCATTGATGCCATGAAAAATGACATTGTCCCCACAAACATTCTCATCATCTGAAGACTCACCCCAGTGCATTCCTGGACCTCTTAAAGTTGCCCAACCATACTACTGAGATGGCTTGTTTTGGTAACAGCACCTAGAGACATATTTGATAGCCCAAAATACCCAAAATAATGAATCAGGATCCTTCTTCATGAACGAATCTGTGTGACAAAGGATGTAGGAATTTCCAAAGTCAACTGAAACCAATACTTACTTGCCCCGACAATTAGTCGTGCAGCATGATTCAAAATATCCTGTTGAGATGCCAACAGCAACGAGAAGCGTACTAATTTCCAATATATGGAGACTTTCACGATCTTTCATTGACATTTTCGCATCAGTTCCATTCCCATGATCAATAAGATCTCTCTACGGCATATGCAGGCTCCCCACTATACGACCGGTAAGAAATACCAATAGGGTTTAGGAATACATCATATGCTGCTTTGTAGACAGACCTGTGTCATTTGAAGAGAGAATTATCCAACGCATTAGGTATTGGATATATCAGTCCTTAAACCAACATTCTCTTCCCGTGACAAAAAAAGGTATAGTATCTAAACGTTAAGTTATAGAAAAATTTCGGACGATAGGGCAACATTAACTGGTGGCGCCACGGCTCTGAAGTGGAAAATTATTTTTTGCAATAATTTGACCACTTAATTTATATTTTTGGATTTTTAAATTCAACCATTTTGGGAAATATTCTAATGTCATAGACATAAATGGGAAACTCTTCAGACGCTAGTTTTAAAACTCCAGTTTTAAACTTTTAAAAATTTTGTTAAGTAGAATTAAAAATTTTAAGAAAATATCCATGTGACTTATGGGTAATAAAGAAGGGAATAAAATAGTAAAGAAATTAGTTCGATATCTCGAACATATAAGCAGTACTTGTGATTTTAATTTTGAGGAATTAGTAGAAAACTATATTTTCATAAAATTTTTGAAAACAGGTTTTATTCTTTACTGTCAGGCATTTTATATAAAACTTTTTCAGAATATAAAACTATAAAACTTTTTTTTCTGAAGCGGACCTTGTATGGGGACTTGAATCCTATATGGATCGATTCTTAAAAAATTTTCTAGAGAGACTATAAAACTTGTTTATGTGGACCGTTCTAAAACTTGCCAACGTCGAATTTCACTGCTAAGCTAATAATTTAAGATAGTAATTAGATAGTAATTAATGGGGAGTAGGGTCAATTATAGACCAATGTCCGCCATACTATACAGAATTGCTTTTGGGTACATAAAATTGATTTCAGCACATCTTCTGGTTAATTATAATTTTTTTACGGTTTAAATTAAATTTCTCTGGACCACTTGCATAGGAGTTAAAACAAAAACGTTGACCCATATGCGTCATGAAATAATGATAATTTTTGTGTTGGGGAGTTATTTCATGACGCTATACCCATATGACATAGTCAATATACCCTCTATTTTCTGATGGTGGATATAATTACATAAACGCTTTATTTCAAAAATTACACGTCGGTCTTACGCTTTACTTAGTGTATTTCTTATTTCTTGTAACTATAACAAATATTTCAATGCTGAGTATATAACACATCGACCTTCTGAGCCATTGTTATACTTATTCTCAGAGGATCTATACTGTGCTGATCCGAATGCAAAATCATTCAAATATCAGAAGTACTTTTTAAGAATTCTAAGAAATTTACATTTAAAAAAGTAAACAAAACTTTTAAAGCAACTGAAAAAATATGAAATTGTTTTTTTTTCGAATATTAAAGTTATTTTTAAAATATCAAATATTTATGTATCAGATGGTACTTTTTAAAGATTCTAAGTAATTTACATTTTCTAGAAGAAGATAAACAAAATTTTCAAAACAAGTTATAAATAAATGGTATTAAAAATTTTCAAGATTAAGAACATATAGGGTTATTTTTAAAATTTTGCTTACCGCCATGATTTCAAATCTCATTATAAATCAATTTTAAATTTAATACTTTTCTCGAATAAGCAAAAAAAGGTGTCATAATGAATATAAAATAATAAACTATGTTAATCATAAAAGAATTATGATAAAAATGCTTTTGAACCTGTACCATTTACAAAACAAAATTATAAAATCATTTGCTGATGAAACAACTAAGCAAATATGAAAACATTTTCTAAACAAAATAATTAAAGAAATTTTCCTAAAAATAAATCGAGGAATTTGTACTGACAACACGAGATCACGAAATGAGGGTAACTTTTATAATTCTGATTAAAACACACACACCCATCCGCATACATTTTTGTTCTTGCAATTACGTACATTTATTATACAACATAATATCGTGTCTTTTAAAATAATTCTTATTTTTTATTTTATATCTCTTTTAGCCAGCAAAAAATAAACGCTCACGTGTTTATCACGCTCTGCTCCTTATCGTGATAATTAAAATTATAAAAAACAATTGCCTTTTTTATACTGATTATGACATACACGCAAATTAGTTTTGTGAAAAAAAACAACGCTCAATTCACTAATTATAGAGTTTAGTGTAGGGTAAACAAAAGGTTTATTGAAACAGTAAATAACTATTTTATTAATACTACATACATATATGTATATACATATTTACGTTAACGATTACAATTTAAAAATTCTGATTTGAACATTGTTTATGAGTAGTTATTAATTTCAACGCATGTCTTTTAGTTTTTCCAAATTTGAGTACTTTAGGTTAGTTCTGTGAGATTTTACTTAAAGTTTTGAAATGATCACTTTTTCTTTCCCTTTCCATTATATATTCCTTTCTATAAAGTATTAGAACTTATTCCGATCTTTATATCCAAAGAATCTGTCCTTTTATGTTAAACCTTTCCTTTCCCCTTAGGTAGGGAATATATAGATAGGCATATTAAAATATTTTGTAAAGTGTTTTGAATTCGTTATTGCTGCACATTTACTTGCATTTTTCTAAAGTTGTTGTCAAAGAGTAGGTTTTTGATTTTTTTCTTAAATTATTCATTGTTAAATTAGTGTCAATTTTAAAGTCATAAAGATAGTAAATCTGTTGAATAATAATGAATAATAAAATAGCAGTTTAGTTAGTTACATGATTAGAAAACTAATATATACCATTCAAAAGATTTCATATGCATTTGTTTAAAGTTTTCAAGAGTATTCTATTTTGACAATAAAACTGCTTAATTATAGTGTTAATCCTTAATGGAGAGGATCTAATAAGTTTATATGGAAAAGATTAAGTCGACCAAAATTTGGTCCCTTATTCTTTTAATTTGTAATTATCATAGGGTCAGTTTACAATAAAATCTAAATAAAACAAATTGCTTAGATTATTTTAAATACAAAATTCTGCTATCTTTAAAATCTTTACTGTTCTATTAAATGTATTAAATATCTCTCGCTCACAAATTTGTAAAATTAGATTTAATGTTTATTGCTGATTTTGGAATTTTTAAAGATACTTGTAAAATTTAATTGAGCCTATAAAATGTTATTTTACAACAATTTATATACATATATATTTTATATTGTCAAACAAACCTTGTAATTTTTCAACTACATAATGAAACTATTCATGCTATCTAAATAACATTAGATAATTTGATCTAAAAATCTAAATTTCAACCCCTATCAATTTTAATATAGATATAGTTGTTTCTATTGACATTTTTCTACACTTGGACAAAGAAATAATAATTAATTTGTTTAACAAAATACCAGTATTTATAATTTGCATAATTTAAATAAAGATTTAAACACATTTTATTTGCTTTCTCAAAAACTCTGGTGATTTCAATGAACTGACTGACGACTTTCTTAAAATCCAGATACATTTATTTATTTCAATTAATTTCGCGAAGCAGGTACATACATACATATAATGTATGTGTATATGTATGTAAATATTTACATATAAGAGACATTTTATTTTCAAATGAAAGCGACTAAAGTTGTTTAAACAAGGATTTTGTTGACACTTCGCAATATTTCGAAATGAGATGTAATATTTTCGGCAAAAAAGTATTTGAATGGATAAACTAGAACTGAACTAGAACTGAACTAGAACTGAACTAGAACTGAACTAGAACTGAACTAGAACTGAACTAGAACTGAACTAGAACTGAACTAGAACTGAACTAGAACTGAACTAGAACTGAACTAGAACTGAACTAGAACTGAACTAGAACTGAACTAGAACTGAACTAGAACTGAACTAGAACTGAACTAGAACTGAACTAGAACTGAACTAGAACTGAACTAGAACTGAACTAGAACTGAACTAGAACTGAACTAGAACTGAACTAGAACTGAACTAGAACTGAACTAGAACTGAACTAGAACTGAACTAGAACTGAACTAGAACTGAACTAGAACTGAACTAGAACTGAACTAGAACTGAACTAGAACTGAACTAGAACTGAACTAGAACTGAACTAGAACTGAACTAGAACTGAACTAGAACTGAACTAGAACTGAACTAGAACTGAACTAGAACTGAACTAGAACTGAACTAGAACTGAACTAGAACTGAACTAGAACTGAACTAGAACTGAACTAGAACTGAACTAGAACTGAACTAGAACTGAACTAGAACTGAACTAGAACTGAACTAGAACTGAACTAGAACTGAACTAGAACTGAACTAGAACTGAACTAGAACTGAACTAGAACTGAACTAGAACTGAACTAGAACTGAACTAGAACTGAACTAGAACTGAACTAGAACTGAACTAGAACTGAACTAGAACTGAACTAGAACTGAACTAGAACTGAACTAGAACTGAACTAGAACTGAACTAGAACTGAACTAGAACTGAACTAGAACTGAACTAGAACTGAACTAGAACTGAACTAGAACTGAACTAGAACTGAACTAGAACTGAACTAGAACTGAACTAGAACTGAACTAGAACTGAACTAGAACTGAACTAGAACTGAACTAGAACTGAACTAGAACTGAACTAGAACTGAACTAGAACTGAACTAGAACTGAACTAGAACTGAACTAGAACTGAACTAGAACTGAACTAGAACTGAACTAGAACTGAACTAGAACTGAACTAGAACTGAACTAGAACTGAACTAGAACTGAACTAGAACTGAACTAGAACTGAACTAGAACTGAACTAGAACTGAACTAGAACTGAACTAGAACTGAACTAGAACTGAACTAGAACTGAACTAGAACTGAACTAGAACTGAACTAGAACTGAACTAGAACTGAACTAGAACTGAACTAGAACTGAACTAGAACTGAACTAGAACTGAACTGAACTAGAACTGAACTAGAACTGAACTAGAACTGAACTAGAACTGAATTAGAACTGAACTAGAACTGAACTAGAACTGAACTAGAACTGAACTAGAACTGAACTAGAACTGAACTAGAACTGAACTAGAACTGAACTAGAACTGAACTAGAACTGAACTAGAACTGAACTAGAACTGAACTAGAACTGAACTAGAACTGAACTAGAACTGAACTAGAACTGAACTAGAACTGAACTAGAACTGAACTAGAACTGAACTAGAACTGAACTAGAACTGAACTAGAACTGAACTAGAACTGAACTAGAACTGAACTAGAACTGAACTAGAACTGAACTAGAACTGAACTAGAACTGAACTAGAACTGAACTAGAACTGAACTAGAACTGAAATAGAACAGGACTGAAACTGAAATGGAACACTCTTGATCTCTTGTTGGGAACTTTCTATCTTTTAGTACACAAGAGAAACAATTATGTAGTTTAATTCTATAAATTAACTTAAGAGCATATTTTTGCTATTTTTAATTAAAAAAGGGGTGGATCCAAGCCCCCAAGAACAATGTTTATTTATATTTCCGTATTTATATAGGCTTGGTATAGTTTAAATCATTTATGAACTAATGTTAAAAAAAAAAATACTGAATCATTCATTTTTAAATCATGAATTAAATTTGAACTTGCACTAAAATTTGTTTAATCACTTCAATTTTACAACAAATAACCATTTAAGTTATATAATTTTTATTCTGACCAAATATTCCAAGTGATAAAAAAATATTCGCGATCTATATTTATCTAATTAGTTTATTTTATTCATTTATTAGTTTATTTCATTAATGATCTATTGTTTTAAAGAGACAAACAAAAATCCAGAAAATTTGCTTAGTAAGGATATAAGTTATATTTAATTGATACTTTACAAGCCAAATGACAGAGTAAATAATCGAATCAATAAAATTTAAAAAGCTATTATCATTGCAGTTAGTTTACCCCACCACACGAAATAAGAGGTGTTAATTGTGGTGTTATTTTTCACTTTGGTTTTTTAAATACCACAGATCATGTTTAGATTTATTAGATATTGATTTGCTATTTAAAGCTAATTTACTACATGAATGCATAAAAAGTAAAATTTAAATCATTAAATTCTCTTTCCTATAAATAAACATTTTACTCTAAGTTTCCTCATAAAACACATTAGTGATGATCATAAATATCACATAATTAACAGATGCAAATCACTTTATAAAAAATGTCTAAAATGTATGTTTATCACGAGAATTTGTGAAAAAAATACTCGTACTCTCGCAAACTGTCTGTACAGTTTAAATTTCTTAAAAATTGAATAAACAGATACATACATCCATACTCAACGTAATATAAGTTGAATGAGTGACAAATGTATGAATATCTCGTTTTCAAAAAAAAAATCTTTCGTACACACAAGTAAGTAAAAGTATCTGAGAAATATGTACGATCGCTAGGTATGTAGATGTGTGTATGTATGTATGAAAGCAAATGAATTTAACGTGTTTAAGTACCAGTACTAAATATAAATCGTCATAAGCAGTCAACTAACTAAATGCTGTTTTTCTGTACTGTTATTGTTGCTGTTGTGCTTTTTTTTATTATATTATTGTTATTATTTTATTATTATTATTATTATAATTGTAAATATACTATAAAATCTGTCGTAGAAGTATTGTCATTTTAGAAGTTTAGCTAAAGTATTAATATAACGGCGCTGTAACATTAAGATCGTAGTCGTAGCAGCAGATCCATTAGATACACAACATTCGGGTGGTGTATCTTTTGAATACAAAACAAAACATACACGATTCTTAACATTTTCGATATAATTTTGCAACAAGTTCTGCTTGAGTAGTCAGTTTGGAGGAACTGTCTGTAAAGTTAAATTAAATATTTTGTTGAGCGGAAAACCGAAAATAATTCAACGTTAAATTTTAAATAATTATCTTTTCGTGTTTTAATGAATTAATTTGTGTATTTAAGTGTAGAATTATTAAACTGTGATATTTTTACGTTTTCGTTTTACTTAAACTCGACAAAATGTTGAATGTGAAATTTGTGTGCATTTTTGGAATTTTAACGCTATCGTGTGTATTTGGTGGCATAACAACGAATTTACCTCCCACGGCTATACGCACGTTAAATGCCACCGATGTTGGTCCGGAATTTGTAGCTGTAGAGCAACAACCATCAGCAAGAGCAAATACCGATTATGATAAAGATGACAAGGATATTGAGAGTAAGTAGATATTGAATTTCGGTTTATTATTAGGAATTCTTTATTGAATTTTTAAATAGAAATGAAATTTGTATGCTGATTTTTGGATTTAGGAAGTTTTAAACATTCCTGGTCGAAAATATTATCAATAGCACTAAATCCGGTCCGCCTAGAAACTAGTCTCGCGACTACGTCTTTCCTCGAAAGGTATTCAAATTTGTGAAGGACGTTTTATATACATATACGTATATGTATGTATGTATTTTAAATCTGAGTAGTTTATTGAAGTTAGAAATACATACATAGATTAACTTCAAAGTGGAAATAGTTAGAAACTAATAGAATTAGCCTAAATTTGACATAATACAAATATGTATAGTTTAAAATATTGCATTAGTACAATTATAGTAAAATCGGAACATATAAAACTTATACGACAAATAATGAACTCAACAATTAAGTCTGTTAGTAGTTGTAGCTATCATACATTGATTTTAATTTCATAAATATTTATAATTATAGATCTTAGAATAATGGGTTTTTTTGTGTCACGTTTTTCGAAAGAAAAACAAACGTTATATAATTCTATTTATAGAAAAGATAAGGGGAATAACTTAATAATATTGCATATATAATTTTTCTATACTAGAAAATGTACAATTTAATTATGACAACAGTTTCTTTTGTCAAGGCAATTTTTATGAGAAGGGTATATATAAGTTTGTCATTCCGTTTGTAATTTCCACAATATAATTTTCCGACCCATGTCCGTCTGTCTTCCTGTCTATCTGTCGGTCTTTCTGTCAGTTTTTCTGCCTGTATTTCTGTCCGTCTGTGTGTCTGTTAAAATCAATTTTCTGAAGACCCCAGATATCTTCTGGAGGCAAATAATTCTGTTAGAATTGCTTTGAAGAAGTTTGATATTTAAAATCAGCAAAATAGGAATATAAATAACGAAGATATGAGCAAAAATCCGAGACAACATCTGAAAATTTTATCAAAAAAAGACAATTGACAAAAAAGCAACAACAACATTGCTTATTGGAAGAAAAAACGTATGTTTGGATGTGTGTTGGTTTTATTGATTTGGGTATTTTGTTTTGTGTTACTTTACGTTTGACGTTGTTTCGTTTCTTGTTGTTTTTTGTTTTGTTATTGCTAAAGCGGGAAAATTTAAATAAATTTAAATTGTATAAAATTATACTTTAAAGTTTAAAGTTTAAACACAATATTGTGAAGGGTATATAAGATTCTTACTGGTTCTATTTATTTTCAAAATTATATAAGTATATGCGTTTTAAAAGTATTAGAAAGTTATAGACAAATATTATATTATATTTATTGTAGTAATATGTTTGCAAGAAAATTTTGATTGTTATAGGAGACAAACGAAATTTCGAACAATTCAAGTAATAAAACGTTTAATAAATTAAATATTTATACAACTGGCATTGAAAAAAATACTTAAATGAAATAGTTAATAGTTGTGTTATTGAAATAAATTTAATTGAATTGTTTTGTGAAACTTATAGGAAATATATAATACAAATTAATATATGTATTTAATCTGATCTTTACAAAATATTTCAGTTACATTTGATTTTAAATTTAAAAAAGATTCGGAAAAAAACTTTAGATTTAGTTGCTAAACAGATTAACTTCAAATTTTAAATTAAAATTAGCAAGTGAAGTGAATATCATACATAATATTGACAACTAGACTTTTAATAAACCCATTTAAATATTTCTTAGAACCTTTACTTTATACTTAGATCTTTTCTCAGTCCAAATAAGAAGATATACAAATATCTTAGTCATTTTATATTTTTATTTATTGGATTTATCTACTCTTTGCGTACTAGATACGTATTATTTAACTTATTAAGTAAGATATAACTTTTCCATCACATGTTTAACATTATGCCAACATTCACGTTTCTTATGTTTGTGATGAAAATATACAAGTAATACTTTTTATCATGTTTGCTCGGTCAAGGTTGTTTTTATTTTTGAATTCCTTTTTGAATAATATCTTTATACTTTACGCAGTATTATCTCATTTAGAAAAACATTTCATTAGAAAAGGAAAGTAAATAGCAATTAGTGAAACAGAGTTACCTACAAAACTTCAAAATTAAAAATAAATTTAAATGAAATTTATTTTAATTTTTTAATACCATGATCAATAAGCCATAGTGTCTCGATATTGACGCTTGAAATACCTTTGAAATCGAAATCTTAACAACTAAGAGTGTTATATTCGGCTGTGCCGAATCTTGTATACCCACCATCAAAACATTGCCGAAAAGGAATGCTTTCTTATAAATAAACTCATTTTCTGGGGGACCTTATATGGGGGTAGGGTCAATTATGGACCCATCCTCATAAAATTTATGAAAATGATTTTAGTTCCTATATAACTTTTTTATGTCGAATTTCATTGCTATATATGCTTCTTAAGGTCAGATATGAGCACTAAAGTCATTTTCTGAAGGGGACCTTATATGGAGGGTAGGGTCAATTATGGAGCGATCCTTGTAAAATTTTACTAAGAGATTTACGTTCCTATAAAATATGTTCCTGTCGAATTTCACCGCTATATATGTTTCTTTTAGACAGTTACGAGCGTTAAAGTCATTTTGTGAAGGGGACTTTATATGGGGGGTAGGGTCAATTATAGGCCTATTCTTCTAAAATTTTAGAAAGAGATTTATGTTCATATAAAACGTATTGGTGCCGAATTTCACCGATATTGATGCTTTTTTTAACCAGTTATGAGCAATAAAGTAATTTTCTGACCTTATATGGGGGCTAGGCGAAATCGTGGACCGATATTGCCCATTTTCAATACCAAACAAACTGACGGACAGACGGATACACAGACGGACGGACATGGCTAGATCGTCTTAGAATCTAATAAGGACCCAGAATGTATATACTTTTATGGGACTTAGTTGGATATTTCAATGTGTTACAAACGGAATGACAAAAACAATATATTCCCCCTTATCTTTTTTGATGGTGGGTATAAAAATGTCCATAATATTAGAAGTTCAATTAAGCAGAATTAAAAAGTTCAATTGTGAAATCCAAAGAATTTCTTCAACTCAATTGTCGCTATCTCTCTTAAACTAATGGCAACTCTTAAGTTATTATCTTTGAACTTGACAAATAAAAAATTCAAAAAAAAAAATTTCAAGGAAGGTGATTTCTTTTTAACAACACATCGTTTTTTGTCAGTCTGGTGTTTATTGTTTTACCAAAATTAAAATAATAAACATTATTTACTAAGTTCTTACGCAGCAGTTATTTTTATATTTTAATGGAATTTGGTTTATTTGGTTACTGTTTCATAATTTGAATGTATTAACGTTTCAACCATAAGTTTGTAAAATACAGTAAATGGAATATTAATAACTGAAAAAATCTTCACTGTCTTGAACATTATGACAAAATTTAAATTCAGAATCATTTAAAAGTGAATATAACTGATATGTAGGTCAATGAACTTTGTTTTAAAAGGTTTTAACATTAATTAATTAATTAATACGTTGACGTAAATGAGAGATATAGACGTCGAGCACGGTAGCTCGTAGATGTAAATGATGTCTAGCCGTCAGATAGTGTTATTTTTTTAATATTGATTTCACTTTTATTTGGAGTATAATAAAGTTTTTTTTTTAATTCTTCAACATTATTTTAACAATAAAATAATATAGTTTTATTATATCAACAACATTTTTTATTAAAATTTATATTCTGGCAATACTCGTAGAATTTAATGAAGTCCACGAATTTCTCAAAAAGTATGTGTGCGTCAACGAGTTAAATATAAAAATTATATATATAAAGTTGCAATCATTTAAAAAAAACCCTATTCTACCAAAATATCCAACTTTGACCCCTCTAATTACGCCAGTTCTTGACCGTTAGAGCGGAAAATCTGTGTGTGGCCTACTATCCAATAGTACTAACCTTTGTGCAAATTTCATCCAAATCGATTTTTTTATATTGTGTCACTTGACACGAAATTTCCCATATCCAATGCAATAAGTATTTATTCAAACGCAAAAAAAACTACACCCAAAGTAAAATACAGCTCCCAAAGTTCGGTTTAAAACGATTAAAACTATTTACCCAAACACCTAAACCCTAATACAACTTCCACAAGGTCGGTACTTTTTTGTCAAGTTGTAAAAATTAAGTTGTATTTATGATTTATGGCTATTTTTACTCGTAATTTTATTTTCATGCAATGAACTTAAACCACAAACCATTCACGTGATTTGTATACTAATATTGAGCTCGCTTCAGCAAGCATTTTATACGTTTTGAAAACAAATTATCAATTAAAGTTTAACGCTTTCAAAATGCAAATAATATAAAGGGGGATTTCTAACTGATTAATTCACTATAATTGTGTTTATGATTGATCTGGAATTAAATTTAACTTCCAAGCGTTTAGCACATTAACTGTAGGAAAATCTACTGACAAATGAAATGTTAATTGCTTATTTTATCTTGTTTGATTTAAGCAAAAAAATCCCTATAAGTTGTTGTTTAATTACAGTATATTTGTTTAATTGTTTTTATTTTTAATATAATGACCAATTAATTTATTTGTTAGATATTGTAAAAAAAAGTGTATCTGTTTTTGTGTTAAATATTTAAATATAGAGGAAAACGTGACTTTTACATTTTCCTCAAATATATTTTTTTAAGCATTTTTTCCCACTTATTTAAACAAATTACGTTGTTGAATATTTGTGTAAGCCTAAATTAGTTGTTAATTGTTTAAACTAAATGACATTTCAAATTTATGAGTTAAAACAAAAAAATTCTGGGAATAACTTTAAAAAAAAAAGAGCAAAATTTAAAAAAAATTATTGGCACGTGTTTGGCATTTTGTTATTGTTAAAAACAAATTTATAAAAACACTGTGGAGAAAGGTGTATTTATATTATTCATCGGACAGTTTTTATTAACTCCTTGCGAAAATTTTGATGAGACTTACTACTAGTTCCTGTTTATAGAAAGAGCACAAATCACTTAACCTCCTATCAAAAGGTGATAATATTCATCTTAACCTAATTTTTTATTAAGAAAACAAAACAAGTTCGTAAGCAGTTCTAAACTCTCAGATTAACTGAAAGATATTAAAAAGCCCGCATTGGTACGTTAGAACTAAAATCAGTCCATACTCCCAACGTACCAGTAGGGTGACAAATATTTTATTCCTTTCCACTAAAGCTTATTTTCTCGACCATTGCAAAGTTGTGATTACAATTTTAATAATTTTTGGCAAAAAAATACCGTAACATGTTTTGAATTTTTGGTTTTTGATTTCGTGATATTTGTTTTTAAACAAAATTTAAATTAAAATTAAAATTTTTAACACTTAAAAAAGACTAAAACTTCTCAGTTGAAAAAAAGAACCGGAACATGTTTTGCATAAAATTATATAATTTGTTTTGCAAAATCTTTAAAAATGATCTTAACAAAAAAAAAAAAAAAAAGTATTCCAAATCTAAATTAAAAAAATAACATGAGTATTCTTTACCAATATTTTGAATATTATATTCTTAACAAAATTATAAACATTTTTGTTCTTTCTTTCAGACGCTCAATTCTGGTATAATACAGCTTTTAAGCAGTTGGGTAAAATCATAAAGAATGCCCAAAAGAATAAGGAAAATGCTTACAAACGTAAAGCCAAAAACATTATTGTATTTGTGGGTGATGGTATGGGTTTGACAACAATCACTGCTGGTCGTATATACAAGGGACAATATTTGAAACATGGTCATGGTGAAGAGGAAATGTTGGCCTTTGATGAATTTCCTTATACTGGTTTAGCAAAGGTATAAAAATACACCCTAACCGAATTTAGACATCAGTATTTCTAATAATTATTAATCTTTACAGACCTACAATGTGGACAAACAAGTACCCGATTCTGCTGGTACAGCTACAGCCATGTTTTGTGGCAGTAAATCTGATTATGGAGCTATTGGCATGGATACAACACGCTCCAAAACCGATGGTAAACAGGGACGTTTAACTTCAATTATGGACTGGGCTCAAGCGGAAAATAAACGTACTGGCATTGTTACAACAACTCGTATTACACACGCTACACCAGCTGCTACTTATGCCAATATCTATCATCGTGATTGGGAATGTGATAACAAAGTACCAGATGAATCGAAACCTTATTACGTAGATATTGCAAGACAACTTGTGGAAACAAATCCTGGCAATAAGTTCAATGTTATAATGGGTGGTGGTCTTAAACCACTTGGTGCTGCTAATCTTAATGAAGTTCGCACCGTAGAATTTGAGGGTGATACTGAAGATATTTGTGGCCGTTCAGATGGTTTGAATTTGCCACAAAAATGGTTGGACTATGGTAAATCCATCAATGATAGTAGAGTATTCGTTAAGAGCATAAACGAATTGAAAGAAGTTGATTTGAAAAAGGTCAATAGTCTTATGGGTTTGTTCCGTAATAACCACATTACCTACTCCATAGCCAGAGAGGAAGGCGAACCTTCATTGAAGGAAATGACAGAAGCAGCTATTGAGGTATTGGAACGTGGTACTAATTCCAATGTAAGTATATAATACAAACCAAAAACCACAAAATTAAACTCATTAAAAATTATCTCCTTACCTTATTCTAGGGCTATGTTTTGCTAGTTGAAGGTGGTCGTATTGATCAAGCCCATCATCAGAATTATGCCCATACTGCTTTACACGAACTTTTTGAATTCGATAAAGCTATTGCTGCTGCCGTAGAGAAGACCAATGCTGATGAAACTCTTATTCTTGTAACAGCTGATCATTCACATTCCGTAACTCTCAACGGTTACCCCAAACGTGGTGCCAATATTTTAGGACTTGCTAACAAAACATCAGATATTTTCGCCTATGAAACCATTATGTATGCTAATGGTCCCGGATTTTACGAACATCTGGCCAATGGTACCGTTAATACCGGTTCCCCAACCGATATTTGGCTACCATTGACACAAATGACTAAAGAACAACGTGATTCTCCTACTTATCGCCATATGGCCACTGTACCCTTGAAAGACGAATCGCATGGTGGTGAAGATGTTATTGTTTTTGCTCATGGTCCCGGTTCCAGTTTAGTACGTGGTGTATTTGAGCAAAACTATTTAGCGTTTATTATGAGTTATGCCGGTTGTATGGGTCCGGCAAAAACATTCGATGATACATGTAAAAGTGGAGCAGTAACAGTAACTGTTCCAGTATTTTTACTCTTGGCTGTGTGTTTAATGCACTTTATTCGTAAATTTTAGTATTAAATAATTTTGTTTTGTTTGTTTTGCTGTATAAATAAAATTAGTTCAAGTTAATTATAATATTTAAGTTAAAAGTAATATTTTAAAAAAAGTATGTATATTTAAATAATTTAAGATAAATGAAAAATGTAATAATAGTAAAAAAAATAAAAGAAAGAAACTGTTCTAAAGATCAATAATATAACATTCGTGTTGAAAAGTTTTTATTTGGGCCCATAACATCAATCTCTGGCTATCGATGAAATCGCAAAAAGTTTCAGATTTTCATCTATATTTTTTAGATAAAAAAGTCAAATCTTGTAACATAACCGTAACGAAAAAGCTTGATTTGCATCAAAAATCAAAATTTTATGAAAAAATTTTGCTATAAATTTGTGATTTTCCATGAAAGTCGTATTTAGTGCAGTAAATAAGCATTGGGAAAATATGTAACTTAAAACTGTAATTACTGAACCAATCAATAGTTCGCCAAATAAATAAACGAAAAATCGATTTTCATATGAAAAATCTAAAATTTCCCAATAAATCTATATAAATAATAAAAGAGTAATGTTTCTAAGTAATCGATAAACTCAAGAATTAAAAATTTCCTTTTAAGTTTTAAAACTATCCATAAGATAGCGCCCTAGTACTAAATTTTAGTAAATTACTTAAACCGCCGAACCGATTATTTTAAAATTTGAGTGGTGTATTGATGTCTACGTTAAGAGTCCACATGCTCAATCAAGGTCTTGTAAAACCGACCAGGCATCACTGGTTCCCAAATAAGAATGTATCACTTTACTATCAAAAAATCAAATAATAAAATAAATCTACATATATCTAAATACATACATAAATATGAATGTTTGTTTATTTGTGGGTTTGTGGATTTGTTTGTTTGTGGGTTTGTTTGAAGTACATATATAGACGGCTAAACGGCTAGAACGAATTTCTTAAAATTTTCACAGTATATTCACGTATGTCTGGAAGGAACTATATGCTACTTGTTTCGAAATTTAAAGTAGGCGACTGAAACTGAAACAGGTAGATTCCTCAAATTTTGTGTAGACAATTTAACATCCTTAGAACACTTGGGGCCGGCCTAGGTACCGTGGCCACGCCCAATCCCACATTCATTAATTCATGTAACATTTGGAGAAAAAATCTGGAGACTTGCAATAGAGGCTTGACAGTTTCCCTATGATTTAAATACAAAAATTAGTTTAACTGGGAAACTTTTAGAGCTATAATCATAAAATGCATGGGTAATAATAAAATCCATATTAACGTTTGAATAATATGGGCGGACTTTCATTAGGGGGGGGGCGGTCTAAGCATCTTCTATAGCAATTAAATACAAAAATTCGTATATCTGGAAACTATTAAAGGTAGAATCTTTAAATTTTGCAACATTGAGATCTATATGAACGTTTGGAACAAATATGTGTACTTGCAATAGGTAGCGTGGCACCTCCCACATAAATCAAATAGAAAAAACTGTATATATAGAAGTAGAACCGTTAAATTTGCATAGGTAACATTAAAATCCATATCGTCACCTGAAATGCAAACCAAACAACCAAAAATTTTAAATTTGATCTTTTGACTGAAAATGGTTCACTGCATCAAAATACATGTTGTTGAAAATTTTTAGGACTCTATTGTCAAAAACACGGACTGACTATATTAATATGAAATTCAAAAAGGCGTAACAACAAATCCAATCATTTCCACCCGTCTGAAAGTCCTTAAAATTTGTGAGCAAACATAATACATGTATAAATTTTTATAAAAAAAATTGATTTTATTTCATTTAGTTTTTTGTCTCTCCTGTAAAATTTTGAAAAGTGTTGTTACGCCCTTTTGCATTTCAGGTGACGATATTAACGTTTGAGGAAAATGGGTAAACATGCAGCTGTTGGCGTGACATCTCCCATATACTTAAATCGCATATCATTATTTTTATTATTATTCCGATCGATTTTGTTTAAGCTTCTCCAAATTCCGAATTATGTAGTTAGTTCACATAAAAATTAGTGTTATTATCAAAGCTTATCAAAACCAGAATCGTATTTTAGTAAAGATTATTTTTATTGAAACTTTAAGAATAAACATTAAATTCATTAAAATTTCAATTCCACTTTAAAAACTGAAAGTTGTTTTATTTCGAAAGAATTTTTCGTTTTCTTTTTCTAAAGAAGCAAAAATACGGAAATAATTCCACTTTTGATCGGTCTGAAATTCTGTGACAGGCCTGATAATACCTTTATGGAAATAAAATTCAACTTAAGCAAATTTTCCTTAATTTTATAATGAACTGTCCATAATTTACCCTAAGCTCCCCTTCAGAAAATTACTTTAAAGCTCTTAAAAGTACCAGCATAGCAATGAAATTCGATATGAAGAAGTTATATAGGAACAAAATCTCCCTCCATCCATATGAAGTGCTCTTTAGAAAATTACTTTAATGCTCATAACTAGATAGAAAATACTTGTATTATACAAGTTGTATAGTATAGTTTTATAGAATTTAATGCCCAAGCTTTTGATGGATCTTATTTTTTTTATTTTGCCGATCGCTTAAGCCAGTTCTTTAAAACGCCCTTCCCAAATTTTTATTTAAAAAGTCAAAAATTTATTTTCGTAAATTGCGACAGTTTGAGTAAATAATGAATTTCGGAAATAAAAAAAGTTTCTGCTCTAGTTCCTTGAGTGTATAATTGAAAAATAACGAATTTACATCGAAAATCGAATAATTTACGAAAATTACTATTCAAAAAAAAAAATAATACATATGATGTTCAAAACTCGATTTTTTTTTGTAAAAAAATCTAAAATCTCCAGAGAAAATAATGTAATTATTTAATCAATTAATATACATTGAAAGTAGCATTAAAAAAAATAATTGTCCCTAGGGTTTCTTTTCTTTTAATAATGTACTAAACTTACCAAACAAAATATAAATAATTTTTGAAATTATTTTGCAATCTTGAAAAATTTAAATCCTAACGATCTGCTTACTATACAGTTTCAACTTAAATCTTAATTTTAAAATAAGGTTTCTTGATTGTAGTAATTAAACACAGGTTTCGTTGATGTATATTTAAATTAGTTTCCTTTTTTAATGAATCACTTTACAAGTTGCACATTTTCATCAATTTCATCATTCACTTTAATGTTTATCGACATTTTCATTTTAAATACACTTGCAGCAGAAAATCAAGATTTTTTGAGAAAATTAAACGGAAAACAACTAAAGACTGCCACAAAAGTTAAAAATTAAGGAGGTATTTTTTATTAAACTATTAGAGGACTAGGATGCATCCATAGTCGGTAGAAACGCCCAGTTTAAAAGACAGCAGACTTTACACATTTGTAAAACGTTTAGCGGGAACCAAATGGTTATGCTGCTTTTGGTGGTTTCACTTGGGGTGCATCGGCAGCATCAATTTTTTTAATGCGATTCAAATTAACACAGTTACGGAAAGCAGCCACTTCTTCGGCACATTTTAGAGTCTCGCCGGGATGAGCACGATAACAGGCAATTACTTGTGCTTTAAGATCCTGGCATGGTGGCAGTTGATGGATGGGTGAAGCTGTGGCAAAACGTTTGCGTACATCTTCTACCGCCGAGGAATATTCAGTTTCCATTATGGCATTGGTCTTTTTAAGAGTCTGTTCCAATTGTGCCATACGTTGGCGCCACATGGCGTCGTTTTGTTGCAACTCCACCTCTTTTTGGCGATGAACATCAATGGCGCTTAGTGTGTGACCACTGGGAGCAGCATAAACTACTGGTGGAGGATTTTTATAAACAACTGTAGGTTGTCTAGCTGGAGCAGCTGATGTAGCAGCAGCAGTTGCTGCCTTGGGTGGAGCTTCTTTTTTGGGTGAGGCTGCAGCTTCAGCTTTAGCATTTTCCTTAGCTGAAAAAGAAAACAAATTTCGGTTATTTGTAGTGACATCTTCAAAAGATACAACAAATAATTGTTATGAAGGGAATAATGTGTTAAGCTTTAAGTATTTCAGAACTCTTGATACAGTTTTTGTTTTCTTTTATATTTAATTTTTCTAACAAAATTTATGAAATACTTGGATAAATAAATAAGTTTTGTATTTTGTCTTGTATATGGTTGCATAATCACAAAAAAATTAAAAAAATTTTGATGACACTTTTCATAAAGCCAAATTACTTCAACAATTTTCTATTGATTTTGTTCACTATTGGCCATTGAGTAGATTAAAGTTGAATACAGCAACGACAACTTACCCTGTTTGGTAATGCCTTGTTTTAAACGATTCACTACATCATCGGATATATCAATAACACCAGCCGGTGTTGGATTATCCATAGATACGGATCTGGGTTCTGACGAATGTGCTGCTCCCATTTTGTTTCTTTATCGTTTTCTAATGGGCAAATAAGGAAAAAATTAAAAAGTTAATACACTTGTGATACTTATTTACTTGTTTATGTATAAAATTTTTGCCAAATAAAACAACCTTTGGAAGTTCAGCAAAATCTCCTCCGGACAATAGAATTTAACAAAAAAAATCCATCAAACGTGTATGTGTCAGAGTAACACTATTATTAAATTTTGACAGTTGATGAAAACAAAATACAACAGGCTGGTTCGTGTAGTAATTATTTTAATAGGCATTGCCAGATGAAAAAAAACAAATACACATGGCAGGAAAATTATATTTTTAGACTACAATACACAATTTTTTATGTGAATTTGGTTTTTCTTTTTAATGTTCTTTACACTTTTTCCATTTTGGTCGTCTAACAACAATCGGCAAATATTATTGGACATTAAACTTGATAATGCTTTCGTCGGTATGAGATCCTATCTAACATCCTTTATGAAAACTGATTGGAAAATTCCTAGGAATTACGTCGAGGAAACTGAGTTTCTGAACCTCAGACTATAATAGTTTTGTTCATCAACATTTATCTCCTAAAGGAGCAGCGCAATTTAACTTTTTTACCTTCGTCGACAAAAATTAAATTTTTCCAGGCCGACACTAGATTTTTTGACACCGCTTTTTCTCAAGTTAATTGTTCAATTGATAAATCAGTAATACTTCAGTTTAAAATAATAAAAATAATTTTTACACCTAACTTTCCCAACCTCTTCAAATAAAAAAAGACTTTTTGAAAATTATTTTTCATTTTATTATTACCATTTATCATTTTATTTCTTTGTTTTTCTCAGTTGTGTTTTTTTTTTCATGTTTGTATTTTAGTATTAAGATTGGATAACTTTTTGTTGGCTTTTGTATTGATTTTGAGATAATAGTTTAATTATTTTCTTTGTTCTGAATTATTTATTATTGAAATATAATTGTTTGGTATCACTGCTTTTAATATTCAAAATATTAACAGTTTGTTTTACGCTAGATTGCGAAGCACACTTTTAGGAGTATAAAGAAAATAAACTAGTTTGAGATGAAATTCTACATATAAGAACATTTTAAGAAGTACATACATACAGACTTCTTGTTCAAGCAAACATTTTTATCAAATCTGATCCAATTGTTTTTAAGATCTGATCAAATGAAACAGCCCCAAAAGTATGCTTTACAATTTGGCTGTACAAACTGTTAAAAATCTTTAATTTTAGATTTTAAAATATTCGGCTTTTAAATGTGTTTTGTTTAATTTTTTGTTTTTTCTTGGAAATTAATGAATGGTTGTTTGTTGGTATATTTTCTTAATATTCTAATTGTTTTTTGTTTGTTGATTTTCATTTATTTTTGTTTTTTTTTTTTTTTAATTAGTTTTATTTTAGTGATACATAAAAATTATTATTTAATATTACATATTTGTATTTATTTTTTTTGTTTCTTTTATTTTTATTAATTTACACATAAGAGAAGCCTTAAAAATTAAAAAAAAAAATATTTTATTTTATTAATATCCCATCTATTTGTTTTATATTAATGTCGTCTTAATAAATAAATATAAATTAATTATTATATAGTTGTTTCTTTATTTGTATATTAATATCTAAATTGGTTTTGTTCAAAATGAAATTTTCTGGACTTCATTATGGACTATTTTATTTGAGAAGAAAGAAACAAAATTATTTTGTTGTTGTATTTAATAAATCATTTGTTTCTCTCTACACTAAATCTGTAAACTTGCGTTCGGTCAATGTATGTATGGTTTTTGTTTTTATATTGAGGTGTTTATCTT
Source organism: Lucilia sericata (assembly GCF_015586225.1). Classification (NCBI taxonomy): domain Eukaryota; kingdom Metazoa; phylum Arthropoda; class Insecta; order Diptera; family Calliphoridae; genus Lucilia; species Lucilia sericata. Next base: position 521,595 of record NW_023994166.1, read on the forward strand.
TAATATTTTATGCTATTTTTTTAGTTTTTTTTTGCATTATTTTATATCATTTTTATCACGGTTATAAATTATTAATTTTGCCATTTAAAATTTGTTTTATTTTAGAAATTTACACAATTATTTATTTTTTAACTCAAATATTTATTTACACTACACTTTTTATGCTATATTTAAAATTTAGTTTTGTTTTTAATGCCTAATAAAAAAATACAATAGATATTTAAATGATAAGATTAAGATTAATGTTATTTAGCAATGTTGAATGTGTTATGCAACAGTTATAAGAGCAAATAAATGTTTGAAATGTTTCATTTCAAAATTAACAGATCTATATACATATGTATATAGCATTCGGAATAATTTCAATTCCCTGCTTATTATTCCTTAATGTTTTCGCTTCATAAATTGCGGAAAACAATTAATCACGGGATCACAATTAATTAGGGAATTAATCCTTTATGTATTGAAATATTACATACGTGGTATTTAGTTATTCGAAATTAATCGTTTCATTAGTTCATGAAAAACTTTCGGAACTGAAATTATCATTTTGAAAATTTTAATAAAATCTGTTTTTAGTTTTATATAAGTAAAACCAAAGTATAACAGTAAAACATACAAAATAATTCTTAAATTATTTTTTGTACCAAAAATTTATCAAAAGTCTTTCAGAATTCCGGTCAAATTCAATAATCCATTGACTGAGTTTGAAAATACCTTAAAACTTGTAAAATAAATAACAATTCTGTTAAGGATTCAATTTTACTGTCTGAAACCCTGACAGCTTTTTAAGATGTCGACATTTCGGTTTCCGGTCCAAAAAAGAACAACAATTTTTAAAACTTTGCTCATTTTTGTTAAACAAATTCAAAAAATTTAAGAAATGCGGTTTTAACACCATTTATTGAAGTAATTCAGCAATTCGCACATTCGGGTCAGTACGGTTTAAATTTCGATCAATTTGATCATTTCATTTATTTAAACCGATAATTACAAACAAATCCTAATTCCACTTCAAAAACGACTAATTAATTGCTCATTTACTACAAGATTAAAAAAATAGTAGTTTCGAGAAAAATAATTTTGAATAATTAATAACATTTCAGCATTTTTTATAAATTTGAAACCCAGATTTAGATAATAGAGGTTAATTTGTTTTTCATCTAAATTGAAATATTCAAATATTCCTGAAATTAGAAATCAGTTCATTAAATCCGAATATTCGGTTATGTCAGTCTTGTAGTAAACGTACGCAATGATTTCATTACAAAATTGTAAGACCATTTCTTGTAGGGTTAAAGGTTAAATTTGTGGATACTTAAAAAATTACGCAAATTGCGGATTATTTGTTGACGGATAAGTAGTCTATTCATAATCGGAGAAAAATCCTCAACAAACCATATGTTTTGATACATGTATATCAAATAAAAGGTCGTTCGAATATCTACCTTTCATTTAATATACATATTGCCTATGTTTATTAGAGTTCAAAAAGTTAGTATTATTGTTTAACTGGGTCAAAGGATATTTCACTCAAACGAATACACTCAAAGGGAAATTTTGGCATTATGTGAAAGGTTTTCGAGAGGCGTTTTTAATGATGTACCACCAAAAATTGTTGTCGTATATACGAGGGGAACATAAGTAGTTATGTACAGGGGCCATTACAAAAGTTCTCGTATTCAGAAGCTTGGAATGACATTCATAGAGATGCCACTAATCCCTCGGTTGCTGGATACCGTATGAATGGCGTACCACCGCCCATTGCAAACAAGAGTATTTCTGGCACAACTAAGATTGGGACTGAGCAACAGGCTTAATGCCCCTTGGTCTTGCATAGACCGTGCTTGTGGTCAAGATCCACATGATACGCACCACATATTCAACAGCTTAGCCAATCCTACTTCACTCTGTCCAATGGATTTATGCTGAACCCTCTAACTAGATTATTGTATAGTTTTTGCTTTTGTAATCACACATAATTGTTGGATACGACAATGAAAGCATATTTAAAGAAATTTTCCTAAATTTTGTTTTTGTTAGAAATATGGGAAAAATTATAAAAACCTCAAAATTTGACCCTTTTTTCCTTGATTCAACTCACCAAATATTAGCGTCAGGACAAAAAATTTGAGAATTTGGTGTCTTAGAATGAAAAAAATTGCCATTTTCGGTGGGAACATCAGCAATTTACCAAATATATTCAAAATTTTAACAAAATCATTTTGCTCATATTTCCGTTATTTATCGGCAGCATATTTGATAGAATTGTTCAAGATCTTAACTTAACTTGACTTCAAGGATTACACAGTAAGACAAAATAAGTGAAAATTGAAATACCTGGAAAGTGACACTATTTTTCTGAAAGGTGGATCCGAGTAGAATAAGAATATGTTTTTGAAATTTGCCAAACACCTACAAAATCTTGAGTTACGGGTAAAAAACCGGGTTTTCGTACCTTTAGGCACTTATAAGTCAGTAACATAGTTAAATTTGAACCGATTTTAAGTTTCTCTACGGATTTAGAAAGCAGAAACTGAGGCCTTTATAATGACATATATAACGTTTAAGTAACCTGGAGAGATATGTGTGCATTTCATCAGCAAACATATTTTTTATTTTAGTTTTGCACCGTTGTCCAAGTTTGGAGATGTTTTTTGAAAGTATTTCATATAGGATCCGTACTATTTATTAATTGATTAGAAACCCATGTCTATTCATGAGAAAAACGCAACTTTGTTTTTAAAAATCCGTTAGCAATTGACGACGTTATTGATCATTTTCTTAATACAAATTTGTTCATAAACTGATTTTCTGAAGGATGCTTTATATGGGGGATAGGGCTACTTTCTAAATCCGTGGAGAAACTTAAAATCGGTTCAGATTTAACTAAGTTACTGACTTATAAGTGACTAAAGGTACGAAAAACCGGTTTTTTACCCGTAACTCAAGATTTTGGAGGTGTTTGGTAAATTTCAAAAACATATTCTTGTTCTACATATTCTTGTTCGGTTCCATCTTTCAGAAAAATAATATCACTTCCCAGGTATTTATTTTTGTCGTATAGTGTTATCTATTAGGATTCAAAATATACATATGTACATTAATTGTAGAAATTTCAAACGGAACAAAGGTATAAAACACTTGCGCAAAAATGTAAAATTTTTTAACTTTTTTTTTTAATTTTGTTTTTATTAAAATATTCCATATCCGAAATTTTGAACTAAAAAACATTTAAAATTTCAAAAAAAAAAAAAAATTTCTGAAAAAGTTTATTAAGAATGAAGAAAAAAATGTATGAAACTATGGTGAAAAATTGAAAAGGATTTACAGTTTTGCAAACACATTTCCTGCTGCTACTATTTTTAATAAAAATGAAACTAATTAATTTTAATTAAACTAACGTAATAAAATAAAACAAATCAAAATAAAAGACACTGTTAAAATTTAATTAAAAAAAAAAAGAAACATATGAGATTTGTTTGTTTTGTTTTTATATATAGAATTGTATATTTAGGTATTAAATTTATTTTGTATGATTTATTATTACTTTAATATTAATATTTTACAGTGTTTTCTTTGTTTTTAGTTAATTATTATTAATTAATGTGTTGGGTTTTTATTTTATTATATAAAGGATATTTATTTTTCGATAAATTTTAGTATTATTTTTTAATTTTGTTCATATTTATATATATTTTTTTATTTTTTAAATATTAAATATTTATTTAAAACTAATATATTAAAAAAAGAGAAAATTAAGATATATTTTATGTTTAAATTACTAATTGCCAATGAATATTGAATAAAATGATAAAAAAAAAAACTAAAAAATGTTTTGAAAAAAAAAAAAAAATAATAAAAATAAATATACTATATAATATTAAAAAAATTATAATTCAATTTGTTTTAAATGCTAGTTAGCGGGAATAGGGTTAAAAGGAGTATAAGAGGAAAGTTATAGTAGTTAGAAAATTTGAAAAAAAGCCTAGAGTTGAAAAAAACCTAAATAATTTTTTTTGTGTTTAATATGTAAGTAAGTTTATAATAACTAAATATTTTTTATTTTATTTAAAATGAAATTTTGTTTTTAAATGAATAAAACTTTTTTTTTTTTTTTGTTTTGTTTATAGGTTTGCTTATGAAATATGCAAAATTAAAAGAAATAAAGAATTATTAACTTAACAAATTAATGAGTTCATTTTTATAAGTATAAAAATAATAAACAAATAAAACAACTAATAATTGTTTAAAAATTAAATGGTAAATATGCAAAAAAATTTAAGAATTTAACACAAAATTTTATTAAAACTTTTTAAATTATTAAAGTTAAAAGCAAACTAGAATTAATATTTAAAGAATTTTCTTAAGAAAAATTCAAAATTATTTTCTTTTTATCAGTTTTTTAAGTCTATAATGTAATATATTTAGTAATTGGTTTTGTTTTCTTTTACTTTTCATTTTCGTTTTATTTAAATATATAAGCTTTATATAAAGAAATTAGAAATATTTATTTTTTTTTTAATTTAATTTACTTTTATTTTGTTTGTTTTACGCTAACTATAATATAGTTTTGTTTAACTTATACTAAATTGTTGTTGTTTTTTGTTTTGTTTTTGAATTAAATGAATTCATTTCCATTTTTAAGTTTCTTATTTTTCTTTTTTTGTATTTTTTTTTTTTTTAATTTATTTTTATACTAAATTTGTGAGTTGTTGCATTACTAAATTTTTTGTTTTTTTTTTTTATTTTGCAAATATTGCATACATAGTTATTTGTTTTATTTTTTTGTTGGTTTTTAGTGTATTTTTCTTTTTAATAAAAACACTTTTGTTAAACAGTTGTAAAATTTAGTTTATTTTTTTATAGTCCACAGAAATATAAAAATATTTTTTGAAAAGAATGCTTTGTAGTGACTTGTTCGAGAGATTTTATAAAATCATTTACATATATAAAGTTAAAGAAAATGTTGCTTTTTTAAACTAAAAACTTTTAAAAGTTCTTTATTTTGTTTTAAAATTAAACATTAATAAAGTTTTGAAATATAGGACAAGATCTTTTAAATTTTTAAAATTTTTTTTATAATATATTGCAAGTTATAAAACATTTTAGTCATTTTCCAAAAGTTATGGTCTTAAAATCTCCTTGTGGATCAATATTAATCACTCAGGACAACAAAATTTTTAAAAAGTCAAAACCCCGATCCCAAAGTATACTTTTCCAAAGGAAGTTAATATAACAGAGCTTAAATATTTATTTTTAAGTCGAGAGATTGGACTTTCAGTTGATATATAAAAAGTTTATAAATAAAGGCAACTTCACGTTGCTATAGTGTCTCAAATATAGACAAAAAACTGGGTTTTTCAAATTTAATGACATAATATCTGGAAAACCTGGTGTGATGGATAAATTAGTATACTTTAGTGTCTATAAGAACAAAATTAAGTATTATTTTATGTACTAATGACAAATTTTCCGAAGTGATTTTGCAAACCGTTTATGTTTTTCATAAAAAATTGATTTTTTAGAAGATTTTTAAAAATATATTTTTCTTTATTTTTGTTTCAGTATTTGTATTGATTTTCTTTCAAAAATTCGTACTGAAATCCAACAAATGTTTCTTTGAAATCGAAATATGTAAAGAGTAATCTGGTAATGCTGTCCTAGTAATATTTGATCCAAAGTTCTAAGTAGTGATAAGTTATTTGATTTTTAAAGCTTAACACAGAATTCCATACCGATCGAAAGAAGAATTATTTCCGTATTTTGCTTCTTCAACAAACGATTCTTTTTTTTAGAATAAAACCACTTTTAGCTTTTGAAGTGGAAATGAAATTTGTATCTTAATTAAATGATTTTAATAAAAACTTGATTCTAGTCTTAATAATTTTTGTCAATTTGGAGAAGCTAAAACAAAATCGATCCGTATGAATTGAAACTATTCCGATCGGAATGTGTGACAGGCCTGGGATGCGATAACACAAAAGTCGTTCAAATTTTACACATACGTGGAAAAATAGGTTTTTGGAATTCCTATAAAAATCGCAACAGAACTTTAACAAATATCGAAAAGTCACTATTAAAGTATTCTTTCCTGGGGCCAAATTGAGGCATTCGAAAGCGAACAAAATTTCTAATAAAATTTTTTAAAATTATATCGAGGTTTCGATCGATATCGAATGCCAGATTTTGCCCCCTGGTTTTGCTGTTTGTGTATTTAGGATATTTATAAATTTTATTTGTTATTAATATTATACACAAACTTAAACGAAAAACAAAATTTGTTTACAGCTGATTAATGTTGCTTACTTGTTTTGTTTGGTTTTTTTTTTTGTATTATTTTGATTTTTGTATACTATATACTAAGATGATTTGTTAATTATTTTTATTATTAATAATTATATATAGGGCTTTTTTCCTGGTTAGTATGCATGATTTACATCTAGATTTATTCAATTAAAACAAATATTTCTGCTTGTAGGGAAAACAAAATTGAAAAGGAAATTTGTTGTCATGAAATGTTGATACACTGGAGTAAATTTTATAAATTCAATTGAAAAGATTCTAAAAAATCCATACAGTATTTTGAAGTCACTTGGATAAGAAATTAAAATTGACATTTAATTTTTTTGTAAAACACGCTATGAAAATTTTTAGAATATCATCCAAGGAGGAAATGTTTGGCAGTGCAACTAAATATAGTTGTAAAAAAACTTAGTTTTTTCTGTTTTCCTAATCTCTACCCTTATATTAGCATGAATTTAAAAGAGAAATAAAATTTGAGATCAACTTTTTGAAATGAAATTCGAAATCTTTTTTTGAAATTTCGAATTATTTATAGGTGTAATGTAATAAATAACAAGTTAAAAAAATAAATTTATAATTTAAAGTTGTTTTACAAAAAAACAAAATATTAAAAAGTTGAGCAAATTTTATTTACATTTTAAAGAAATGCAGTTTAAAATTCTCTTTTAAATACAGCCTTGTGTATCAACATTTTTTTGTCTAAAGTAAACCAAACCCATGTTATATGTAAAATGTGTTTTTATAATGTACAATTTTATTTTTTAAATTAAATTATCTCTTTTAGAGCATATGTTTTTTGCAGTTCTGTTAAATTATTAAATTTGTTTTTTTTTTTTATTATTTTTTGTCAAATTGAAAGTCAGAACGGTAGTGAGAGAGAAGATATTGTTTTTTTTTTAGTTTTTGTTTATATTTAAACTTCATTTATTTGTATAAAATTACAATAATCATAAGGTAAATTAATTATATGTAGTATTATGTATAATAGTATATTTCTGTTCATTTCAAAATAAAGCATAACATTTAATTTATATTCGTTTTTTGTTAAGGAAAAATAATAATTTTCGTTTTCTTTTTTTTAATTTTTTGTTTAACAGAAGATATTATTATTATTAGATGAGAGAAGAGAAAGCAAAAGAAAAAAAATTAACTTGCTTAGATTCTTACTCCCCTTTAAGTTGTAGTGTTAGAAATTACAAATTTTAAGAGTAGACGTCATTTTAAAAGCAAGCCACACTTTTTCCCCGAATTTTCACAAAACATTATTTTTAAATTTTCTTCTTTAAATTAAAATTATTATTATTAATAATAAAAACAAATATGTAGTTCTATTTCTAAATAGTGGTTTAAATGTTTCATAATCTTCTCTCTACAAAATTAAATCTTCATTTCATTATTTAACAAAAAATAATTCTTATAAATTCTGTTGATGGTTGGCTGGTGATGATGAAAAATTATGAAACGAATTGTTTTTCTTTAAATTCTAAGAAGAAAAGGAAAACTTACAATTGCATTTTGTTATAATAATGAAATTAAAAAAAAAAAAAAACATCTAAAAAATATACAAGTTCCTACAAACTAGGGCGACGACATACACACACAGACACACGCGCGTGTTTTTTGTTTCCAAATCAGTTGTTTGTGTGTTTTCTTTTTCTAAACATAGAGACGCAAGTAAAAAAGAAAAACATATACGACGATAGATTGATAGCAATAAAGAAAGAATCTAAAATATAAGATATTATTTTGCATTTCTTATATCGGTAACAACGCCGCCCGGCTGAACACCACCACCAGGGCGCATGCGAATCGAGGGACGACGTTCAGGTGTATCGTAGGGAGGACGTGATGAATTCGTGGCAGCCATTGAGTCATCCATAGTGAGGCCGCCGTTGCCACCAGCGCCACCGCCTACCAGCATTTGGGAGCCAGCACCCATCATGCCACCACTACTGCTAACCAATGTCTGACCGCCAGCACCGCCGCTGCTCATAAGCTGCTGAGTGCCACTGGCGCCCACAGTCGCCACGCCACTACTGATTTGATTTTGACTGTGTTGGTGCTGTTGCTGGGTCGTCTGTTGTTGCTGCTGCTGTTGGCCATTGCCATCCTGTTGCTGTCCATTGTTGCCATCCTGAGCCTGCTGTATGGCCTGAGGATTGCGTGGTCCACCGAACTTCAATAGGTTCCAATCGAACACATAGTCGTATGTGAAACCCAGACGATGAAACAGATTACGGAACAGTTTGCGCAAATAACAGTAGTCGGGACGCTGTTCAAAATGCAATTGGCGGCAGAAATTCAAATAGTTTATGAACTCACTAGGGAAGCCCTTACACAGGGAAATGATCGTAGTCGATAGTTTCTTCTCTGAGATACGCTCATACTTTTGTCGTTTGTTGGCGGCCTTTAATCCCTGCCAAGGCAGTGCTCCCAAATTGAAATACATAAGCACATAGCCCAGAGACTCCAAGTCATCACGTCTTGACTGTTCAATGCCCAAATGTGTATTGATCGAGGCGTATCTTGCGGTACCCGTAAGATTTTTATTCTCTCGATACGGTATGTGTTTCATGGTTCTTGAATCACGGAACTTTTTCGCTAGACCAAAGTCAATTATGTATACGAGATTGCCTTTCTTTCCCAAGCCCATAAGGAAATTGTCCGGTTTTATATCTCGATGTATGAAATCACGCGAATGTATGAAATCGATGCGTGATATCATTTGATCTGCCAATAGCAGCACGGTTTTCAGTGTGAAGCGACGATTGCAGAAATTGAATAAATCTTCCAATGAGGGACCCAATAATTCCATAACCATAACATTGTAATCACCCTCGCTGCCACACCAAATAATCCGCGGTATCCCAATGCCGCCGCGCATTATTTTATAGAATTTTGATTCAATATGCAACTGTGGGTGTTTGGTGCGTATACATTCTAATTTAATGGCCACCTCTTCGCCTGTGTTAATTGTGGTGCCCAGATAGATATCGCCAAATGAACCAGAGCCTATTTTGCGTCCAAGGCGATATTTATTACCGACACGTAACTCCATTGTGTCTGTGTGTGTGTTTTATTTTTGTTGGGTTTTTCAAAAGGGGAGGAGAGGAGGACGAGGCGTAATTCTGAAATTTCAAAAAAAATGCATCCATAAATTTACAATTATTTACTATAGCTTTTGAAATATTCACCTTGTTTTTTGTTTTTCTCCAAATGTTTTAGTTTTCTACGTTGTTTTTGTTTGTTTTTTTATAACAACTTTCCGTTGTTTGTTAAATTTCTAGAGATTTTGCTTCTATTATTTTATTTCTGTTATGTGTATGTGACCAAAGCGATAATGACGACGACGGAGGAGATGTTGTGAAGTTGATTATAGGATTTCCTTTATTGATTTTATAATCTGTAAATAATAAAAATAGATGGTAACTTAATAGTTGTTTTTTTCATGCAGATTCTATAAAAAGTTTTTACACGTGATAAAGTTTTTGTATGTTTAAAACGACAAAAAATAATAAAAGGAGATGTTGTTTATTTAAATATTGGTTTAGAGTACATTTTTAGTTAGAATTTAATTAATTTTTATTATGATGGGCAAAATAACCATATTAAACAAACTCCAGCATTCTTTCATTCAACTATATCAAATTTTTCTCTGTAGTAAAACCTAAATTAAGTTTTCTCAACTTTTTTAATTAACAAAAACCTAATTTTGAAAATTCATATAAAAAAAACATTATATGCAAGTTAATTCTAAATGTTTCTGAAAAGATTTTTACTTTTGTGCACATAACTGCACTAAATGCATGAGATTTATGTACATATGTGTTATTGATTTCTTAACAATGCCACTCAAACTTGTTGAACTTTATCAATAACAAAGTTCTTTCACTTTTTAACTCACCCCTTTCCTTGAGTGTGTTTAAAAAAATCGTTTAAATTAAATTAACAAAAAAGCATATATTTTTGTTAAAGATGTGAAACAATTTTTACGTGAAATTTTTTGTTTAAATTTTTTCTGGCTTCATATATTACGATTAAAAAACAGGCAAACTAAACTAAAGTTAACCTCCTTAAAAATATATGAACAATAAAAAAAAACAATTACTAAAGTTTAACACTAACCATACCAGGCTTTGAGGTCAATTGAGTTGAAACAACAACAACAACAGCACACTATCAACAAATAAAGAAATATAGTCTACGTACATTATTGTAAATGGAACTGAAAAAACAAAAAAAAAAAAAAAAAAAAAAAACGAAAACAGCTGTGTTCGAAATAATAACGGCGAGTATGTAAACAAATATGATAGAGGAGTATGTTAGTAATTGTATGAAGATTCAAAAAAAAGACATACATGAGAGCTTAAAAATCATGAGTTTTTAAGGATAAAATATCGCCATGTAATGAAAATTAAAAATTGAATACAATATAGTCATTACTACTGAACTAAACTCGATTCTAAAGTCTATATTATAGACTGAACTTTAGACTAAAACTATAGATTGGAATTTAGATAAGACAACTGTAAAGCATTTAGGACTATATAGACTATATGTTATAGAAAACATTATATCGGACATAACATATTATGGACTAGACATGAGTCTAGATAATAGAGTAGACTGTAGTGAAGATTAAATATTAGCCTTTACATATTTATAATTGAAGACTATAGCTAAAACAATAGCATATAGACAAAATTATAGACAAATCTAATCTAAAACTATAATGAAGACTAATAACTGCAGTCAAGACTACAGAGCTAATTAAGGTCAACACAATAGAAAATACCATAATCAAGACTATACACCGCACTTTATACTAGACTAATTTATAGAAAAACGGCTTTGAATGTTTTAAAACTATTTCCAGACCAGATTTATATAAAATATTTAATTATATTTCTAGGCTAAATCTAAATAAATTCTCGATAACGTAAGTTTTAGTTTTAATGTTTACAATAAAAAATCTTTCTCACCGGAAATAATATAAAACTATACATCAGGCTTTACAAAGGTGCAGTTCAAAACAACCGAAATTTTGAGTTATAATAGTTTTGTAGTAAATCAGCGATGAGTATATACATATGTATATCATAAATCTTCTATAATCTATATTGATATGCAAAAGTGTTCAGAAAATAATGATAATGAATGGAGGTGCAACACACAAATAAATTATAAACATGTAGCGAGAAATACAAACTACGCATGTTTTTAAAATAATAAAACCGAAAGTAATATGCATTTAAACACAAAACAATTTTAGCATATTGTAGTCCCAGTAATATTTTTAAAAATAAAAATAAATTTGAGGTAATATTATAGCAAATAACTAAAATGTATTTAAGAAAAGAATGCCACTATTTACAATATTTAATTTTAATAATGATTGGACTTCTTATCAATATTTTTTAGTTTATTAAGTATACGAGATTATATTAACCTAGTACTATTATAAATTTTAATTGAAATTGTTTTTAAAAATTTTGATGTTTAAAAACACATTTACAAACCTCAGAATATCATTTTATCTTCATTTACGTCATTTTTAAAAAACTTCCAAAATCTTTATAAAAAATGGGTTAATCCTAAAGTACATTAAATATACTTTAATGTAAGAAAGAAAAACCAGCAGAGAGTATCATAATAAACTGACAGGTGATGACCAAATACTAAGAATAAGAGAGAGCCAACATTTTTAATGGATTTCAATGAAAAAAAAAAGAAAGATTTCATATAAACATAAAAAACTATAAAGATAAAGAAATGAATGGAAAAGAAAAATAAAAAGTGTAAAAAATGATAAAGAAATAAACAGACTGGAAGAAAAATATTTGATGAGGACGAATTGTTAAGGAGTGTGCTTCACACATTTTCTGATTACAACTTTGATTATAAGTCTGGCAAAACATTTTTGATTGCCACCGATTGGCTATTATCCAGACTCTAGAATTTTTGCTAGACTTCATTCAATAATGAGAGCCATAGGCAAAACTATTGACTAGATTATATATTACCCTTTAGGCTAGTTTATAGATTAGACAGTAGTTCTTACTGTAGACAAGACTAAAGTATAAATTTGATTAGACTATAGACTAGACAGGATAGACTATAGATTAGCCTTTGGACTAGTCTATAGAATAAACTACACTATAAACTAGCCAGTTGACTATAAACTATACTATAAAAAAGACTTTAGTCTTGACTAGAGGCTAAACTTTAGACTATTCAATTTAAAGTTGACACTAAAAAACATTGAAATGCCTTAACCCATTTACTTTTCAATAATATTATAACTTATAATAACACTTCTTTTAACAACCACCTGTACATCCTACTAAATTCATAGGTAGTAAGTAAACTGAACTTTACACGAAATAAAAGGAGTTTTTTAAAAAAAAGGGGATAAAATAATACATACAAACACAAATTTTATGTTGAATAAATTCAAAAATAGTAATAAACATGAAAATGAAATAAAATTTTCACTTACCAAAATATAAAATTTTTCAGAACAAAAAAAAAAAAGAAATGTAAAACAACAACAAAAACAGTATATTCACAGTTCTATAGTAGGTTCTTTTTTGTATTTTTCAGGTTAATAACGTGTTGTGGTTTTATGAGTAGTTTTAGCCATTAAAGCCAACGAAATATATTTATTATAGTTTTATTTTTGTATTTTATTCTTTTGAACGTCATCAACGTTGTTTGTGTTGTTGATGTTGGTAAAAATCAACAACAAAACAAACTATCAAGAACCAAACAAATCAAATCCAGCAGTTGGTTGAATTTTTTTTTGGTGGTAGTAAAAATTATGAAGACTAAAAACGGCACAAAAGATCACGTAGTATTTTAATAAAGAAAATAATGATAAAAAGAGAAAGGAATGAGAGAGAATCTTTAAGTTTTTGTTTTTGAAAACCAGCAAGAAAACATAAGAAACGCAGGCGCAACAGTTTCTAGCAGCAGTAGATTTTGTATTAATCCCCTGTATACTGCTGGTCGAAAAAACAAAAATTAAAGCTCACATACACATGATAACTAATGGTAATCGTTGTGTATCTATGGGTTTTTGTCTCTTGAGGGTATATGTGTTTGTTTATTTGTCTGCACATGCAGCTTAAATACTCTCAATACTTCCGTGACTGAAGACAAAATAAAAATAAATAAATAAAAAAACTGAAAAATAAAAAGTATGATTAATACATTTATTTAACTTCATTGTTACTAGGGTTTCTTTTTTCATACAACCAAAATTGTTTGCCGGTTTCTATAATATTATTCTAAAAATAAACATTTTTGATATAACGTTAATAAGAAAAGTCATCATTTAGTAAATATATAAATTATAACTTGATTTGGGCTTTGTTTTAAAATACGAATTTAAATATTTCTCTAAGAGCGGATTTCTTACTACTAATTTAAACCTAGCTTAACTTGCTTTTAGATTAAACTCGGAACAATTTTAGGGGGACTTTAACCGATGATTGTGTTTTTCAGTTATGGATTTAAGAGCAGTTAACTTTATTAGTATTGCCAACTTTTCAGTCGAAAACATAAACAATGAACAGCTGTTTTTTTTGCTAATATTACTTTTGTAAAATTAAAAATTTTAGATCAAATTAAAATAAACATTTAAAACAATAATAATATTGATAAAACAAATCAGAAAATTAATATTTACTTAAAAAATTAAGTTTTTCTTCTTCCGAATAGATTATCCTTTTGTTTTTGTTGATTGTGTTTTCCCACTTATAACTTAGGTTTAATTGGCCAATAATATTTAGTTAAATTAAGATAATAAGTAACGAAACTAGGATCATAATTTATATTAATCCCATTTAAACTATCTTATAAACACAGTGTTGGACGTTATGTTAGCACAATTTGTTATAAAATGTTTTATTTCCGAATTGCTAATACCGAAATCGTAAAAAAAGTACATTTTAAAAACAACTATTAGGTTAGTATTTGTTATGAAAGTTTCGGGAGGACTCTTTTTTATTAAAAAAGTAATAAAATCGTAAAAAAGTACATTTTAAAAACAACTATTAGGTTAGTATTTGTTATGAAAGTTTCGGGAGGACTCTTTTGTATTAAAAAAGTAATAAAATCGTAAAAAAGTACATTTTAAAAACAACTATTAGGTTAGTATTTGTTATGAAAGTTTCGGGAGGACTCTTTTGTATTAAAAAAGTAATAAATATTAACATATACATACATAAATATTAATGTTTCGTCATGAGTTTGTAAAAAATTCAAAATAAAAAGTTCTTTGCAGTCAGATATTGATAAGAATAATGTAATATATTTTTTGTTGGAATGCAAAAATTTATAAATAAATAAAATAATGCCAATTTAACAAATAACGTAAAATTTTATGAAAACGATTTTCTATGGAATAATAAAAAATATATTTGCAAAGTAAAAGTAAAATATGATCTTTCTGATCAGATCTTAAATTACTTTAATAGTTTTATATCGTTGGAAAGTAGGTATTTCTATCAATCAGCGTAGGGAGTTTTCCTGGTTTCAAATTATTTATATATATTTATAATTTTTACCCATATTTCTGTTATTTTGTAATTTTGCTGATTTTCTTGTAAGCATTATAGAAGCTTTGTATCCCAAAGAAAATTGTTTTCAACAACATAACGACAAATTGGGAGACAAACGTTGCTAAATGGACTTCTTTATTTACTCGGCTTCATCAGGATCGGAAAATTATGTTGTGAAAATAACAAACGAATCAACCAACTTCTCACGAAGTTGAAGTATATAATAATTCATAGATTTTAGTAGGTGTTCACTCGAAGACCCTTAGAATTTTTTTTATATTTATTATACAAATAACTTCACTATTTTCATTACGTTTCTTCTTAACAATTATACGTACAGTGTCTCTCATAAGTATTCGAATTTAATGTATTATGAAAACAGACATCATTTTATAATAGATTTTGTGGGAAAAATAAATAAATAAATTTATTATGTTGTCCAGACAGTCCTTAAATTTTATACCACATTTTAAAAATTTAAAAAAAAATAATTTACTTAAACTAATTTAACTTTTTTTAAAAAAAGTGCAAAAAATAGCTTCACAAAAGTATTCGAATTTTTTGTATAAATCATATTTAGTTTAGCATTATGAAGTAAAAATAAATAATTAAAATGAAATTAATGTTTTGTATAGTAGCCTTTGTGTTTAAAAACAACTTCCAAGCGTCGTGGGACCGTTTCTACCAATTTATGGAATAGTTCTGGCGTTATTATGTCCCATTCTTCATGCAAAGCAACCGTATGGTGGTTTTAGAGGATAATGAGTGATTTAAAAGTTGTTCTTGTAAATATAACCACAAATTTTCAATGGAGTTTAACTCCAGACATTAACGCCATTGAAAATTTGGTGAAAGAAGATACTTAGTGTTGTAAATGATCAACATTTTCACGTACCAGGTCGTGTATTTTGGATCGTTTTTCTGTTGAAAAATAAATTGAATGGGTTGTAGCCCCATTTTGGTGGTACTAGCATGCAAATTCTGCTCTAAAATTGACAAGTCTATAATTACAATAATAAATTTTAGCAGTCCAACACCGTGGACGGACACAGAACCCCAAAATATGGCAAAGCATCTTGGGTCCTTTACAGTTGGTTTTAAGTTAGATAATTCCAAGGCATCTCCAAGCTTTCACCATATCATTTGACGACCATCTGAGACAAAAATATATGTATTTAATTGATCGGCCTTGATTATACAGATATAAATTATTTTTTTAATTTGAATTGATCAACTCTTTTTCTTTGAACATTTTAAGGGCTTACACAGGAAGGATTTACAACATAATTATGCAAATTTCCAAAAAATATAATGTTAAATATTCCATATAACCACTACCTGCATAATGGGTTAATTAATGGGCAATAAAACACGTGTTCAAGGATTCTAAAAAAGTTCTTAGAAAAAATTCGAATATTTTTGCGCAGTACCTGAAATGACCCTTTTTGGGTTTTTTCCATTTTCTTGGAAACCATTAATGAGTTTTTATTACTTTTTTCTTGTATTTCGTAAAAATAATATAAATTAATAAAATTTCATTAAAAAATTTTAAATACTATTATTATTTTTAAAGTAGCATCATAAAATAACACAGTAATTCATAAAAAATAAGAAATTCGAATATTTATGTGAGACACTGTACTTTATTTCATGATGACCATCCATTGTTTAGCTATTTTTTACATTGAAATCAAAATAAATGGTTTAACTTGCGTGTAACGTGACAATTCATTGAGGACGTCTAATGTAAATGTGAAACTGTGACGTGATTGATGATAGATGGATACATGTAAATGCGTGCGTGTATAATTTCCATACACACGGGTGATTGAACTAAGTAAAGAGACACTTACTTTAAGACAAAAAAAAAAAAAAGAATAAAACGGGCAAAATAAAAAAATCAAATCAAACGGTATTTTGTATACTAAACAGCTGATCGCTGAGTTGGTCTGTTGGAAATAGAAAAATAAACAACGTAGAATTTATTATAAAAGTAAACTAGCCCTTTTTTCGTGTTATTTATGCTTAAATGTTTTCTTGTTTTTGGAATTGTGGTCATTAAAAAAGTAACAAAAATGTTGATATACAAACTTTTGAGACTCTTTTTCTCTTAATTAAATAAGACGCAGAGTAGGTGTGTTTTAGAAAAATTTAGAAAATTTTAATTAAACACTTAGTTTGTCTGTTCTTGTATGCAGATTTCAAAAGAATTTTAATAATACTAAGCAAAAAGTATTAATTTAAAGCTATATTTTTAGGCAAAAACTTTTTGAATTAAATTTTGTATAATTTTTTTGATATTTGTTAATTTTTAAACAATTTAAAGCTAAATTTTATTAAAAAAAACTATTTTATGATAATTTTTTTTATTTTGATCTTTGACCTAAAACCCTTTAATTAGAAGAAAAGAACGACAAAATAAAATGTTTTGCATTAACTGAAACATACTAATTTGTTTGTAACTAAAATCGATATTTGCAAAATTATTCGATTTGTTTACAAATAAAACAAAACAACGAAAGTAGGACGTAAAATGTTTTTATCTTGGTTATTGAAAAGTGGGTGCTAAAAGAAAAAACAAAAACAATTTATGTATATACCTCCTTCCAACATTTCACCCGTTCATTTACTTCAAGTCTGGCACAAATCAAAAATTAGGTTTCGAGGAAAAAGACTTTGAATGTTGTGATATTTTACTATTTCTTAATGAAATACTTTAGAAGAGTGCATATTTTTATATCAGTAAAAAACTGAATTTTGAGTTATGCCCGTCTTGTCGCAAATGAGCGATATAATATTAATTACAACATTTCTATAGCTACGAGAAGGGATGATTAGGAGAGGAATATTTATATAAAAACCATGACAATTATTATTTTTTGAAAAGAATAACATCAAAGTAATATATTATAAATTTATACTAAGAAAATCTAATAAAATGTTGCTTATAATATTTTAGCATGATAAGTTTGTTAATAAAAAGAAATCAAGGAGGTTTTCACAATAAGTTTATTATTCAGTATTTTTCTACGTTTTATTTACTTGCGAAGTATAAAAATAAATGTAAGAAGGTGATAGGTAAGTAGGTAAAGAAAAAAAAAACTCTAGAAATTTTAAGTCGAATTTCGGTACTATGAAAATAACAATTAGAAAACATTCTGTCGGTATCTCTAAATGCTAAAGAAGAGTTTCTTTCTTACAAATACTTATATTGAAAACAACAATTTTGTTTTTGTTTCAATATGTTTATAAGAAAGAAAATGTGTTTTTGATGTTGTGAAGAAAACAGATAAAATTTGACACTGGCTCCCAAATCCATATCGAATAAATAGTAAATGAACAATTGATAAAAATCAGTATTTTTGAAAATATTAATTTTGAAACTTTAATAACACATGGAAATCTGGGTCACATACATATGTACATATATCATAGGAAAACACTAAATGTTGTCAAAAACATTTGGTGTGATAAAAGTTACCGTTATACAGATTTATTTTAGGAGATAACTATGCTTTTGTAAAAAATTCAATATTAAAATATATAAAATTCGAACTTGGCTCCCTATGGGTTCTATGGCATGGATCATATTATAAATACATCAATAGAAAGGTATTTTCAAGTATACCCATACCAACTATATGGGATAAAAAATTTAAACACAATTTTTCGATTTACCCCCAATATCTGGTTATATTTTATCGTAAGGTAAGATAGACAGTTTTTATACAAAAAATATATTAACCGGCACAATATCAGGTGAAACGATAACCGGAGGTGGAGTTAACGCGGCTTAGAATTATATAGTTTAGGGGCCTTGATATGTACAATTATACATACATATATCAAAACTTAGGAGGCATATAACTACCGGACCTGGGGGGTTACTCTGTAACTTAATTCGAAAGAAAAAAATTTGAATTTGTATTTTATACCTATGTATGTTTCGAAAACTTTTTCTGAATAGCGCAGAACAATTATTTTCCATTTTTGTACTCAGAAGAAAAAAGAAATCATGTTAGCATTATAACGTTTGATGAGGTCTACTATACACAATGTTTAGTAATCTAAATTTGTTCCAATACTCCAAATAACCGAACATAACTCTGTAGTTTATAAAAGTATAGGTTTACAAACTTTTCCCTAATACCGAATGCACATTAAATACAAACATCCCATACCTGTATAACTTTAAACATGTGGCAACACAATAACAATAAAGACAACTAAAATGAATGACAGTAATACAAAATAGAAAAATCGCCAAGAAATTTATTTCAACATAAAAACAGTTATTTGAAATTAATAAAATATATAAAGGCTAGATAAAAAAACTAATTTTATGCAATAATTTGAAATCAAATTTATATTTCACAATGACAAATTTAAACACAAAATTCCTCAAGAGAAATGTCTTATGGGAAGAAATTAAATTTTAAAAGAAATCAATAAATTTAATAAAACACCAAAAAACGTGATGCAAGTTATTAATAAAAAATATGATAATTAAGGAAACGAAAAATTTAAAATGGTGGGGGACACAACTAGGGATGCCAAACGGGAATTCCCGATTCCCGAAAATCCCGGGATTTCTAAATATCAGTCCCGATTGGCATCCCTAGACACAACACAAACAATTGAGTTACAAAATAAATTTCTTCTTTTCAAGTCAATAACCTGAAAGGAAACATCAAGACAAGGGGTAAATACAAAATAATACCTATGATGTTCATTAAAAAAGCAAAGAAAATATAGAAATATTTATTTTCAAAAGATAAACAGATTTGAATTTAAAAATTATAAAACCAAAATACAAGCAGCAATTTCACAAGAACTTGAGAAGGAATGAATGATGGGGAGATGATAAAAGAAATGTTGGTTAAAATTTCATGTAAAAATCAATTCTAAATAAATTGACAGCTCACCATAGTTTTCTTTCATATGATTTATTTTACTTTTTGTTACACTTTTGGTTTTTGGACAAACTACTAAAATGCACCATAACACAAGACTATAAAATATAAAAATTATTATTTATTTATAAACTTTTCTTCTAGTAGTTTTTATTTGCTAAGTGTCAAATGTTTTTACTTTTTATACACATTTTTTCAATATTTTTTTTTTTTAATTTTCGTTCTTTTTATTTTTGTATGTCAAAATCTATATACTTTTTTGATTCCATATGTGTCTCTTCTTTTTCAGATTTTTCTATGTTTGATATATCTTATGACGTTTGCTGTTCGATTTGCAGCACGCAGTTTTCAATGTTTTCCACATGTTTTTCCTTTTTACGCAACATTTTTGTGTGTATGTAATAATAAAATATATTTTCTTTCTACATTTTATGTACAATTTTCTTTTTCAATTATTTATTAACAAAAACATTTAAGTATTTTTTTTTGCATTTTTTGTTATAAAATTAACAAGAAATAAAACAACACTACAAAAACTGACTCGCATACACACATACATACATACTCAAGCAACAACAACAAAAATATTAAGAAAATAATTCGAAATCACCTCGTCTTGTTCGACAATCAAGACGATTGTTTGTCCGTCCGGAAGTTTCGTTTTTATTTAATTTTTTCTTTTTTTTTGGAAATCGAAAATGTGATTTTTGTAACACTCGCTCTATAGTTGTCTCTTTTGCACTCACTCAACAGCTGTAAGTAGTTATTGACAATCAGACTATTTAACACTTTTTAGCATAAATTTCTTTTTGTACAAAGAAAAATTTTTATAAAATCATTTTCGAACTTTGTTGACGAAGTCATATTATTTAGAAAAATAATATTTCTTTTATTTATTTATATTTGTATTTTTTATATAAGAATTCTCTTTATACATTTTTCTGCTTTTATTGCCTTTATCTCACCTTCACCTTTTTGCTTTGTTTTACTTATTTAAAAGCTACAAAATCATTTTACTTTTTTTCATTTTCATGTTACACTTTTTTCATTTTTTCTTTGGCACTTACTTCTTTTTGTGTAGTTTTCTTTCTTATATTTTTGGTATTTATTATGTATTGGTATTAATTGCAAACATTGATTTAAGAATTTTGTTAAAATAAAAAAAACTAGATTTTTTCTTTTAATTTCCGTGTGCTATGAATTTTACGTTCGCCATTTTGCTCTGTCGTGTGAAAAAATTGTGTGGAATTTCGAAATACGAATTTTCGTTTGACATATTTTCGCACTTGGGCAGTCGGCGACAAACATTAACGACGGTGGCGGCAGACTCTAAAATTTTTGGAGGCGGCTTATAATTGTTTGTTAGCCGGCAAAGTTTTATCTCCGTTTTTAAATTGTTCAATTATATTAAATAAGTACATAATTCGAGTGAAAAAGTGGGATTTTGGAAGCAAGTATTTGAAAAATCATCATTTTTTTTAAATTATCATATAAAAAATCAGGACTTATATAAAAAACAATAACCGCGTCGAATGTGGGTAAAATAACTTTACATAGTACTTTCTATGAAAGATCTCCGAAATCTTTTTTTGTAGAACTTACCGTCTGAAATATTTTAAAAAATATAGCAACAATCAAGGTTTTCTTCGAAATTTAAATCGTTCCTTTGATATTTGTGGAGGAATGGTGTAAATGATACCAAGATATGAAAATGCAGATATTTGGGATCTTTAGAAAATGGTTTCTAAAAAAACGGACGACAGACGGATATCGCTAAAATTGTTTGATATCGTGTATAAAAAATTTTTGCTTTAGCGTAAGTATTCAGGTAATATTTAAGAAAAAATGTATGTTTAAACTAGCTATACCCAGTGTGCTTCGCTACCCTCATCGTAATGGAATAAAATAAATATTATTGTAAATGTATATATATCTGCAATATCAAAAAGTCCCCTATTTAAATTTATGTTTATATATTCAATATTTTAGAAAACTCAAAAAGTACCAATGAAGTACGAAAAAGTAACAAAAGACCTCTTTTATTTAATTTCATGTTCCTAAGTTCAATATTATAGAAAATTAAAAAAGTACCAGTTGAAGAACGAAAAATTACCAAAGGGTCCCCTTTTATAGATTCTCATTAACTCCGGGCTCCACATGGTTAATTTCATGTTATAAAAAACACAAAAAGTACCTTTTGAAGAACGAAAAATTACCAAAAAGTCCTCTTTTATATGTTCTCACTTACTCCGGGCTCTACGTACTTAATTTCATGTTTCTAGGTTCAATATAATAGAAAATTCAAAAAGTACCTTTTGAAGAACGAAAAAGTGCCGAAAAGTCCCCTTTTATAGGTTATCACTTAATCTTGGCTGTACTTGCTTAATTTCATGTTTCTAGGTTCAATATTATAGAAAATTCAAAAAGTACCTTTTGAAGAACGAAAAAGTACCAAAAAGTCCCCTCTTATAGATTCTCATTTACTCCAGGCTCTATATGCTTAATTTCATGCTTCTAGGATCAATATTATAGAAAATTCAAAAAGTACCTTTTGAAGAACGAAAAAGTACCAAAAAGTCCCCTTTTATAGATTCTCATTTACTCCAGGCTCTACATGCTTAATTTCATGTTTCTAGGTTAAATTTTATAGAAAACTCAAAAAGTACCATTCGAAGGACGAAAAAGTACCAAAAAGTCCCCTTTTATAGGTCCTCACTTAATTCGGGCTCTACATGTTTAATTTCATGTTTCTAGGTTCAATATTATAGAAAATTCAAAAAGTACCTTTTGAAGAACAAAAAAGTACCAAAAAGTCCCCTTTTATAGTTTCTCATTTACTAAGGGCTCTACATGCTTAATTTTATGTTTCTATTTTCAATATTATAGAAAATTCATAAAGTACCTTTTGAAGAACGAAAAAGTACCAAAAAGTCCCCTTTTATAGATTCTCATTTACTACGGGCTCTAAATGCTTATTTTCATGTTTCTAGGTTCAATTTAATAGAAAACTCAAAAAGTACCAGTCGAAAGACGAAAAAGTACCAAAAAGTCCCCTTTTATAGATTCTCATTTACTCCGGGCTCTACATGCTTAATTTCATGTTTCTAGGTTAAATTTTATAGAAAACTCAAAAAGTACCAGTCGAAGGACGAAAAAGTACCAAAAAGTCCCCTTTTATAGATTCTCATTTACTCCGGGCTCTACATGCTTAATTTCATGTTTCTAGGTTAAATTTTATAGAAAACTCAAAAAGTACCAGTCGAAAGACGAAAAAGTACCAAAAAGTCCCCTTTTATAGATTCTCATTTACTAAGGGCTCTACATGCTTAATTTCATGTTTCTAGGTTAAATTTTATAGAAAACTCAAAAAGTACCAGTCGAAGGACGAAAAAGTACCAAAAAGTCCCCTTTTATAGATTCTCATTTACTAAGGGCTCTACATGCTTAATTTCATGTTTCTAGGTTAAATTTTATAGAAAACTCAAAAAGTACCAGTCGAAGAACGAAAAAGTACCAAAAAGTCCCCTATTATAGATTCTCATTTACTCTGGGCTCTACATGCTTAATTTCAAGTTTCTAGGTTAAATTTTATAGAAAACTCAAAAAGTACCAGTCGAAGGACGAAAAAGTACCAAAAAGTCCCCTTTTATAGATTCTCATTTACTCTGGGCTCTACATGCTTAAATTCATGTTTCTAGGTTACATTTTATAGAAAACTCAAAAAGTACCAGTCGAAAGACGAAAAAGTTCCAAAAAGTCCCCTTTTATAGATTCTCATTTACTCCGGGCTCTACATGCTTAATTTCATGTTTCTAGGTTAAATTTTATAGAAAACTCAAAAAATATCAGTCGAAAGACGAAAAAGTGCCAAAAATTCCCCTTTTATAGATTCTCATTTACTAAGGGCTCTACATGCTTAATTTCATGTTTCTAGGTTAAATTTTATAGAAAACTCAAAAAGTACCAGTCGAAGGACGAAAAAGTACCAAATAGTCCCCTTTTATAGATTCTCATTTACTAAGGGCTCTACATGCTTAATTTTATGTTTCTAGGTTAAATTTTATAGAAAACTCAAAAAGTACCAGTCGAAGGACGAAAAAGTACCAAAAAGTCCCCTTTTATAGATTCTCATTAACTAAGGCCTCCGCATGCTTAATTTCATGTTTCTAGGTTAAATTTTATAGAAAACTCAAAAAGTACCAGTCGAAGGACGAAAAAGTACCAAAACGTCCCCTATTATAGATTCTCATTTACTCTGGGCTCTACATGCTTAATTTCATGTTTCTAGGTTAAATTTTATAGAAAACTCAAAAAGTACCAGTCGAAGGACGAAAAAGTACCAAAAAGTCCCCTTTTATAGATTCTCATTTACTCTGGGCTATACATGCTTAAATTCATGTTTCTAGGTTAAATTTTATAGAAAACTCAAAAAGTACCAGTCGAAAGACGAAAAAGTTCCAAAAAGTCCCCTTTTATAGATTCTCATTTACTCCGGGCTCTACATGCTTAATTTCATGTTTCTAGGTTAAATTTTATAGAAAACTCAAAAAGTATCAGTCGAAAGACGAAAAAGTACCAAAAAGTCCCCTTTTATAGATTCTCATTTACTAAGGGCTCTACATGCTTAATTTTATGTTTCTAGGTTAAATTTTATAGAAAACTCAAAAAGTACCAGTCGAAGGACGAAAAAGTACCAAAAAGTCCCCTTTTATAGATTCTCATTAACTAAGGCCTCCACATGCTTAATTTCATGTTTCTAGGTTAAATTTTATAGAAAACTCAAAAAGTACCAGTCGAAGGACGAAAAAGTACCAAAAAGTCCCCTTTTATAGATTCTCATTTACTCCGGTCTCTACATGTTTAATTTCATGTTTCTAGGTTCAATATTATAGAAAATTCAAAAAGTACCTTTTGAAGAACGAAAAAGTACCAAAAAGTCCCATTTTATAGATTCTCATTTACTCCGAGCTCTACATGCTTAATTTCATGTTTCTAGGTTTAATTTTAAAGAAAACTCAAAAAAGTACCTGTGTAGAACGAAAAAGTAGCAAAAAGTCCTTTTATTATTAATTTCATGTTTCTATTTCAATGTCATAGAAAACTCAAAAAGGACCAGTTGGAGAATGAAAAGTACCAAAAAATATCACTTGATACCGGGGTTCCAAATAACACCCCATTAGGATATTTAGTGTTTCTAAATTTAAAAATTTTATCTAAATTGGATCATTGTGGTTGAATAAAATCAAATTTCCCGTTTTTACCCCTTTTGGTACTTTTTTCCTCCCCATTAACGAAATAAAAATTCTATTCCAAAAAGTTGCAACATCGTAGTGGGAGCCCGTTATTATGTATTCATATGTATAAGTTAATAAACCAAAAACAATGTTTTATGAAAAAAGTACCAAAAATAGGTACAATTTTAACCCCTTAAACGTCCGAATATCCAAAAAGTACTAAATTCATATTTTTATTTTTTCGTTAAGTTATGAAGGAGTGAAAAATATTTTTTGAATGTGCACTGGTTTAAAAGATACATGGGGTGCGAAAAAAGTACCAAAATACAGTTTTTACCCGTTTATTCCCTAAAGGGGCCGAATTTTAAAAAAGTACCAGACACCTGTCCGTTTATTTTTTAAATGAACGGCGATAAGCTTTAAACTGTTTTTGTATCTTTTCTAGTTTAGGAGATATAAGGTTACCGAATTTACCCGTTTTTACCCTTTTTTACCCCCTAAACATTCGAATTTCCAAAAATCCCGTCTTAGTGGATCTATTTGGCGGGAGACCAACCTCCTGTCCAAATTTCAGCTCTTTAGCTTCAACCGTTTAGGCTGTGCGATGATGAATCAGTCAGTCAGTCAGTCAGTCAGTCAGTCAGTCAGTCAGTCAGTCAGTCAGTAACGTTAGAATTTTATATATATAGATTAAGATTTTAAAATTTGAATTTTTTCTTAAAATTCAGAAAATCCCAATAGCAAATTAAATTTTTCATTTGAAGTTCAAAAAAAGCTTTATTGAAATTAACTACGAGTTGGAACGGCGTTGGCATTGACTTTCTTCCGCGGCTAGTCTTAAACCGAACTGCCACAGGTCTCTGACTTTTGCACTTGGCAACTTTTACACAAGGTTGCATAAAAGAGTACTAAAACAAATACAGTATTGCCAGTATTAAATGATAAATAATTGAAAATGCAAATACGAAAATAATGTTTTTGAAGGGGTATACTTATTAAAAAGGCAATATAACATTCAAATACAATTATAATTTAATATCGTTTTTTTCTTATTTTTATAGTTTTATTTAAAAAAAAAAAAATATTTTTATTACAAGAAAGTCACCCTAAACTGTCTGTTTGTTTAAAGGTTCCAACAGTTGGCAACAGATGGCACATACATATTTTGAAATCGATTACACATAGAAAAAATGTATGAATGTTACATTTAAAAAATTCTATGTAAAAAACTGAAAAACCAAAAATTTTTCAGAAAAATTAAAATTTTTGTCCGAAAAATTAAAATGTTTATCCTTTGATCTAGCTCACCAAATATTGACGTGAGGACAAAATTTTGAAAATAAAATTTCGGTGGTAAAATCAGCAACTTTAATATTGAGGACCACACTCTGTATGGGAGTCAAAGTTGTTTCCTTTGATCTAGTTCACCAAATATTGACGTCAGGATAAAATTTTAAGAAATGAAAGAAAGTGTAATAGGATATAATCGACCTACTATATGCATGTCCAAGCAATTTATTGACATAAAATTCATAAAATCATAAAATTTGGCAGTGGGATTTATGGTCATATAAAACATATAGCTCATTTACTACAAGACCGGCATAATCCAAACAAAGTCGTTTAGAGGAAAATATTTAATGACATTTTAAATAACTTTAAAACTAAAGAAATGATTTGAAAAATTAAACCAGATTCAGATAGTAAAGTTCAATCAATATGTTTCTCATCTAAATTGAAATTTAATTATACCCTACACCACTACAGTGGGGAGGGTATTTATACGTTTGTGCTGATGTTTGTAACACACAAAAATATTGGTCCTACACCCACCTTAAAGTATACCGATCACTTTTTGAGTCGATTAAGACATGTCCGTCCGGCTGGCTGGCTGGCTGGCTGTCCATTTAACCCTTGTGCGTAAGGTACAGGTCGCAATTTTCAAGATAATTTGATGAAATTTGGACCAAACATGTTTTTTCGCACAGGGACGAAGCCTATTGAAAATGGTTGAAATCGGTCCATTATTTCACCTAGCCCCCATACAACCGTACCTCCGGATTTGGGCTTTTTATGCCATTTTAACGTCAAATATACTATTATCTCTCCAAAAATTGGCACAAATCAGTTTTATATACGTATAAATGACACTGCAGATTTTAGTAATGATCCGCCCTTGTTTGATCCTAGCCCCCATACAAAACCCCCTTCAAAAAAATTTTTAAACGTCTAAAATTGACTTGTAACCATTTGTATCGCAATGAAACTCAACATAACTAACTGTTATTTAAAAACATATCCTTTTCCCAAATTTAATGAGGATCAGCCCATGTTTGACCTATACTCCTATATAAAGAAAAGTAGTTTTTTATCAATAAATTGCTTAAATACTTTGGAATTAAGGTAAATTTCAACATAAAAGTTTCTTTATGAAAAATAAAAATTTTTTAAATATACTCATGGTGTAGGGTATTATATGGTCGGCCATGCCCGACTATTCTTTCCTACTTGTTTTTATTTATCTAAATTTAGTGAAAACATGAGTTTTAGTTTTTACGTTTACAATAAAAAATCTATCTCACACCGAAAAAGCTAGTAAAAAAAAAGCCGTTAAAAAAACGGAATTTTGGATTATGATAGCCTTGAAGTAAATGAGCGATATGTATTTATGCCAAACTTTATCTGAATTTAAGCTTTGTCTGGTACCTAGGGTCAAATGATATTCAAATGTTCTGGAAATCGGCAGTATGATTTAGATTTATAAACATTTTAGATCTGCCTATAGTTTTATAATTAACATAATTATGAGCTTTAAAGTGTTATTATACCCTCCACCACCATCAGTGGTGATAGAGGGTATATAACACCAAGAAATATTCATCTAAGACCCAACAAAGTATATATATTCTGTCCGTCTGTCTGTCTGCCTAAAACACGCTCACGTTAAAACTAAGCAAAGGAAATCAATCAAATTCACCCAGAATATTTATTATTATCCTAAGAAAATCAGCAAAATCGGATCACAATGTAAAAAGTTATGAGAAAAATTTCAGACTACCTCAAAAAAAATTACGTTTTTTTCATAATTCTTCTAAAGTTTTCTCAGAAACTACCAAAGATATTTCGATGAATTTTGTCACACATTTTTCAAGCCAGTGATCAATTATGTTCAAGATCTTTACAATCGATCCAATATTTCCCATAGCCCCCATACAAAGGTATATATTCCCGGAAATTAGTTTATCGTTAATAACTCCCTCAAATATATCGGTATCAACGCAAAATTTTGTACATGCACATATAAAGTCCACTTCCGAAAATCACATAAACGCAAATATTTCATTGATGAATAAAGCTATTGTGATAAAATTCGAGTTAAATATGTTTTGTGTACATACAAATCAATCACCCATTTTTTTTACGGATAGGCCCATAATTGGTCATAGCTCCCATATAAGGCCCGCTTCCGAAAATCACTTAAAAGCTCATATTTCATTGTCAAATAAAGATATCGTGATAAAATTCGACATAAGTATATTTTGCCTAAATATGAATTACTCTACTAAATTTTTCCGAATAGGCCCATAATTGGTCATAGGTCACATATAAGGTCCACTTCGGAAAATCATTTAAACGCATATATTTCACTGAATTCTAAAGCTATTGGGATAAAATTCGACAAAAATATGTTTTGTGTACATTCAAATCATTATGCAATATATTTTGTGAAGATATAAATTATTCTGGCACTTTTTTCCCGGATCGGTCCATTATTGGTCATAGCTCCCATATAAGTCCCACTTCCGAAAATCACTTAAACGCACAAATAAATAAAGTTATCTTGATAAAATTCGACACAAACATGTTTTGTCTTTATATGAATCACTCTACGACATTTTTTCCGGATAGGCTCCCATAGAGGGTCCACTTACGAAAATCAGTTAAACACATATATTTCATTGAATAATGAAGCTATCGAGATAAAGTACGACTTGAATATGTTTTGTGAGCATACAAATCATTCCACCAAATTTTTTCCAGATTAGTCCATATGTGGTAATAGCTCCTATATAAGGTCCACTTCAAAAAAAAAAAAAAAAAAAAAAAATCACTTAAATAAAGATATCTTGTCAAATAAAGATATTTTGATAAAATTCGATATAAATATGTTTTGTGTAAGGTCATATCTCCTATACATATAAAGTCCACTTCCAAAACGCACATATTTGATTAATTAATAAATCTATTGTAGTAAAATTCGACTTGAATTCACTATACGAAATTTTTTTCTTATCGGTCGATAATTGGTCTCAACTCCCATATAAGGACCATTTCCGCAAATAACTCAAATGCACATTGACAATCAAAGTTATTGAGATAAAATTCGGCATAAATGTATATATAAATCATTTTACGGAATTTTTTTCCGGATCGGTCCATAAGTTGTCTTAGCTTCCATATAAGGTATAGTTCTGCAAATCACTTAACACCACTTAATTCGTTATTAAATGATTATATATCAGGATAAAATTCAAAATGAATATGTTCTGTGTATAGATAAATCATTCTATTAAAATGTTTTCGAACTGGCCGGCCAGTGCCTATTAATATAAAATTTTCTGGACCTAATTAAAATTAGTTTGACATGTGCATAAATGTTAGTACCCTCAATGCGGAAACAAAAATTTTGCCAAGTTATCTAAAGATTAGATAGTTAAATGGGTTTTACTAAAAAGTAGCTTGCTGGTGAAGGGTATTTAATATAGCACTCTAACTTGTTTACGGGTCCGGTAGCATGACGGCCAATTTTATCTTTATCTTTAAAAATACAAAAGTTTTAAGAGTTTTATTTTTTCGGTCGTGGTTTACCTTTTTATGGAATTGCCCATATGTAAAAATTTAAGTTATTACAGATTTTCATTATTTTCTAAATTAAACGTTTAATTGATAAACTCGAGTAGATTTTAGATCTTATTCAAAACTTAGAGCCAATATTATGTTTAAATTATGAAAATCTATTTCTAGGTTGAGACTTATCAGGCTTGAGCTTTCTGTAGGCTTGTTTCACTGTTTTGTCTCGACAATTTTCAAGGTGTGTTAGATTAAATTTAAATGTTATATATTGACCGTAAACTTTGTTGTTTTATTCTACATATTTAAAGCTAGGAAATTTAAAGTATACATATTTATAAGTATTTTATCATTAAGTATTTATAAATACAAAATTTAATAAAATTAAATAAATATTTTTTTTTTACATTTTTGATTTCACCCCCTTAAATAAATATTGAAAATGTTATGGATGTTGTGTTACCCTATTTAAACTTAAAAATTGTACATATTCATAAATATTTATTTATTCTATAAAGATAAATTTCGTCTACGAATCATTTTGATTACCTTCTGTATTCATAAAAAATATATTTCTATAATATGAATGTATGTATGTATGTAGTATTTTTATTTTCTGATTTTCAAATGCAATTTTCATACATAAATAAATACTTTATATCTTTTATATTGTATTTTTTTTTTCCTTTTATATTTTTGATATTTTTACTGATTTTCTTATCTACCCCTGCATGTGAATTTTTAAGGAATTGTATTACAAATTTGAAAAATGTATTTAAAATTATTTCTATACTCGTAGTGCGCGTTATTTTTATAAATACGTATGTATATTAGACTGACTCACTCTATATGGAATGAAATATCGTGTTTTTGTCATCCCTCTCAAAATTTATTTTGCTTTGTTTTATGATTTTTTAGGCTGATTACAATTTTGAATTAAACATATAAAATCGTGTTCAGATTTTCTCCAGAACCTGCTCACTAACAGACAACACCTAAACCTAAAATATTTTTTATGAGTCGGTCTAATGTACATTCAATTATGTATTTATGTTTGTATGTATAAACTTGTTGATGTTTTAATAACGACAAAGGGAAGGAAATCGTGCTAACTATCTGTGGGACTTGACTGGCTGACTGATATGAAGGAGAAGAAATAAAAAAGAAATGTTTTTTTATTTTAGCAATATAAATACGTATTTATTAGATAAGAAAGTTATAATGAAGACACCCTAAAATTGTTGTTGTCTCTTAATTTTTCCAACAAGCACCTGGATAAGGAAGTGAACAATTTTATATTAATATAAAAAGAAATAAATTATATGACATAATATTTAATTATGATGACAAATTTAGGGCACAGCTGAACTGTGTACATTAGTTTTGAACTATCTAGTGTTGAAGACACTTTTAACCTGATGATTTAAAATTTTGATTTTAAAATAATTAAAAAATACAGGCAGCTATTTGGAGACCTTTGATCTGCTATAAATTTCTTAGCGAATTCTTCATTTCGCATTTTTAAATTGTTCTGTAAAATTTCTTTTTAATGGATTACTTGATGTAGAAATACAACTTACAAATTTAATCGATTTTTATATACATAAGTATTTAATCTAAAAATTGTTTGTCAAAAATTGTAACTTAAGGTACATACATATGTATGTATGTATTTACATTAAATATTATTTACTAATGACTGTCTGCTGTAAAAATATTCTAAGATATGATATGATTTCCTTTCAAAGACCCTACAAATAAAACTAGTTAAATATTAAGCGCCATAAAATAAAATTACACACGTGTGTATTTAATTTATATTAATATTTTTACAATGGGGGAAATAAGCAGGTTTTAATCGAGATTGTTATTTGGCTCTGCATATAGTACAAAAGGAATTTTATATGTATCTAAATACCATTATTATAATGCACTAAAAGTCGTTTTGCGGACCAAGAATAGTCTAACAAAAATTTTAATACATACTTTTTTCTTCGCGATAAGCTCAATTTTTGAGACCTATTTCGAAAAGATTGCAGATAAGTTTTTTAAACATATTGTACAGATTAGCAATCATTGGTAGGGACTGAGGCCCCTTTAAAAAAAAACTATTTTTTTTATTTTTCTCGCGTTCAGTACATTAATGCTGATCGTTTATGAGGTATTCCCATTTCTTGTATTTACCGTTTATGAGGTATTCCTAAAAAGAAATGGTCCACGGGACACCCTAAACACGTTTACATAGAAACTAGACATTATCTATACCCTACACCACTTTAATGGAGAGGGTATATTGGATTTGTGCTGATGTAAAGCATACCAATCGGCTCAGAATAATTTTCATTGAGTCGATTAAGCCATGTCCATCCGCCCGTCTGTCCATGTTATCAAACTGCAGGTCGCAATTTTGAAGATAATTGGATGAAATTTGTACCAAATTTCGCATTAATTTTGTACCATTTGATTTTGGTATATATCGGTCCATTATTTCACCTAGCCCCCCATATAACCGGGAAATAGGCACAGCTACGTTTTATACAAGCATAAATGATACAGCAAAATGTCGTAATGAGCGGCCCTTATTTAACCCCAGTCGCCTTGCAAAGTCCCCCTCTGAAAATGCTTGAACGTCGCACAGTGGTATAGGAAAAAAAAAAGAGGGAAATAATTCGGTAACTTCTAAACGGTTAATCCGATTTTAATGAAATTTGGTATGCACAAAGAGGAGGTGTTGTCGAGTTTAGGTTTTGAATTTGGACCTTATAGGCCAACCAGGGGCCCGGCGGGGGGTCCTCAAATTAGGACACCTCGGCTATGTTAAATTTTTAAAACGATCCTATTTCTTCATTTGAGTTCCGATTTAAAAAAAATTTCGTATATAGAATCTCCTCATCGAGCACTATAAAAAATGTCGTCGTAGCAGTAAATTATCTCTTATAGTTTAGGAGATATTCGCATTTGAATATTAAAATTTTAAAATTTTTACCGTCCTTACTTTAGTTTTTTTGATAATAGCAGGTCCAAATATTTCCGATTTTCGCCATTTTTTTTATTTGCTTAACAACAAGTTTATATACCAAGCAGTGAAAGAATTATGTAAAAATCATGACTGAGTCCAAAGTTATAGGCATTTAAATTTAAAAAATTAAAAAAAGGCGATTTTTTGACATTTTTTTGGGAAAAAAGTATCTTTTTCTTTTTAAGTTATCTAAAAAGTTTCTAAGAAGATGTATATAGAATTTATACTTTTTGGAAAGCTGACTTTACATAAAATACGATAAATGAAACAAAACCTAAAAATTTTTGATACCGAGGGGACCAGGTCCATCCAAAAAAACCCTATTTTTTATGGAAAATTAAATTTTGAGCAAAAATTCTCAAATCGCATAGTCGATATCAAATTATAGTGACCTGTTTTATATGACCCAATAAGTTCTTAATCATTTTGTAACGGGTTTCGATAACCCCGCCCCTGGTATGGATATAATAGGCAAAAAACCAAAAAATCCCATTTTTGGGATTTTTTAAAACTTTTTTGGGAATTCCGGGATTTCTAATAAGAAAATTCGAAATTTTTATTTAATTTTGGATTTTGAGTAAAAAAATCTACCTAACTGTAAAATTTCATCAAAAAATATTCATAAATAAAATTTTTATTGCAATTTGAAAAATTTGTATCTTCGCAAAAACTGAATAAAAAACATTTTTTAATTTTTTTTAAAAAAAGTATTCCGCGAATTTTTTAATTTTCAAAAATTATATACAGTTTTGAAAAATAGACAAAATTACCTTTCCATTGATATATAACATGCCTACCTAATGTTTTTTAAGTGACAAATTAATTAGGGAAAACTCAACATCTTTTAGAAAATTTACCTAGCACTATTATTTTCATCCATATATGTAACAAATTTAAGAGTTAACCTTATGGATGAAAATAATAGTGCTAGGCAAATTTTCTAAAAGATGTTGAGTTTTCCCTAATTAATTTGTCACTTAAAAAACATTAGGTAGGCATGTTATATATCAATGGAAAGGTAATTTTGTCTATTTTTCAAAACTGTATATAATTTTTGAAAATTAAAAAATTCGCGGAATACTTTTTTTAAAAAAAATTAAAAAATGTTTTTTATTCAGTTTTTGCGAAGATACAAATTTTTCAAATTGCAATAAAAATTTTATTTATGAATATTTTTTGATGAAATTTTACAGTTAGGTAGATTTTTTTACTCAAAATCCAAAATTAAATAAAAATTTCGAATTTTCTTATTAGAAATCCCGGAATTCCCAAAAAAGTTTTAAAAAATCCCAAAAATGGGATTTTTTGGTTTTTTGCCTATTATATCCATACCAGGGGCGGGGTTATCGAAACCCGTTACAAAATGATTAAGAACTTATTGGGTCATATAAAACAGGTCACTATAATTTGATATCGACTATGCGATTTGAGAATTTTTGCTCAAAATTTAATTTTCCATAAAAAATAGGGTTTTTTTGGATGGACCTGGTTCCCTCGGTATCAAAAATTTTTAGGTTTTGTTTCATTTATCGTATTTTATGTAAAGTCAGCTTTCCAAAAAGTATAAATTCTATATACATCTTCTTAGAAACTTTTTAGATAACTTAAAAAGAAAAAGATACTTTTTTCCCAAAAAAATGTCAAAAAATCGCCTTTTTTTAATTTTTTAAATTTAAATGCCTATAACTTTGGACTCAGTCATGATTTTTACATAATTCTTTCACTGCTTGGTATATAAACTTGTTGTTAAGCAAATAAAAAAAAATGGCGAAAATCGGAAATATTTGGACCTGCTATTATCAAAAAAACTAAAGTAAGGACGGTAAAAATTTTAAAATTTTAATATTCAAATGCGAATATCTCCTAAACTATAAGAGATAATTTACTGCTACGACGACATTTTTTATAGTGCTCGATGAGGAGATTCTATATACGAAATTTTTTTTAAATCGGAACTCAAATGAAGAAATAGGATCGTTTTAAAAATTTAACATAGCCGAGGTGTCCTAATTTGAGGACCCCCCGCCGGGCCCCTGGTTGGCCTATAAGGTCCAAATTCAAAACCTAAACTCGACAACACCTCCTCTTTGTGCACACCAAATTTCATTAAAATCGGATTAACCGTTTAGAAGTTACCGAATTATTTCCCTCTTTTTTTTTTCCTATACCACTGTGCGTCGTTAATAAACACGTGTATTTCAATGAATTCGGCATAATTAACTTTAATGTCAACAAAAATGCCTCCCCCAAATTTTGTTAGGATCAGTTCATATTATCCCCCATCAGAAAATTATCTTTTCATCAAAAATATGTACATATATCGAAATTAAGGAAAAATTAAACATAAAAGCTTTACTATTAAAATTAATACACATTTTAGATATACTCATAACTGGTGTAGGGTCGGCCACGCTCGACTATACTTTTTTACTTGTTTCTTATTCCTTCGATTTCTGCTATTAATAAAACATTTATTTAGTAGTGAAAACATAAAATCTGTGCTCCAATATCAAATCGATAAAAAAAATTTAAAATTTCATCGAAATAATGCAATATTTTTCTTTGCTAATTAATGGCAACTGAAAATATTTAGCGCACATACAATATAGTCAAACAATTAACAAATTTCATTAAACAATATTTGTATAATCTGCTAGAGAAAAATATCAAACTTATTTGCATAGTCGGTTAAATATCACCATCAATTTACTCTCTAATTATAACATTTTATGACTTTTATTTATGGTTCGTTAGAAATACAAAATTCACACAAATTTTTAACAACTTTTTACAAAATTGAACAAAAAAATTAAATCTTTAACCATTAAAGTGAAATAGAAATAAATCATGGGAAAATATTTCAGTGGCCCATTAGCACTACGATAAAAATGACAACAAAGGGCCAACGATAACAACAAAAAATAACATGAAAAATAAGATAAATAACTACAAAATATATATATAATTGAAAATAGCCAATATACTGAGATGTTTTATTTTTTATTTTTGTAAATAAATACTTAATTTATAAATGTATGGAAAAGTAAATATTTTTCGCTTTGAAATTTGCGTATCGTTGACGAATGTATTAAAATATAATACAAATATACATACATGTGTGTATATATGAATGTAAATATACGCATGCAAACTCATAAATAAGATAAACGACGTCGTATGTACGAGTAACGACATGGAATTATTTTGCCAATAGGGAAGGTATTCCGAGATAAAATAAATACATACATATGTATGTATGGGCGAAATTTGTCCAATTCACAATCAAAGTGGTAGCGTTGTAACGTTATATGTATATCGTAATTTGTTATTATAGTTTTGTTTTCGAAAATGTGTATGTAAAATTGATCAACAGAACATTTTTGCATTATTGGTTGTGAATTGGATGACATGCCCATGTCTACTTATAAAAATCTTGGGTAACATTCCCATTTAATAAAGAGAAACTTAAAGCTATTAACGTTTATTATATCGTGTGATCATTTGTACAAACATACATATAAGCAGCGGCTTCTGATTCTTCTGTTGGTTATTCGCTACTTACTTTAAGGACGCTAATTGATTTCGTTTAACAAATGTCGCACATAACATTTACACAACTAATTAGTTAAGTCAAACCTTGGGGAAATAGCGGGCCGTCATCATATCATTTTAGTTACTGTTATAAAAATAAAATGTGATTTATTGTTCATAATAAAGCATTTAAGTTGAATTGTACCTTGTCTCAGATATACTTTAGCCATTTTTTGTTGAATAAAATTGTGTACATTTAAGTCATATTTCGAAGGGGGCTTTGTATAGGGGCTAGGGTCAAATGAGGCGCAATCATCAAAAAATTCATTAGGGTCATGAAGGCTAGTTTAGAACTTGGTTTTGCAGCTTTTTGTCGAGATACGAGTATATTGAACATAATTATGAACTTAAAAGCCCTACTCGGTGGGTTCAGTTGTATGGGAGCTAAGTCAAATATTGGACAGACGTTTCCCATTTTCAACAGGATTCGTCTCTAGTACAATAGAAGATCATGTTCAAAATTTCATTGAATTATATTCAAAATTGCGATCTGTACTTTGATTACAAGGTTTACAATCCTTTTTTCGGAGGTTCAGTTGCATGGGGGCTAGGTGAAATAACGGACCGATCATAACTATTTTCAATAGGCTTCGTCACTGAGACGATAGAAGATCATTTGCCCAATTTTATTAAGTTATCTTCAAAAATGCGACCTGTAGTTTGATTACAATGTTTATATGGACGGACGGATATAACTAAATGATATAACTAAAGCCGATTGGTATACTTTAAGGTGGGTATAGGACCAATATTATTGTGCGTTACAAACATCAGCACAAACCCAATATACCCTCCCCACTAAAGTGGTGTAGCGTATAAAAAGATTTGGTGGGTAAAAAAAATTTCACATGACTGTTTTTGTCCGAGTACCGACGATATACTAAAATATATAAAATTTTAATAACGATCGATCGGTTCAATACGAATCATAGTGCTACATATTGACCATATTCCGAAATATTTTAGGTTGACTTATAAAGCCTTGTGGATTTAACTATATGTATAAAGCGTGGGCCTTAGGTAGAACATAACAGTTTTACGAACATTCATATTAGCGAAGCACCTTATAATTAAATAAAATACGAGTTAAAGAAAACGATCGACAGACGATCTTGTACGATTTAGTTTCACTTGTATTTACAAACTCGCTAACAATATAATAAAATACAAAAACAATATAACTTAATATTGTTTGTTATTGTTGTTCGTACGTGTGAACGGGCATTTGTGTCATACAAACATACATACATAAATATATTTTCTTTTGTGCTGGATGGTATGGACCAATCAACGACGTGTTAAGGCGGTACCCGACTTAACTGCGCTTAATAAATTTAAATGATAATAAAGTAACCAATCACAAGTAAGATTATGAAGCTAATATATTAAATGAACTAATAACTTAGTTAAACTATATTTATAAATAGTTTAGTGTAAATATTAGATGACAAAAATATTACAATAAATCCAAAAAATTTCATTAATACAAATGCAGTTAATGTAAAATATAATTTAAAATGATTTTATATGCTTAACATTTATTTATAAGCACACTTATAAAATTTAGACATCTATCATTGTCAACTTTGTGACAGTTGTTCTTTTTAATCATAAATAATATTTAAGTATACTTTTGTATTCAAAGTGGATTATTTGCATTTTTATGTCTTTTCTTAAAACAAATGTTTTTTATATAATAAATTTAATAATTTTATTAAAATTTATAATTGATATGTTAATTTTAATAAAATCTTCTAAAATTTTGAAACTAACTGATCGATAATTTTCTGCAAATAGAGAACTGATAGTAAACTGTGGAAAATAACAAGTTAGAGTGCTATATTCGGCTATGGCGAATCTTAAATACCCTCCACCAGCAAGCTACTTTTCATTAAATCCCATTTAACTATCTAATTTTTAGATAACTTGGCAAAATTTTTGTTTCCGTATTGAGGGTACTAACATTTATGCATATGTCAAACTAATTTTAATTAGGTCGAGAAAAATGTTTATTAATAGGCCAGTTTGAAAACATTAATATAATGATTTATCTGTCAACAGAACATTAAGTGGTACTAAGTGATTTTCAGAAGTATACCTTACATGGGAGCTAAGACAACCTATGGACCGATCCGGAAAAAAATTCCGTAGAATGATTTATATATACAAAATGCACAGTTATGTTGAATTTTATCCCGATAACTTTGATTGTCAATATGCATTTGAGTAATTTTCGGAAATGGTCCTTATATGGGAGTTGTGACCAATTATCTACCGATAAGGAAAAAATTTCGTATAATGATTTATATGCCAAAAAAATTCAAGTTGAATTTTACTACAATTAATGAAATATGTGCGTTTAGGTGATTTTCGGAAGTGGACTTTATATGTATAGGAGCTATGATCTTACACAAAACATATTTGTGTCGAATTTTATCAAGATATCTTTATTTGATAATGAAATATTTGCGTTTAAGTGATTTTTTGAAGTGGACCTTATATAGGAGCTATTAGCATATATGGATCAATCCGGAAAAAAATTGATAGAATGATTTACCTATATGCTCACAAAACATATTCAAGTCGCACTTTATCCCGATAGCTTTATTATTTAAAGAAATATATGAGTTTAACTGAATTTCGGAAGTGGACCCTCTATGGGAGCCTACCCGGAAAAAATTTCGTAGAGTGACTCATATAAAGACAAAACATATTTGTGTCGAATTTTGTCAAGATAGCTTTATTTGACAATGAAATATGTGCTTTTAAGTGAATTTCGGAAGTGGTCCTTATATGGGAGCTATGACCAATAATGGACCGATCCGTAAAAAATTTGGTGGAATGATTTGAATGTACACAAAACATATTTTATCCCAATAGCTTTAGATTTCAATGAAATATATGCGTTTAAGTGATTTTCGGAAGTAGACCTTATATGGGAGCTATGACCAATTATGGGCCTATCCGAAAAAAATTTAGTAGAGTAATTCATATTTAAACAAAATATATTTGTGTCGAATTTTATATCGTGATATAAAATGAAATATGAGCTTTTAAATGATTTTCAGAAGTGGACCTTATATGGGAGCTATGATCAATTGTGGACCGACTGAGATCTACGTTGATAGTATGATTGCTGTTCATATACCGATATATTTGAGGGAGTTATTAACGATAAACTAATTTCCGGGAATATATACCTTTGTATGGGGGCTACGGGAAATATTCGATCGATTGTAAAGATCTTGAACGTAATTGATCACTACCCCGAAAAAATAATGTGTGACAAAATTCATCAAAATATCTTTGGTAGTTTCTGAGAAAACTTGTAAAGAATTAGGAAAAAAAGTAATTTTTTTCGAGGTAGTCTGAAATTTTTACTCATAAGTTATTATGTTGTGACCCGATTTTGATGATTTTCAATACCAAACTGCTTAGGATAATAATAAATATTTTGGGTGAATTTAGTTGATTTCCTTTGCTTAGTTTTAACGTGAGTATGTTTTACACAGACAGACAGACGGACATAGCTAAATCGACACAGAATTTGATAAGGACCCAGAATATATATACTTTGTTGGGTCTTCGATGAATATTTCTTGGTGTTACACACGGAACGACAAACTTATATATACCCTCTATCACCACTGATGGTGGTGGAGGGTATAAAAAAGAATTAGTTGCGATTTTTTTTTTAAAGAGAACAGATCGTAAAGTTTTAATTAATGGAGAATTTATTACAATAAACAAAACACTTTTCACGAATTACGGTTCAAAATAACAAATTTAACTTTAATTTAAACATCTAGTTTTGCTTTAACTTTTCCTCTTTATTAAACTAAAGAAAATCTATCTTTATAGCTATCAAATGTTTTAAAGTAAATCCCAGATAAGTATATATACATATCACAGGCATATCAACAAATCAAACATTCCCAACTAAATACCATTTGGTTTCATTTATAATCATAAATTATGAAAAATTAAAAAAGATGAATAAAATGCTGATGATCCAATTTCACATGCAAAACAAATATTCTTTGAGTATAAATTGTATCTATGTATAACTTTTCGTTTGCAATTTAATCGCTAGCAATGTGATTTCCGAGAGCCAAGAAAGCGCCAAGTGTTTTAAATGTTTCAGAGTGCGCGTTGATAATGCGGCATAGATCAAATATTAATATTTTGTGATTTCATGGCAAGTCGCAAATTGTCTGTAAGTCTATATGTCTGTCGGTATTTCAGGCTAAAATTTTTTTATGCAGAGTTCTTTTCTTAATATGTTTCTTGTGTGCAGTTGATTCTCTTGTTCTGTCCATATGACTGACAATATTTCCGTTTTACTCAAACATTAATAGTTTAAATATTTGCATTGAAGGAATTAAATGGTGAATATGTGTTTGAATGTGGCTATAAAAAATTAAAATTTATGTCTAAAATTAACATAAAATCCCATGACAAAATTGCAAAATAAATTTTCTAATGCAATCAAAATTGAGTAAGGCAATCAAACAATTTTTAATTGGCGGCAAAATAGATAGAGGTTTCAAAATCTATAGTTTAGTTTATAATTTAGTCTATATTTTGTAAATTGTTTAGACTATGGTCTAGTACATAGTTTAATCTATAGCCTAGTCTATAGTATAGGCTATAGTCCAGTCTATAGTCTAGTCTATAGTCTAGTCTATAGTCTAGTCTATAGTCTAGTCTATAGTCTAGTCTATAGTCTAGTCTATAGTCTAGTCTATAGTCTAGTCTATAGTCTAGTCTATAGTCTAGTCTATAGTCTAGTCTATAGTCTAGTCTATAGTCTAGTCTATAGTCTAGTCTATAGTCTAGTCTATAGTCTAGTCTATAGTCTAGTCTATAGTCTAGTCTATAGTCTAGTCTATAGTCTAGTCTATAGTCTAGTCTATAGTCTAGTCTATAGTCTAGTCTATAGTCTAGTCTATAGTCTAGTCTATAGTCTAGTCTATAGTCTAGTCTATAGTCTAGTCTATAGTCTAGTCTATAGTCTAGTCTATAGTCTAGTCTATAGTCTAGTCTATAGTCTAGTCTATAGTCTAGTCTATAGTCTAGTCTATAGTCTAGTCTATAGTCTAGTCTATAGTCTAGTCTATAGTCTAGTCTATAGTCTAGTCTATAGTCTAGTCTATAGTCTAGTCTATAGTCTAGTCTATAGTCTAGTCTATAGTCTAGTCTATAGTCTAGTCTATAGTCTAGTCTATAGTCTAGTCTATAGTCTAGTCTATAGTCTAGTCTATAGTCTAGTCTATAGTCTAGTCTATAGTCTAGTCTATAGTCTAGTCTATAGTCTAGTCTATAGTCTAGTCTATAGTCTAGTCTATAGTCTAGTCTATAGTCTAGTCTATAGTCTAGTCTATAGTCTAGTCTATAGTCTAGTCTATAGTCTAGTCTATAGTCTAGTCTATAGTCTAGTCTATAGTCTAGTCTATAGTCTAGTCTATAGTCTAGTCTATAGTCTAGTCTATAGTCTAGTCTATAGTCTAGTCTATAGTCTAGTCTATAGTCTAGTCTATAGTCTAGTCTATAGTCTAGTCTATAGTCTAGTCTATAGTCTAGTCTATAGTCTAGTCTATAGTCTAGTCTATAGTCTAGTCTATAGTCTAGTCTATAGTCTAGTCTATAGTCTAGTCTATAGTCTAGTCTATAGTCTAGTCTATAGTCTAGTCTATAGTCTAGTCTATAGTCTAGTCTATAGTCTAGTCTATAGTCTAGTCTATAGTCTAGTCTATAGTGTAGTCTATAGTCTAGTCTATAGTCTAGTCTATAGTCTAGTCTATAGTCTAGTCTATAGTCTAGTCTATAGTCTAGTCTATAGTCTAGTCTATAGTGTAGTCTATAGTCTAGTCTATAGTCTAGTCTATAGTCTAGTCTATAGTCTAGTCTATAGTCTAGTCTATAGTCTAGTCTATAGTCTAGTCTATAGTCTAGTCTATAGTCTAGTCTATAGTCTAGTCTATAGTCTAGTCTATAGTCTAGTCTATAGTCTAGTCTATAGTCTAGTCTATAGTCTAGTCTATAGTCTAGTCTATAGTCTAGTCTATAGTCTAGTCTATAGTCTAGTCTATAGTCTAGTCTATAGTCTAGTCTATAGTCTAGTCTATAGTCTAGTCTATAGTCTAGTCTATAGTCTAGTCTATAGTCTAGTCTATAGTCTAGTCTATAGTCTAGTCTATAGTCTAGTCTATAGTCTAGTCTATAGTCTAGTCTATAGACTAGTCTATAGTCTAGTCTATAGACTAGTCTATAGTCTAGTCTATAGTCTAGTCTATAGACTAGTCTATAGTCTAGTCTATAGACTAGTCTATAGTCTAGTCTATAGTCTAGTCTATAGTCTAGTATATAGTCTAGTCTATAGTCTAGTACATAGTCTAGTATATAGTCTAGTATATAGTCTTGTCTATAGTCTAGTATATAGTCTAGTCTATAGTCTAGTATATAGTCTAGTCTATAGTCTAGTATATAGTCTAGTCTATAGTCTAGTATATAGTCTAGTCTATAGTCTAGTCTATAGTCTAATCTATAGTCTGGTCTATAATCTTGTCTATAATCTAGTCTATAATCTATTCTATATTAAATAAATATTCTTCCTAGAATTTCATAAAAATTTGAAATTCTTGGCTTTGGATGAGTTTCTTTCCAAAGATGCAGTTCAAAACCCTGTATGTGTGAACTAGAAAATTTCGGTAAAACGTTTTAAATAAACAACATACCGAAACTACTATTAAATATTTGATGTTTTCCGCCCCTTTTAAGCAAATACTAGTCATGTGCTACTTGTTGCATTTGTCTGTTGCATAATTAATGAAAAAATTTAACATTTTGCTAAAGTTGAGTGAAAAAAAACCAAACAACAACTACAATAAAAATAACAGCAGCAGCAACAGTAAGAATAACAACAAAGTCTCACAACATTAGAAAAATAAAATGGAAAATTGCATTAAATTTTCATGATGTTTTTCAAAATATTTTTTTCAATCTTCTATTTTTTGCTTCTTGTGCTACTTGGGCTTGAAGTTCAAATAACTTTAATGGACTCAAGGGAAATTTGTCATTGTTGGGTTGATGCTCTTCTTATTGATGTTGTATCTGTTGGATTATTTTTTG
Organism: Lucilia sericata; assembly: GCF_015586225.1. Lineage (NCBI taxonomy): Eukaryota > Metazoa > Arthropoda > Insecta > Diptera > Calliphoridae > Lucilia > Lucilia sericata. The sequence continues at coordinate 565,204 of NW_023994166.1, forward strand.
TTATTTTGTAGCTGTTAAAGGCGGTTTTATTGAAAAGTAAAATATATAAATAAAAAATGATTTAATTTATTGAATTTTTATGGTCTTTGCAGTGAAGCATTTAGTTTTATACAAATTTTTCCGCCGATTTTCCCTAAATTAATCTTTTTCCATGAATTTTGTTATCAGTAAATAATATATAATTTTGTAAAATTCTTTATTTTTGGTATATAAAATTTACATACAACAAACCAAAACAGTATTATACTTATTTTTTCAGAATTTTAATACTTTGCAGTAATTGGTGTCAAATATTCTTTATAATTAAGTTGTAAAAACAAACTCACATTTACACTTAGTCGTAAACTGACCAAAAAAGTTGTATCCACCAGTGTACAATAAAAACAAACCTAAAACCAAAAGAACAAATTTAATAAAATTGTGAAAAAAAGAAAGTAAATAAACAAAATTTTTTTATGAACATATTTTTAATGTTCTGACGTAGCTGCTTGTTTAGGTGGATGTGTGAGATTTGATTATGAAACCCTTCTCAAATTATATGTATTTGTTTAATTAAGTTTTTTTTTCTGTTTTGGGTGTGGGGACAATTATTTTCGTTTGGGCGATTCAGAGCTACAGACAGACATACATACATATACATTTTTTGATAAAACTTGTAATTAAGATACAAGTTGCAATTAAAAAAAATATTTTTTTAAGGATTTTTTAAAAAATTATTACATTTGACTAACTCTTTGATTCCAGGAAAAAGTATATAAAAATCAAATAACGTCTTAGTATTATCTAATTTAATTCAAATGTTTAGCCTGCAATGTTTAGCAAGTGTTATGCTAATAGGACCAAATTTTCTCTATATAGGTTTGTTTACCCAATTAACAAATACTCAAAACTTCTAAAACTTATGTATATCATTTAAAATTTTATCACTATACAGTTCTTGTGAAAAAATCTTTTCTAATCCAATAAAAAAAGTTTTAAATTACTACTCATTTCTTTGCTCTGTAATGTACACAAGTTCAACGGTAGTTGTTATAAATTATAATGAAATGTGAAGAAAAAAAAGAAAATAAATGAACAAAATATCGAACGACAAAAACATCCATAAATCTTAATGATGCATAAAAGATCAAAGGCTACATACAAATGCAATTATATAAAAAATTATGTATGTTTTTTGTTTGTTATTATTATTATTATTGTTGTTGTTAATATTTGTTTTGTTTTACGAACACTTTTTAACGTAAAGCATGTGTGTAGCGTTGCTATTTTTCAAACCCAACAACAATCGGCAACAGCAACAAGTGTTTGTGTAGTTGTGAGGGGAGTGTTAGATACATTTTCCTCAAGTATCTTCTAAATGCTTGTATTTTAATATAACAGCAGTAATGCAGAGATAGAAATAAAATGTAAATTTGTACCTTTTGTTGTTAATGGTTTCGAGGCAAGAGCTCATTTGAATTAAAATTAATTGCGCAAATAATAAGATTGAACTTTTTTTTGTTAGAAAAAAAAACTCATAATTTTATAAAGGATTTGGGATCTAACATAACGGCTTGGGGTTTGAAATCTTTCCTGTATTTTAATTTCGACATATATACATATTTTATATCACTACAAGTAGTTTCTAAGACGTAGAAAATAACACATGCGAACGAAATGAAGGTTTGTAAAAACCTCGAAGGTTTGTAAAAACTTTTGAAAATAATTCGACTATTTTCAAGGTATTTTTAGACCATTAGTCTTTTCTTCTCAAAACTCTAGAACGGGTCATTGATGTACATCTTAGATTAACCATTCTAACAGAGTTAATCTCTAATTTGCAGCATGCCTTCACCAAGGGCAAATCGGTTGAAACGGCTCTTCACTAGCTAGTTTGAAAGCTCACTAGTACATCAAGAGTACTCTTTTGTCGCCTTCTTAGACATTGAGGGGGCCTTCAATAATGTCGAACCCGACGCTATTTTAGCGGCGCTTGAAAGATTGGGGGTCGATCAATCAACTCAGCAACTTATTACAAAGCTCCTGAGTAATAGGATCATTAATTCTACGATGGGAGGAATCAATGTCTCAAGACTTGCTAGTCGTGGTACACCTTAGGGGGGAGTTCTGTCTCCTCTTCTCTGGAATGTGGCTATGAATCCTTGCTAATTGAATTAGATAAAGGAGAATTAAGACTGTCGCTTATGCGGACGACGTTGCTGTAGTGATGTCGTATAAATTTCTTGATATCATATCCAGCTGTATGAAAGCTGATCTTAGCTTACTTAGTAAGTGGAGCGTTTCTTACGTATTCAGTGTGAATCCGTTGAAAACTGAACTTGTTCTTTTCACTAGGAGATATAAGATCGAAAACTTTTTGAATCCTAGATGTAATGAATGTTTACACATATGGCTCTAAAAGGAGAGGTAGGGTAAGTGGTGGCTTCTACATTGAAAGATTTAGAACCTTCAGGCTACCTAACAATTGTAGCATTCTATAGGCAGAGATTCTGTATATCTGCTATAAAGTGAGCGGTAAATGGGCTAGGGTATTATCGAATATCGAAGGATATTCGTATATATACGAACATCAAAGCTGCAATCAAAAACCTAGCGATTAACCGAAGAATGTCGGGTATATCTTAATGAGATAGCGAGATATTATAGGATAACGCTAATATGGGTTCCTGCAAATAGTAATTGTCTGGAAAACTGTATTGCTGACGAACTTGCCAGGAACGGTACGATGGAAGGGGAGAATGAAATCGACGCCTTCACTAGTATTTCGCTTACTAACTGTAAGGCTCAGATCAGATGGTGATTAGTGAAACCACCTGTTTAACTTCTAGCTTATTGTTAAGCTTTCGCAGGGAGGAAATTAGAGCGCTGCTATCGGTAATAACGGAACACTGTGTTTTCGACAATCTTGCAAGAAGAATGGGTCTCTAGTACAATGACTACTGAGGCAGCTGTCACAATGAGGAGGACGAGGAGACTATATCTCATTTCTATTTTGAATCTGCTGTTCTTTCTTGTATGGAGGATATATCCGAGATAAATCTTAAGACTATCCTAAATTTCGTGAATCGAACCGGTTGGTTTAACTCTGGAAGTAGACGGACCCATGTAAGTCACTTAAACTTGTTTTTCATTTAAATGTTTTGATTGCAATAATTTGTAATAACTTTTACAATTTTTTAACCGATAATTGCATATATATTCCAATTATTTACTGTTGAAATTCAAAATGTTTTCGATCGGAGGAGATTTTTACAATTTTTAACAGATTTTTTATCTTTTGATCCAGCTCACCAAATATTGACCCTAGGACAAAGATTTTAACAAACGGTATCTTAGAATGAACTTAAGTTTAATTTTTGTGATAATTAAAGATCAAAACCACTCATTTGTAGGTTTTACAAAATTGATTTTTTAAGTTAGCAGTTTTATGATTTCTTATTTTTTCCATTATATATATTAATCTTAGTTATTTGTGTGTAATTAAAAGTTCAAAAGCCATTTATCCATTTACTAAATCCACAGCTGTGATTGTCAAAAAAAAAAAAAAAAAAAAAAAACAATACAAATTAAAAACTTTTCAAAGTTTCAATTTCTTCTTTTTTATATTTTTTTTGCAAAAATAAAAACTCAACATCAAATAACAAAAAAATATATATATTTCAATTATTGTGGTTGGTAATGTTTTTGGTTTTAGACGAAATATAAAGTAATAAAAATACAATTTTTAACAAGTTGCTACTGAAAGTACATACACTCACAATAAACCAACAATTTTCATACAAATATTATAAATACGAAGGCATTCGCAAAAGTTTTTTAATATGGACGCATGCAAACTAAAACGCTCTAAGTAAACTAAGTACGTTTAAAATGGTCTTAGTTTACTTAATTAGATAACCACAATCAGGAGTGGTTTTTTAAAGTAGTTGTCACAGATTACGAAACAGACTTTATTCTACTTCGGTTTGAATTGATAAAGAAATGACTATTTCGGATGCAATCTTTCTTATAGTGTATTCCAAAACAGAATTGTTCTTTCTCATATTGTTATAAAATACTTTTTAATTATCTTTCATTCCGCCCTCGTTCAAACAGATATTCATTCTCATATCTTATGTACACACTAATACAAGTCAACATGTGGTTGTAAAGTGGTTCTAATTTTCTTTTTTAACAATAATAAAAAGAGCAAAAACAAGTAAGAAAATATAGTCGAGCATGCCCGCTTGTATGATGCTCTACGCCAGATATTATTATATGTACATATTAATCAGAGTACTCCAAGGATTTGTATGCAAATGCATGTTTGTAGTCAGTAACTCAAAAAAACTTTTAAGTAGTTTTCATTTCGAATCAAACAATTTGCAATTTAAACAATTTAAAAAAACCCTGTATGTCCAAAATGTCCAACTTTGATCTCCTCTAACTCCGGCAGTACTTGAACGCTAAAGTTCTTGACCTATGTGCCTACTATCCAATATACAGGTGAAAATTTCATCTATATCGATTTTTTGAGTTGGGTCACTTGACACGAGATGGTACCTCTGTCATCAAGAACCTATATATTTGTTGTCAAAAACTTAAGTTCTAAATATCTATAAAAATTTACTTAAATACGATAAAAGAAGTATTTGGCTACATTTTTCCAAACATTTGTTTAGCTCTGGCTCTTGTCGTAATCTATATACATACATATGTACCTACTATGTTCCTAAATATGTATGTATATGAATTTTAATACTTATTTTGTATGTGGGCGTGGACCTAGCCCACTTTAAATCTTTAAAGAGTTACAATTCCTGTGACAATGTATTATTATGTATGTATTATAGGGTCATGTTGCAAACATCAACACAAATGTATAATATGCAGTGGTGTAGGGTTCAACAAATTTTATACTCACTCCCATGTGAATTATTAAGAGAGGGCTTAAATGTATGCATACAATTACAAATATTAGTGTAAGTATGTATGTATGTATGTAATTTGTGGTATATAATTTAGCATGTCTATGTTAAATTTTGTTGTTATTTGTATATTGGTCTGTTGGTGCTTGCTACTCGTTTATAATCGCTTATTTACATAAAAAAATAAAACGCGAGAATTACTACAAGTACTACTAGTACTAAATTGTGTCTACTAAAAAGAGAAAATAGTAGGAGCATTCGAATAACAGGACTGTGTAGGTGTATGCCAAAGTTTGGAGAGACAGTAGGATTTTTTAATGTGTTTCTATTCATTTATTTATTTCTTAATGTTTTTGTTTGTATGTGTAAAATGTGCGGCAATTTAAAATACCTGCAGTTCTCCGAGTCAATTTCAAACATGCGATCTCGTATTTTTTACCTTGCGACTATTTTTATTTTTTCAAAAACAAAACTACTCACTTAATTCCTTATTAGCAAGCGATCTTGGTAAGTACTTATTTAACTGCCTATTTGTAAGCGAGCGTCGTTAGTTCTTGCCTCCAATGTCAACATCGTGTTAAAATAATGTAAATTTTAGCATTTTAACCCCTGACTTTTCAATGTAAGTTTTTGCTGGGACCAAGTATAAATGATAAACAATTTCATGAAGAGAGATATTAATTAAATTAAAAACTGCCGGGTTCTTTTGGAATATACATAAGCAGGCGATCCTTCCATTAACTTAAGTACCGTATTGTTTGGAGTATAATATTTGAAATAATAATTTGTTGTTGTTGTTGTTCTTTTTGTTAGTGGTACTAAGTGGTTTTAAAAAGTACATTTTTGTGTGTCAATGTACGTTTTATTTGTATAGAACATATTGCAATTTTTGCGAAATTTTATTTTTCTTTCTTATGGATCATTGAATTAAAGGATCATTAAGTAGAATAATTCCAAATAAGTTTAACAAAATGAAAATGTTATTTTGCTATTATAGAAGAATAAGAAAAAAAAAATCAAAATTGTCAACTATTGTCTCTCAACCCTCTCTGCTTGGCATATTAAGTGCAAAACTAACAAAAAAGCTAAAATTTATGCAAATTTAAACTCAATCATATATGATATTTTCTGGTACTTTTATTAAAAATGTACCAAATATTCTTTACTTGCATACATTTCTTATGCAAGCTCCCTAAGAATACATAAAAACATTCAAAATGTGTAAAATGTATCTTGATCGACAGTCAACACATTTGTTCATATGTACATATGTATTTTGTTATGGTATAAACATTATACACAGTGAAATCGAATACGTTTCGTTTTCCAGATTTATGATCCAAACACTCATACATTCTCCCAATCATAAACATGAATTCCAGTCGGCTTAACTTTTAACAGAAATAAAAATTCAATATTTGCAGAGTCGTTCGTAAGAATGTTCGTTTCCCCTTAAATCGTAAACTAAAAAAAAACACTTCGTTTATACCGTTCGGTTGCATGTTGGTGGGTGAAGTCAATTTGTCATCAAGATCAGTGAAATTAGTATTCGTTGGGAATTCGTGCGGTGCAACTTAAAGCTGCGTTTTGTGTGTTGATCTTTTAAACAAGAAATTTAATAACTGTTACTAAAAAGTAATAAAGAAAAACCGACGGCATTAAAAAATCAAAAAAAAAAACAAATATTACGATTACCTACCGAAAATAATCATTTAGTGGTTGTGAAATTATTTTACCCCATCTTTTATTTACAAATTTCCATGTTAAACGCGTATGTTTTTAGTTCGTAATATGGCTACGGATACAAATCCTTCTACGACGACTACAACAACTAAAAAATCCGAACGTGTTAAACCAGTGGAAACATTGGTTTTAGCAAATATTGCCTTGAAAGCTGAACAAAAACGTTTAAATGGAGAAGGTGGCGTTGGCCGCAAAGAAGATGAACGCATTACAAGTGCGGTTATGAAAGTGTTAGAAGGATACGATTGGAATTTAGTGCAAGCATCGGCAAAGTAAGTGTAGTAAAGATACAAAATATGTACATATTATGTAGTATCTCGATGAAAAGCCTTTTTAGGAGTCACATGTAGGAATACCTCTCAATCGATGCATGTTAATGTACTGAACACGAGATAAAATATATATTTTTTTAAAGGGCCCTTTGTGAGTGAAAATCTTGATATCAGTACAATTATTAAAATGTTTTTCTGCAATCTTTTCGAAATGGGTTTCAAAATTTCCGTAATTATGGGAAAAATAATTTAAATTTTGTTAAAGTACTTTTGATTTACAAAATGATTTTTAGTTGTTCGGCATTTGATTTGGTCCATTTCCGAATTTTTTATATTATTATGGAATTAATATGCCCCTTATAATGCACTAAAAGTCATTACGAAATTTTTGAGAACCATTTTGAAAAGATTGTAGACAATTTTTGAACATATTGTACTGAGATCAAGATTATCATCGCAGGTAGGAAACTGATGATCCTTTTAAAATTTAAAAATATTTTTATATATTTCTAGTATAGGTATTCCTAAAAAAGTGATCCACGGGAGACCCTAATGTATATGAGAGATTTGGGATTTGCATTCATATGTATATCGATTTGTGTATATGCATTAGTAATGAATATTATTAGAGTAGATTTAAAAAATATTTATTTCAATTCAAATTTACTACAAATATAATATTTTGGAAAAAAGGATTTTTTATTCGCTTTAAAAAAAATATATATTTTATACAAATATATTTTGATTTGATTTTACTTAAAAATATGGATCCAACAAACTTTTGAGTGAATTTATTAAAAATTTGTTTTAAATCTTCATCTAATTCCATTTTATTTAGTAAGTAGGAAAACTAAAATACAAATATGTGTATGAATGTATATTAAATTCCAAAAATACAAAAAAGGAGATTGCTATCTTTGTTTCTAAGCCCCTCAATTTGTTAATCCTTTTGTAAAATTGGTTGTATATTCACAAAAAAGCAACAAAAACGTGCATTTTTAAAAAATTGGGTAAAATTAAGTTACAAGTATTGAAAAAATCTTATTCTTAAGTTAATTTTTTTTCAATTGACACGAAATGACCCATACTATATATTGTTTCCGTGGTGGATTTGGTCAACAATTTAGCTAATTTTAGTTTTAGTCCCATTTAATTTTAGTACATTTTTATAGTTTGGGCCCTATGGTGATTTCAACAACAACAGATGTATGGATGAACATAGCAAGATCGTGTAAGAATTTTATAAAGACGCCGAATACGCCGTGACAAAGCACGCAGTAGACAAAACATCTTTTGAACTCCTTATAAACAAGCGATCTTGGTATATGTATATGCCTTAGTTGAGGGTGAATGGATAGAATGGACTTTCAGATGACATACAATATTTTATAAATAAGGTTGTCTTGGCGCTGTTATAACGTCTCAAAAAGGGACAATCCTTTAGAAAAGTATAACTTGGTTTCAGGGTTTCGACTTTTTTTAAAATTTTATCGACCTGTGTTATTAACCGATCCTCATAATATTTGGTCTTGAAAAACTTTCTCATGTCGTAGAGCCTAAAGAGAACTTAAATTGGGAAATAGGATCAATTATAGATTGGTCATTGTAATAATTGCTAGAGACTTTCATTCCTATTGAACTTTTCCAAATTTTAACGCTACAATTGTACTTATGTTATGAAGGAGTGGGCTGTTGTCAAATGTGGTCCGATGTCTCGATTGCTAAATAAATATCATAGTATTCCAAGAGTGACTTGCAGCAATAGATAATTCGGATTTAGAATATACATAGTTAGAATATTTGGGTTTGTGATTCCTATTTCAAAGAATTACAAACGAAATTACAAAAAAATATACCCGTCATCTTTTTTGCTACATAGTAGGATTAAAAATTAAATTTCAAAATAAAAAATTGTATAAGATTTTTATATAAAACTTGACAAATAAAAGGCACATAATTCCAAAATAACTGTCTTTCCCGGAATTATTTTTCATTTGATGCTGCTTTTCCTCTGAAACCGTAATTGTTTATATTAATTGCTATTAATGTGTAGCAATTGTATAAATACTTGCACTTTTTCAAATTCAGAATTAATTCACTTACTCGGAACTTGTTATGCATTTCATTTAATGCAACATTTCTTTTGAAGTTCATTTTGTTGTGTTGATAACAATAGAGCTAATTAAAATATTTTTTTTTCGCAATTTCCCTGAATTTTTTTATTAGACTATTTCTTTTCTAAGTCTATTGTCCTTTGTCCATTTAATAACTAATAAATACTTAACCAAGAGCTAATTTACACGCTAGTCAGGTTATTGAATGAATATTTTCACTTTTTTATGAAAATACATTAAATCGCATAATAAAAGGATCCTAAAACATAAATGACATTTTTTCTTCAATGTTAAATTGAAAACAAAACATTTTAATATTTTGTTTACAACACTCACGTATTCATGGACTGTCATCTGTTAAACACTATTACGAAACAAATTTAACGAGTCACATAAAAAAAGATATTCAAATTGACTGATTTGAAATGTTTTGTCTTAACTTTTACACAACATTGTTGTACAATTAAATTTTAGTTGCTATTTTGTCTTTCTCTATTCTAACATAATTGTGGATTAAACATGTCCTTAGTTATGTGGACATTTTTTGATTTTTTTTTAATACTCAAACTGGTGGTAGAAACCAACTATAGAAGGTTGTTGGTTAGAACATATATTCAGGAAAATAATAAATTTTTCGAGAAGATTTTTTTTCCATTATCCCAAATTTTGAATAACTAAATTTCAAACGTGAAATTATAAAGTAAAATTGGTGCTATCCAAAACACATAAAGTTATTTTTTGGGGCAGATCTAGTGTATGTAAGTAAGGACATTGAATATGAATGGGAAAACGTGTATGACAAATACACGTAACGGCTTGTGTCAACACCACTATGTTTATTTTCCATATGGAAACATATGTACTGACCATTAACAATTGTCAGACCATGTGTTTTGACCATACAGTGTACATAACAAAACACATATAAGTAGTACGTATGACTGGCTGAATGAAAACAAATACATATGTATTGTGTATGTACATATGTGTATTTGTACATTAGAGTGTTCCGAGGAATTGCCTTTTTAAGAATCTCATGTAGGCACTGAACACGAGAAAATTAAAAAATATTTTTTTTGAATTGGACCTCAGTTCCCAACCAGCGATTGAAAATTTTGATCTCAGAACAATCTGCTAAACAAATTTTCAAAATGGGTCTCAAAAATTCGGTAGTTTTGATGTGTTTACGGGAAAAATTATTGTAAAATTGTGAGGCATATTATTTTGATTTTTGTTAGGACAAAACCTGTGTTAATATGAATAAGAAATTGTCTTAAGATTGCCAAAGTTTGATTACTATATCTATATAAATGGAGGTGAAGAAGTGATAGCTTTGAAATCATTATAAAGAAGATTTTGTTGAAAATAATTCAAATTTGTTAAAAAATTAAAATGAAATTTATGATTGAACATTGAGACCAACTGGGAATACCTGTGTAAAGCATCATCTATGATTGTCAAATTCTTACCGATATTGCCCAAAACAAACAAAACTTGTCTTATTTAGTAATTAGTTTTGGACTGAAAAAATCGTCAATTGTTAACAGTTGTATATGTGGACAAAATATTTTTGCTCACTGCTGTTATATAAATGAAAATATACATATGAGCAATTTCGTGTCAAAAATAGCTATCTTAACTCCTTTGAACAATTTTTGCCAGGACCTATTGGTGTAAAATTACACTCATTTAAATAAAACCCTGTATGACCAAAATGTCCAACTTTGACTCCCTCTATGTCCGGCAGTTCTCGACTGAAAGAGGTGAAAATTTGTGTCTGGCATACTATCCAATAGTACTAACCTTGGTGAAAGTTTCATCCAAATCAATTTTTTGAGTTGGATCACTTGACACGAAATTACCCATATACATATATATACATATAAGTAAGTCTACTTATTCACATATTTCTTTATGTATGTGAGTAAAAGTTTGGAAGTAGAAGACAATATCTCGTCCAGGTAAGTGTACGTTTTGCATATTAAAAACTTGTTAGGAACTTTCTAAAAGTTGTCCTTTTTACATCGTCCAAGTCAAGTTGTTCATGTGTTATTAATTTAATGGTAGAGTATGGGCTTAAAGGCAAATTGATGATGTATATAAGTATGTACCTGTTTTCTTTTATTTGTTGTGCGTTGGTATAGGATAAGAAAGCATGTAATTTTAAAATTTTTCTCACAAATTTTTGATAAAAAATTTAAATTATAATAAAAAAATATATTTGTTCACAAATTTTTGGTAACAAATTTATAACATTAAATATGAGCGCAACCAAAGGAAAGAAATGATATTGACTCGATTGAGAAAATGGTGGAAATCACTAAAAGTTCATTTAAAACTTTAATAGCTTTAAAATTATAATTAATAAAACATTGTACGTAACACAAAACTGATACTGCTAATTAAATTATTTTTCTAAAATTCCATTTTGTCAATATCATGAAGAAATGTAGTATTTCACAAAAACTCCTACACTCTGTAATTGTTGTCCTCTGTGCTTGTTGTATGTATGTATATGTTTTGTGGTTAAATGTGTTCATTCAACTGATATACATATGTACGTTCATATCCTTGTAATTTCTATTTTTGTTGTTGTGGCTTAGAAGTCCATTTTCGTTTTACTTTGTATGGTATGACATGGAAATGTTGTGGCTGAATGAGCTGGTTATGTTTCACCGAAACCATTAAGTTTCTCATACAATGTTGTAACAAGTTCATATTAGAGTTTTAGAAATCCAATTTCTAACAATTGACTTTTAGTTGAAATAATTCGAAATAAATCGGAAAAGCTTAAAAGTCGGAAAACGTCGATATTTAAAAAAATAAAAAAATATTTGTTACGAACGGACATACATATCTAGAACATCTGTATATTTTTCCCCTCTAGAATCAATATTATTACAAATCTGTTAACAAAATCATTCTAAAATACACAGTAAATAATCCATGCCTAATATATATGAAAAATGTCGTACATTGTACGAATCTTTCGTTATTTCGCACCACACGACAATTTTTTTCTTTTGTTATGAAAATAAGTTGTAAATTATATTATACTTTTTCTTAAATTTTACAAAAAAGTGGTAGTTTTATTTAATAAGAAGGAAATTAATATTAATTTTCGTACTTTAATAAAATTAGAAAAGGTTTTGATTAAATATTTCGTATTATATACGAAATTTTCGTAAATATTACGAAAAAGTAGTTATGAAATTTGCTTTCCTAAAGTTAATCATGAATTATTTTCAGTGTATAAATACTTAAGACTTAAATTAAATTTATTGCTATTTTATAACGCATCCAAATATTGGACTTAGACTCTGAAAGCACGATAGGGGCCGAAGTTTATGGAATTGTTGAATGAATTAAGATATAATTCGACAAAATTTATCACTCTGGTGTTCATATTATAAGGGGTAGAGTTGAAAGAGTTAATTATGATAATAAATTACAAAAGGACATATTAATAACTTCCTAAGTCCATATATAGGGCCGATTTTTGAAATTGAATTTAAATTTGCGATGTAATCTTTGACGACTTTCTCCTAATGCACACAATTTTAAAACAAATGTTTTGTTTTTTAATTTATAAACCTGGAAGTATTATGTCAAAAGGCGGATAAAGTCGATTTTTTATTTCAATTATAGAACCCTAGTTAATATTGCTATTGTTACAGTAGCCACTATACTACCCAGCAAAAACTTACATTGAGAAGTAAAGGGTTTAAAATGCTAAAATTTACTTACACTATAGCATTTTAAGTCATTATTTTAAAACGGTGAGGCAAGTACTTACCAAGCTAACTTATAAGTAATGAGTTTGTTAAGAACTTACAAAAAATTTTGATAAAAAATTACCTTTTTCGTTTTTTGCAAAAACCAACATTCGAAAACAAATCCTCAAGTCTAAAAAGAAGTACTTACGTATATAATTATTTGTAAGTCATTACTAGACTCCTATGTAATGCATGCGGTATGTAGTAGTCATTGTAAAGTAAGTTCTTGAGTAAGTAAAAATTATTAACATGTTTTGCTGGGTATATGTGAAGGTATTTGATATATAGTACATGTTTACTATCTGTTGTTGTTTGTGCATAGAAATTTTATTATTCAATAGAAAGTATAGTAGGAGGTTAGTACAATATTAATATACTGGATACCTAGAAAATAGCTTACCATAGTTATATAGAACATAACATTTTTTATGATATTTTAGCAATTTGCAAAACATTGTCTGTATTTTTACAAGGAGTTAAGACATCCCTTTTAGATGCTACTTTTCCAAATGTTCAACTATTTAGTTGACTAAAATGTATACATATTGTTATGAAAATAAGAAATATATATTGATTTTGTAGTGTCCCTAAGTAAATTACAATGTAGCACCTTTAAATATATTTTCTGTCATACTCTTTACAATAAAATTATGTTATCAAATAGAATCTATGTTATTTTATTCAGATAAAAAAGTTTTTGTAAACTAGTTTCCAGTCAAATTTTGTAAAAGTACTACTAGTCACGAACGATCATCACTAGACACAAAATATTTTGCAAACTATATAGAACAAGGTGTATTTTTTTAAGAAGTGTTAACAAAATAATTTTTATTTTTTGAGTCGGTCTAATATATTCTCATATCAGAGGAATTAGCCTACACGTGCTACCGCTGGTGGTAGCAACAGGAGCAGCTTAAAGAGTTAACTTTTAGTGAACATACTACAGGTAAGTAACAATGTATATGATAAAATATATTCTATAGACTAGACAAGACTTTACACTAGACTATAGACTATACTATAGACTAGACTATAGACTAGACTATAGACTAGACTATAGACTAGACTATAGACTAGACTATAGACTAGACTATAGACTAGACTATAGACTAGACTATAGACTAGATATAGACTAGACTATAGACTAGACTATAGACTAGACTATAGACTAGACTATAGACTAGACTATAGACTAGACTATAGACTAGACTATAGACTAGACTATAGACTAGACTATAGACTAGACTATAGACTAGACTATAGACTAGACTATAGACTAGACTATAGACTAGACTATAGACTAGACTATAGACTAGACTATAGACTAGACTATAGACTAGACTATAGACTAGATATAGACTAGACTATAGACTAGACTATAGACTAGACTATAGACTAGACTATAGACTAGACTATAGACTAGACTATAGACTAGACTATAGACTAGACTATAGACTAGACTATAGACTAGACTATAGACTAGACTATAGACTAGACTATAGACTAGACTATAGAGACTAGACTAGACTATAGACTAGACTATAGACTAGACTATAGACTAGACTATAGACTAGACTATAGACTAGACTATAGACTAGACTATAGACTAGACTATAGACTAGACTATAGACTAGACTATAGACTAGACTATAGACTAGACTATAGACTAGACTATAGACTAGACTATAGACTAGACTATAGACTAGACTATAGACTAGACTATAGACTAGACTATAGACTAGACTATAGACTAGACTATAGACTAGACTATAGACTAGACTATAGACTAGACTATAGACTAGACTATAGACTAGACTATAGACTAGACTATAGACTAGACTATAGACTAGACTATAGACTAGACTATAGACTAGACTATAGACTAGACTATAGACTAGACTATAGACTAGACTATAGACTAGACTATAGACTAGACTATAGACTACTAGACTAATAGACTAGACTATAGACTAGACTATAGAATGACGATTTTAATATTTCTTCCAAGTTATAGCAGAGACTACTGTTATTTGATATGCATGACACTTTGTGGGTGGGATAGTTTATATCTACATATATGAACTATATATTTTTTAGACTCCCTAAATTTACATTGTTATTACCAGAGAAACCGAAAATATGCTCTTATGGAAGTGTTTTATGTGCATTAATACGTATTAAAACCCGAAAAATATTCTCTAAAAATAAAAGTTTTAATGATTTTTAACATTGAAAAGCTAAAAAAAGCTATTAATTAGTTACATTCTTAAAATTTTGAAGAATAAGAATTTTTTGCAAAAAATTAATTAATATTAGAAAAACTTTAAAAATATAGAAATTAAAAAAACTTAAGCATGAAACAATAAAATAAGCGTTAAAAACTCAAAATATGCCTTAAATATGCTATTTGAAAAAATCAAGCAAGAGTAAAATATGCAAAAGTATGCAAAAATCGGTGCCAAAATTCTTAAATTGTTCTGAAATATGTAAATATCTAGTCCATGAGTCCATAAAAGACATCTATTTGTATATTTTGGTTTCCCTGGGTATTACCTTTTAAAGTTTTATACACATAGTAGAAATGGTAGTACCTACAAGCACCACTACACACACTTTCATTTTGCTTTTTAACTTGTTTTACAATGTTTACAATGCTGAAAACAGGATACGGCAAATATGTATGTATATAGATTTTATTGCTTTTGAGTTGGTAAAATGTTGAAAACCCTTAACAACAAAAACAAAAATAAGAGTTAACTTTGTTATTTAATTTTTATGTTTTTTGTCCTTGTTGTTGTTATATCTGTTCAGTCTAATGCTGGTATGTGACAGGATACAACTTTGTTTATATGTTTAATATGATTATTTTCCAGCATTTTTTGGTTTGTTGTTTAGTGTTCTATGTATGTATGTACGTCGTCAATTACTTTCAAGCCCGTATAATATGTTGGTGGATTTTTTGTTATTTGTTTGAAATTTAAGTTGATCCTTTTAATACAAAGTATTTGGCTTTTATATTATTGCATTAGATCCTGTGCGGAGATATATTTTTGTTGTTTTATGTCTAAATGTTGTTGTCAGTTGTTTGTCTGTTAAACTTTACTGATTGATATTTTGAGACTGTGGGCTAAATGGGAAAAAAAGGAATATTTAGTGTGTACAAAGTATGAACAGTTTCAAACTATTAAGTTGTCAAAAAGTTTTTGACATGATAATTTTTGTTAATTGAATTAATTATGAAGGTTTATGTCTTTTACAATAATTGAATGTTTCTTTTTTTGCAATAATTGAATAGATTATTATTTGGGAATGAGATAATTGGATGTCTAGTATTAAAGGATTTAAAAGGTTCAATTTGGGTTTTTTGTTATAATACTGACTGTATTTGGAAAATTTTTAATAAAAAAAATATTTATATTTTTATTTATTTAAAAATTTAAACATAAATATTTTGTCCAATTATCACTTTCATTTATTTAGTAACTTTAAATTGCCGCAGTAATCTGGTGTTATTAGGTGTTAAACTAAAATCAGCGAAAATGTGTTAATTTATTTTAAATACGAATTCATTATATTTAAATAGTATATTTTCTTAATTTTTAGATATTACCCTAATAAAAATATTAAATTATGACTAATATTTTTTTTTTGTTATTTGATCTCTCTTTTTTTCTTCCCATTTTAGTGGTATATGTTCAAGTTATAATTAGCACAACTTTATTGAATTTATTGTTTAAATAAACAATTTTAACAACTTTTTATACACATTTATTTCGTGTCATAAAATAAGTGTGTATGAGAATATGAGCTTAAGGCTGTAGGTGGCTAGCTTGTTAATTATTTAACAAATTTAAAAGATACAATATTTAGTAATAATCAAATGACTAGTGATTTCAACTTAGAAAGTTCAACTCTAGTTTGGGTCCAATTGTATTGCTGACAAATTTTAAGCCCAGAGACCAAAGTATACTTTTCTAAATGAGCGCTGCGCTGAATCCGAATCAGAATTTCTTTGTTACATCTGCGATTTGAAACGTTATGTCCTGAAGTTCGAAAAAAGCATTGAAAGTTCATTCTGTCAGCTTTAAAATAAAGGTTTAACATTTGACATACCTATGTATGTATCTTATTTCTCTCTTCGAGATATCTTAACCTTAATCATTATATAACAATATTATTGTTTTAAAATCTTCTGTAATTGCTGAGATATTACCCGTTGAAGTTGACGGACAGACATCGCTAAATCAAATCAGAAAGCGATTTTGAGTCGACTGTAACATCCTCAGGTAGTTGTGGATCCAATATTTGTGCTCGTTGTAAACAATATTTATAAAGCATAATATCCTCCGCACTATTCTAGTGTACCATGAATATACTGAAAACCATGAGTTTTCAAGCTTTGGGTGAAAATATCTCGATGAAGATATGTCAGATGTTAAGGCTTCCGGTAGGTTAGTTGTTGTGTTCTAGTCTGGTAGACCAGAGGTGATGGATTCAATTCCAACCTGATGCACTGGTTAAGAAGCGCACATCAGACCCGCTTGAGGCCTAACTAAGCCTTTATTTTAAAGTTGTTGGAATGGACTATCAGTTGGTATATACGATTTTATAAATGAGGTTGTATTATCGCTATTATAACGTCTCAAAAAAGGGCCAAAGATGTCCTCAAAGACACAATATCTCAAATCCCCGATGTGCAAGCAAACCTTATCAATAGAGAATTTAATAAGGTTTCAAAAGACAGACGGACGAAAATGGGTAGATCGTCGTAGAACCAAAATATTTTTGAGAATATTTCTGCACAACCAATATTTCAATGTGTTACAAACGAAGTGATAACTTCAATTTAACCCATCTTTTTGATGTTTTTTCCTCGAATTTCAGACACTTAACCATCATGTCTCGAAATATTTTATAAATAAAATAAACAACGATTTAGCAAAAAAATACATTTGGGAACTCTAGAGGACAGCCATAACAAAATATAAACAATTTTCTTTTGTTATTGTTGGTGTTTTTTGCTTTTACGCTACAAGTGCGTAAATAATTCAAACAATCAACACACAACTCGACATTAAGTTATGCTGACAATGTGACAATAATAAACCACCACAATAACAACAAGAAAGTGTTTGAAATCAGTTTAAAAAGTAACAAATTCACACACAAAAACGAAAAAAAAGAAACAAAACAAATCGTATCAATTCAAGCATTAAAAAGCATGTAAATTTGAACAATTTTTTATTTTTTTCTTAAACAACATTTTTCGCATAAATATGTTAAATACCAAAAAGAAAAGAGAAATAAAAAAGTTTTAAGTATAAAACAGAAGCAGTATAGTGATAACAATACTTGACAGTTTATCTGTTTTCTTAAAAAAAAATATATAACTGACAAAAGTATGAATTTTAATTTACACAATTTTATGTTTTTTTTTTCTTGTCACACTTAAGAAAATTGTGTTGTTTGTGAGAAAGTCATAAGAATCATGTTTTAAGGTGGGCAACTTTGTAAAAGCGTGATGTTTTTTTCTTAAATAGGGGAATATGAAAGCAAAAGAAAACACATACATACAATAGAGGTTAAATGTCATTGTCTTATTTTGTATGAACGAATGAAACAGAAGAAAAGTCAAAGATTTTCTTAAGAAAAAGAAATAAACTTTGAAGTGTTTTGCTGTGTTGTATAGCTTGCTATAGCTGCTTTTTATCCTTTAGCCAGACGAAAATGAAATTAAAAATGTCATCTTCAGAGAGAAACAAAACACAAAAAAAATACAATTAAGAGAAAGGGCATAATTTTTATTTGATCCCATTCAGCACGTTCATACAAATGTCTTTCGTTCAGGGAGAAATAATATAAAACAAAACAGTTGTAATATATGTTGACTATAAACAGTTTAACTTTATTTGCATATTTTAATAATCATAGAGTCACGTTCCGTTTAAGAGTTGGTTCCAGCAATCATTTGTTTTCAATATCCTGTTTAATAGCTTCTGCAATAGATTACTTTGTAATGACCTATCATTACTTCTTAGTAATAAACAAATTAATTCAATTTAGATTGTTTTTATATTTATTTGTAAAAAATATATTTTTCTTAGAATTTTAATCTTGAATTTGGACCGATTGTGAATTTTTTAAATTTTCCTTAATGAATGATCATTAATTAAATTTGTTTATTCATAGTTATTTGGATTTAAAATTTTTAATTTTTTTCCATTCAAATATTATTCCTGACCCTGTATACATTCCTACTTGTTATAGTCCTCATTTTCTTTTACAGGATTTCAACGTTAAATGAACATTTTACGAGGTGCTTATACTCAATAATCTTTAAACAATAATAAATAACATTTTAATGCATTAACATAAAAAGATAAAAAAAATACTAATTTGAAAATCTTAAATACCTTTTTATATTCATACATGAATAATGAAAAGATATAATAAAATTTAAGCTTTTTTAATAAACTTTCAGTGTTTCAGGGATTAATTTACTTTAGCTTTCTTTCCAATATAAAATTTTAATACTTTAGTTAACTGGAAATAACAATAATATTTAGTACTAAATGCTAACAATAAAAAACTTTTCAAATAAAATAATTCGCTGTATTTGTCTCATTATAATTACATTTTATCACAAATTGGCTGCTGATACACTTACTTTGTAATGTTTTACATCAACAATTTTCCACTTATATTTGAGTTTAACTAGAATCAAAGGGTATTTGTTTATGTTCTTAATAAATACCCAGCAGTTCGACAGAGGGTCAATGTATCCGAAAAAGATTTCCACTAACGTCTAACCACCTGTTTGACTGTCTTTACTCACGAATGTACTCTTTGTAAAAGAGAGTGAAGACGGATGCAACTTTAGTGTTCTCTTTGTAAGCGATAGTTGGGATAGTCGTTACTTTACAGTCGCCAAGTAATGTAGAGAGTGGCTACTTTAAAGGCAAACTTAAGCAAAAATGTTAAACCTATTTGTATTCTAGTAATGAGATTTAAATTCATTTTCTGAAGCGGACCTTATATGGGGTATTTGGGGTAGGGTCAATTACAGGCCTATGATCATAAAATTTGATAGAGAGATTTCGGCTCATAAGAAACTTAATTATGTCGAACATCATCGCTATACGCGAATTATTATGCTACACAGAGGGAAAAGGAAATATAAACGCCTGGTACCAAATTGACACCAAAGAGTTTATAATTTTTCGGTAACATCCGTTGTCAAAGTATATACATACGTACGACAACACTATGCAACAATTCATTGTCGAAATCTAAATTTGATGCACATCCGTTGTCTAAATGTTAACAAACGTGGTAAGCTCACTATTGGGAACGGATTGTTTGTCAACAGTGAGCTTACTACGTTTGTTAACATTTAGACAACGGATGTGTATAAAATTTAGATTTCGACAACGAATTGTTGCAATGTTGTCAACATTACATATTGTTGTCGTACGTATGGTATTGAAAAATTATAAACAGTTTGATGTCAATTTGTTACCAGGCGTGTGTATTTCTTTTTCCTTTTGTGTAGTAATGAGCGTTAAAGTCAAAAGGACCTTATATGAGAATACCTTATATGTTTGGCTCCATTTCGTCTTTCCTCACTAATGTACTCTTTCTAAAAGAGAGTGAAGACAGTTGCCACTTTAGTGTCCTCTTTGTAAGCGATAGTTGGGATAGTCGTCATATTTCAGTCGCCAAGTAATGTAGAGAGTGGCTACTTTAAAAGCAAACTTAAGCAAAAATGTTAATTTGTGTCGCTATACACCTATTTGTATTCTAGTAATGAGCGTTAAAGTAATTTTCTGAATCGGACCTTATATGGGGTATTTGAGGTAGGGTTAATTACAGGCCTATGATCATAAAATTTGATAGAGAGATTTTGGCTCATAAGAAACTTAATTATGTCGAACATCATCGCTATACGCGAATTATTATGCTAGTTATGAGCGTTAAAATCATTTTCTAAAAGTGTCCTTATATGCGAGGTAGGGTCATTTATGGTCCGATCCTCATAATATTATGTCGTATATGTCGAATTTCATCACTATCCTTGAACATTTAAAACAGTTATGACTGTAAAAACTGTTTTGCGGGGGGCACTTGTATGGGGGCTATACGAAAACGTGGACCGATGTTGCCCATTTAAAATACCAAACAAACTTTACCTATAGAGAATATTTTTGTAAAATTTCAACTCTCTTTCACTTTTCGTTCGGACCCTATCGTTCTTTTAACAGACAGATGGACGGACAGACGGACGGACATTGAAGATCGTCTTAGAATTTAATAAGGATCCAGAATATATATATTTTTGAGGGTCTACCACAAACATTTCGATGTGTTACAAATGGAATGACAGAATCAATAGCCACCTAGGCAGTGTGGGAGTAACCCCAAGCGGTAGGTTAAATAGGTAGTTCGGGACTGTGCGGCAGAACTGCTGGGTACTAGTATTTGTAGTAGCGTTAGTAGTATCAATTAAAGATTATTATTATTGCTTATAAGTAGTGTTAAAAAAATGTTGTGGGAGAAAATGTTTGATTAAAAGATTATTCGCAACTGTAGGTGTATTTTAAAGGGTGTATTATTACGTAATGGGATTATATTTTAAAAATTTCTTTTTAAATGAAAAATATATTTTTATCTTGGATTGATTTTTTTTTATTTTGCTTTAAAAGTAAGTGGTGATTTTAAAACTCTGTTAGTAACACATCGAAATACTGTTTTAAGACTCAAAAAGTATTATTAATTACATTCTAATACGTACCAGCTATGTCCGTCTGTCTGTTTGTTGAGAGGACAATTGAGTCCCAACGGGGAGGACAAATAGTCAATATCAATCCTTTACAGTGGCCATCCGTTGCAAACGAATGCAAACCCGTTATATTTTATTTATAATTATAGAAAGTAACTCAGAGTTACTTTAACTTCATACTAGTTGGTAGTTTTCTAATGTTATGATAAATTCAATTTCCTCGAAATTATAATTGAAATTATTAAGTGGCAATAAATACATAAACGTGTGCATTCATTTAACAAAATTCTCATGTACATATAAGCTGCCACAAGTGCCAATTTAATTAAAAATTTACTACTTACGGTCAGAATTGCTTGAATTTGGGTTGTTGCTTCCACATATTCTTTAGAAGTTTGTCTGATACTTTTCCAAAAGATATAGTGGACATTGGGCGAAGAAATATATTTTTTAATGATGATATTTAATGCACATAATTATGCTCAGAAACGTGGATACATTTTTAAAAAATTTTTTAATTTATAAATAACATTTTTCTAGGAAAAGTTCAAACTTTTAAGGTTAATTAAAATTGTATATAATTTTTAGCATATTTTTAAAGATCACCCTAATATACACATATAAGAAAGAATGTGTTTGTATGAGCTTATATAAAATATTCAATGTATTCAAAGAATATAATAAATTTTTATTTTTAGACGAATTAACACGCACGTGTGTGTACACAATTTGCACAAGGGAAATAAATTGTAAGCCGATTTTTTATGGCTCAACATAGGTACATACACATACATTGAAAAGACTCGATATCCATGAAAAATTAAATCATATTTTCAATCACCACCACAAAAACAAATTTGTTTAATTTAAAAACAAGTAAGAAAGTATAGTCGGGCGTGGCCGACCATATGATACCCTACACCAGTTATGAATATTAAATGTGATTTATTTTTCATAATAAAGCATTTATCTTCAATATTCCCTTGTTCCGATACATTTAAGCAATTTACGGATGAAAAACTAATTTTCTAAAAGAGGCTTTATATGGGGGCTAGGGGCAAATATGGACCAAGCCCGATAAAATTTTGTGAATACATTTATATTTACATAATATTTTATTGTGCTGAATTTCATCGCGATATTTGTGTTTATAAGTTAATTTGGGACATTCAAGTCATTTTCTGAAGGGGACTTTGTATGGGAGCTAGGGTTAAATGTGGCCCGATCTTTATGAAATTTGGCAGGGTCATCAAGACTATTTTATCGGTATATCTGTATATTTCAATAGGCTTCGTCCTTGGGTCAAATAAAACGTGCGTGCCAAATTTCATCCAATTATCTTGAAAATTGCGACCTGTACCTTGCGCACAAGGTTTACATGGACAGCCAGCCAGCCAGCCAGACGGACGGACGGACATAGCTTAATCGACTCAGAAAACGATTCTAAGCCGATTGGTATACTTTAAGGTGGGTCTAGGACGAATATTTTTGTATGTTACAAACATCAGCACAAATCCAATATACCCTCCCCACTAAAGTGGTGTAGGGTATAATAAAATTTAAAATATTTCTGATTTATAAAACTAAAGGATTTTAAGGAATAAACTTTTGCTCTCTTTATTAACTTTTGTAGTTTAATTGGAAAATAAATATTTATGAGTTTTCAAATAATATATTTGTATGGAACGATTTAAATAAATTTTAAACATAAAGGTCAGTAGAATCGTTTTTGAAAATAATTTTATATAAAATATGTACATTAGAGTGTCCTGAGAAACAGTAGAAATGCCTTTTAATCAAAGTTCCGTACAAGAGATTGAACTTTTTGATCTCAGTCCAATATGTTATAAATAATTTTTGCAGTCTTTTTGAAATGGGTCTCAAAATTTCTCTCAAAAATTACAAACTATAGTTTGATTATCAGATTTACATGGACGGACAGACGAACGGACGGACGGACATCAATACATTATTAAATATTAATTAAAATGCATTAGGCTAAAAGGACGACTAATCCAATTTGTTGTAAATACTATGTAAAACGAAATAAAAACATACAAATGTTTTTAAAATATGTAATAAAATTGTACATAAAAACATATTTTTGAAAATACTTTTCACTTCCTTTAAATCCAGCATCAACAAGAAAATATCTTTTTAATTCATAATTAATGTTCACAATATTTCTTTTCTTTCCACTTTAAATTAAAGACATTAAACATTAATAAATAGCTATTCGTATAAATTTGTATAACTCAATAATACTAGATGTTGGCAAACAAATGAATTCCTTGGAATACACATTTTAATGAACGCAATTCGTAGAACAGAAAGTGAAAATGTATAGTTGGAGTAGTAAAGGAAAAATGAGTTTTATTTTGTGACAGTCATTGAAAAAAGAAAAATAAAATGTAGATAGAACTCAACACAAAAGAAGGAAAGAAAGAAAAGTTGTTAACAATTTAACAAATAAATATAATTTGTTAAGAAATTGTATAAAAGCACAAGTTTTGATATAAATTTCATTTTCTACTTTTTGTTGTCTATGCTAAAAAAGACTTTTTTTTACATAATATTACGTTTATATTTTTTCCATTTTATTGTTTATAATTTTTTTTTGTTTGTCTACTCGTGTTGGCAAAGTAGTAAGTGTAAGTGTGAACAGAGGTGGGTAGTATTTAAAAATAAATTAAACAAAAACTGTATTTTCCTATGAAATGTATGGTAATTGTTATTATATTATAGAGTATTTTTGGTATAAAACAGTTATACGTATACACAAGTGTATAGAACTGCTCATATACTTTTGCTTTCTGGCCCCAGTATATTATAAACATTATATTATTGCACCTGCCAGCATCAATTTATATACTCTGTTGTACTACTATAATTTTTACTTATATGTACTTTCTACCTTTATCGTTCAACAATGTTCAGATTTTATTAATACCTACTAACAGTCCATTTTTATGGTATAGCTGCACTATGGTAACATATAATTTGCCAGTGGTAAGAAAATGTCAACATGTCTTAACTTATAGTATAAACTATAAACAATAGTCAAACTATAGGCTAAAGTTTAAACTGTAAAATATACTTAACTATAGTCTTAAGTAAAGAATAGACTAAAGTCTATGCTACAATTTAACCCTATTCAATATAACTTTAATCCCTATCCCAGTGTTTGAAATTTGTTTGCCTTTTTTCCCCTGTTGATAAAGATTTTTTTGATCGCTCAATATAATGGATTTTTTCTTGTTTTTTTTTTTTCACGGGATTTTTATACCCTACACCACTTTAGTGGGGAGGGTAAATTGGGTTTGTGCTGATGTTTATAACGCACAATAATATTGGTCCTATACCCACCTTAAAGTATACCAATCGGCTCAGAATCATTTTCTGAGTCGATTTAGCTATGTCCGTCGGTCTGTCCGTCTGTCCGTCCGTCCATGTAAACCTTGTAATCAAACTACAGGTCGCAATTTCGAAGATAATTCAATGAAATTTGGTACATATTGTCCCAGGGACGAAGCCTATTGAAAATGGTTAAGATCGGTCCATTATTTCACCTAGCCCCCATACAACTGAACCCCTCGAATAGGGCGTTTAAAACTTGTAATAAAACTACAGGTCGCAATTTTGGAGATAATTCAATGAAATTTGGCACATGATCTTTTATGGTACCGTAGATGAAGCCTGTTGAAAACGGTTTACATCGGACCCTAGCCCCTATGAAAAGCCCCCATCAAAATTTCACTTAAATGTCCACAATTTTATTCAACAATAAACGGCTTAAGTATGTATATTTAAGGCAAGGTACATTTCAACTTAAATGCTTTATTATGGCAACTAAATCACATTATATTTTTGTCAAAGGTGTAGGGTATTATATGGTCGGTCTCGCCCGACTATAATTTCTTACTTGTTTTTTTTGCTGTTGTTTGAATTTTAGTAAACATTATTTTCGTCTGCTATTTTCGTTACAGCTAATCAATTTTTACAATTATTTGTTTTTCGGAACATGAAACACAGATTTATTTTAAGGTAAACTCATATTTATTATATACATACGAACTTAAGTATACATATGTGTATGAACATTAGGGTGTACCGTGGACCACTTTTTTGGAGGAATACCTCTCAAACGATATGTGTTAATGAAAAGGTTCCCTACCTTGATCTCAGTAAAAGATGTTAAAAAATGTCTGCAATTTTTTTCAAAATGGGTCTTAAAAATTCCGTACTTTTAAGCTTTTATCGGGGAAGTTACTTACATTTTTAGTTAGTGTATTTCGGGTTCGCAAAACGACAGATTTTCGATAGCTAGGAACTGTGGCCCCTTTCCAAAAAAACAAGTAAACACTCTTACTTGTCTATGACGAATCTTACATACCCACCATAAAACCGTGTGCGTAAATAGAATGTTCCTCCATAAACACAAGGTTGATATTTGAATAGGGCTTAAGCCAATTATGGGCACATCCCTTTTGGATTAATTTTTAAAAACAAAATATTTTTGTCCAACTTTTAAACCATTGTAGGCCGCTTGTAGTAAAATTTGGTAGATAGATTTCGGTTCGTATAACACTTATTTCATTCGAATTTCATCGCTGTACATGATTTTTTAGTTCAGTCAAGAGTATTTATATCGAATTTCATTGTTGTACTTGCATTTTTATGCCAGTAAAAAGCGTTAAAGTAATTTTCATATAACATTTTTTTTATTTTCCTCTTGTTCAGTACATTAATATGCATCGATTGTGTGTTATTCATACATAAAATTCTTCAAAAGACTGTTCCTCGGGACACTCTAATGTACATAAGTATCTATGTATGTCTATACATATGTATGTATGTTATTTATCTACTAATTAAGTTTGAACACCTGATAACTGATTAATGATGCATTTTACCAAATTATCTACATATTAAATAAATACGAGTTTAATGAAAACTTTCTGCTATTGGCAATATACAAAGGAGTAAGGAATGTGTTTCAATTCCCAGCAAAACTTTAACTTAACAAAATACTTTTTAATGGTTGTTACATACCGTCTGCATGTAAGGGAACGAAGCTATTTTCTCCCTTACAAACCTGCTTCGATAAGGCATGATTTTTATATAGCGAATTCCCACTTGGAAGCATTCCCACTAGTAAGCTTAAATATTATTTAAATATTTCACTTACAATCTGCTTCTCTGTAAGGGATAGTAGTAAGCTTTTCATTTTTTCAGCTTACATTATAAAATTACTCCTATCATTGGTATTCCCTTATTTCCTGCTTCTCAGTAAGGCTTAATAGTAAGCGAATACAGATGCAGTTACTTCCCTTTTTAGCTTCCTAAAGTCTAAAAATTTTTTACTGGGTCATTACTTTTCAATTTGAGATTTTACTGGGTTAGTTTGTTGTAAAAGGTTTTAAATATTAAATACATTTCATCCCTTTGCTAAAAAATTTTAGGTTATTGTTAATAGACAGCTTTAAAAAAATAGAGATTAAGGTATAAAAAACAAAATGGAAAAATATATAACTGATAAATGCCATAAATTTTTTATTTTGTACACGTTGTCCCAAGAAATGGTTTAAAATGCATTCTTATTTTAAAGGTAAAAGTTTTGAGACAAAAAGGAAAAAAGGCAAGTTTATCAAATTGGGTTCTATTAAATTATTACACTTGAACGGTTGATAAGAGATAAGAAAGGATAGACAAGACAGTTTTAATGGTATACGTCTAATTAATTATGAAAAAATATCGTTTTTTTTATTCAAACTTATTTAAATTTTTAATTAAATTCTATATTGCAAATAAATTTATTATTTAGTATGGTTTAGTAGAATTATTAAAAAAATCTTAAGATATAACTTAAAGGTTTTTTATAGATTACCATATAATCTGCATTGTTCAGCTATACCCAGCAAAAAAAAAAGAACTTCCAAAGAGGCGAAAAAGAAGTAGAATTTACTCCCTGGAAGTACTGAAAAAGACCTGAAGAAGTGATGATTTTAACACAGGCTTGTCATAAGAGGGATGTCCTTTTTATTTGATTCCAAATTCACTGAAATCTTCACCAAATTCAATTTTGAAGTCATTCTCAAGAAGTAATTTTAATGCTGGTAATAGAAACATTTAATACAAAAGCCAAAATATAACATATTTTATCTCCTAAAAATTTAAGAACAAAAAATATATCTTCAACATTAAAAAATATAATTATTTGCAATTAGTGCTACTTTTGAAGTGGTTCTAAATGTTATCCTTTTGGA
This sequence comes from Lucilia sericata, assembly GCF_015586225.1. Classification (NCBI taxonomy): domain Eukaryota; kingdom Metazoa; phylum Arthropoda; class Insecta; order Diptera; family Calliphoridae; genus Lucilia; species Lucilia sericata. The sequence goes on from NW_023994166.1 coordinate 593,061, forward strand.
AGTACTTCGTTTTATTTTTCCTGGATACTTTCTTACTTGTTTTACTTACACTAGCACTTGTATACTTATCAAACTTGTTTTATATCTTTTATGAAATCAAGAAGGAATAAAAAAACATTGTCTCAAAATGACGACATTCTTAGGGTGGGTGGAAATATAAAAACAACCAAAATAACCCTCTTATTAGTAGAAAAACTGATTAAAGTTTTCTGAAGATAAACATAATACTCATACTACTTAATATACAAAAAATATATAACCTTAAAGGTGATTGACATATAGTGTCTAATGAAGATAGTTTTCTTCTAATTTTGGTTTTCATTTATCTCAAACCGATAATATGTATGTGCGTGGGAAAAACATTTGTGAAAAGTCACGGCTACTGTGTTTACTTTGGGTGTTTAACTTTAGTTTAACTATCTCACACATATTAAGGAAAACACATTGTTATAATAATAGTTGACAAATACCTAAAGTAAATATAAAGTTTAGTAACAAAATAAACATCTTGTAGATACAAAAGTTTAAAGTAGCTTAACAAAATGTGTTAGTTTAAACAGTTATGACTTATTTTATGCAATTATTGCATGTTAAAGTAAATAAGTATTTTTTGTAATAATTCTTAAACTGAAATAAATATTGACTTTTAAAAATGTCCCAGCAAAATCTAACATTAAATTAAAATCTTTACAACTACTTTTCACTACTATATCATTGACATTGAAAAGTACAAAGCGTTATTAAGTTTTTGCTGGGATACAGTAATGTCTGTCATATGTGTAACAAATCTATTTACTTATGATTTAATATTTAAATGTAGAAATGAAAATACATAAATTTATTTTATCTCTTAAATGTTACAAAGTCATGTTGGTTAAAGTTTTCTCTTGACCATATTCACCTAATGTCTATTTGGTTGTAGTACAGATTCCCATACATGTGATATGTTTGCTTTTATAATTTAAACATATTTATAAGTTGTCATGTAATAACTTTATTATATGTATTTTTGCATTAAATCATGTCACATAAACATAAAATGTTAACATCTATTACATATAAATACACATGTAGTATATTTGAACATATGTATACCCAATAAACATCGATTCAAACCTGTGAATATTTTTGAAAATTTTCTTAACTAAATAATGTACTTTCCAAATTGTTTTCAAATTTTAAAGTTTAGCCTTTGAAATAAACATGATAATTTCAAAAAACGTTTAAAAAAATATAATGTGTGATATTTATAAAATTTTCAAAGTTTTGTTTTAATTGAACTTAGAAAAGTTTCTTTCAAAAAATAAATTATTTTAGAAAAATAAAAACAAAACATTTTTTCTACAGCAAGGGAGCGAAAAAACGTTAAATATAGGAGAAATAATCGGAGATATGAAAGAAAAATATGCTAAAATAAATGTATGAATGTTTTATTTTCAGGTGATGTAAAAAAATATATGAATTTTGCAATAGTTAGCATTATAATTAGGGTTTGAAATATGTATGAAAATAATAATAAAGAATACTTGAAATACGTTTGAAAATTTTTTTAGTTTCAAGCTTACCTCTAGCCTTTTTTTAAATTTGAAATACATTTGAAAAATACGTTTGATTTCTAACTGCCTTTTTGTTTGAGAAGGCCATAATTTTCCATTTGAAAACAAAAATTTTCAAATTTGTTCTCAAAGGCTATGTATGAAATTTGAATAGGTTTTCAAATACATATTTACATCATTTCAAAGGTTTTTGCTTATTGGGTACTAAACATGCATACATATGTATGTATTTATGTACATATATGTATGTATGTACATTAGACCGACTCACCAAACATATCAATATACAGTAAGGGTTTAAAATTTTAAAATTTACTTACACAATAGTATATTAAGTAATTATTTGAACAAAATGATGTCATTGGAGGCAAGTACTTACCACAAACGCTTACAAGTAATTAGAAAAAATTGTAGTTTTAAATCGCAAAAACGTATACACATTCTATAGTCCTGAAGATAAGCAATGAATTAGAAAGTATTTATATAACACATTATTAATAACACGTTATTATACTGCTTCTATGTAATCAGGTCCATACGTAGTAGTCACTGAAAAGTATGTATATTAATAAGTGGTTACAAATGAAGGTCATTAACAAGTTTTTGCTGGAAACCCTATCAAATATTGTCAAAAATACGAATAACATATCAAAACACAAAGAAAACAAGTACGGATGTATAGTAGAGTGTCCTTTTTAAGAATCTCATGTAGGAATATCTCTCAATCGATGTGTGTTAATGTACCGAATATGAGGAAAGTAATAAAATATTTTTTTGAAAGGGGCCTCATTAGGGATCATTGATTGAAAATCTCAATCACAGTACAATATGTTAAAAGAAGTCTGCAATCTTTTCGATATGGGTATCAAAACTTCCATTATTCCACGGGACATCTTAATGTAAGTCGGGCATAGTTATGGGTTTAACAATTTATTGACCAAAAAGAGATTTTGTGGGTCAAACAAGGACCGATCCTCATACATTTTGGTACTTTACATAGAAGTTATATATGCAGAATGTCTTCTGACTGGCTGTCTGCCTATGTAATGCTGCGCAAGTTGCAGGTCGCAATTTTCAAGATATTTTGATGAAATTTGGCATATTAGCTTTTTGAGCCAATGTCGGTCCATTATTTCAACTAGCCCCCATATAATTAGACCCCTTGGAAATAGCATCAGAGCTAGTAATTATGTTAAATATACCAGTATCTGTACAAAAATAGGCCGAGCTACATCTTTATAAGCCTGAATGGTTTTGCTAACTTTTGAAATAACTTAAACGTATATTTTCCATATATATCGTGGACCATACCCGACTGTACTTTTCTACTAGTTTTATTTGTTTTTATTAGAGTCATGGTTGGAAGATTTGTAAGATAACTTAAAATGGACCATTGATCAAATTCGTCCAGCACAAGAACTGGTATCTCTGAAATCGAAATATTTTGGGAATCATTATAAAACAAGGCAAGGCAAATTTTGGGAGTGTAAAAAAACATTATTTTGGCTTCATAACAGGATGAGTCGGTCTAATATTCATATTTAGATATTATTACAAACTTATGTCTATAAAAAATAAGTTATTTGCAAAAAACAGGTTGAGAAAAATTATTTCACACAATTTAGAAACACAAAATAAATTTAATAGTATTTTCAGTTTTAAAAGTGACATCTAAGTGATTTTTTTAAGTTTTAATTAAATTTACTAAACAATATCCTATTTGTTTGATTTATTATCTTTCACCCTGTTTAATTAAACACACATGCATGCGTAAGTGAACATGCGTTTATATTGCGAATATTTGTTTATTTACTGAAGCAAACAAACAAACAAACAAACGTACATCATATATTTAATATTATAAAACCCCTAATAGTCACGTTTAAAATACCAAGTCATAATATCTTTGATAAAAATTGTTTTAATAATGTCATACTCGTACAAATTGTTTGTTCAGTCGTCGGTAAGTTTGTCTATTTTTCTAGTTATTTGTATAGACAACAGCTACAATGGCAAAACATCCTTTAGATAAATATCATCTCATAAACACGCATATTTACAAAATGAACAACAACAACAACAAAAATACACACTACAAAAAAAGAAATAAAGATTTATTTATTTGACGAACCTAAAGTCAACACAACTAATGATTCAACATGTTAAAGGTTTAGACATTTCTAACGAAACGTTTTTTTATGCTTTTGCCATTGGGTGTTAGAATGTGAAAAAATTTTAAAATGAAAATAAAATGTTTAAAATAAATAAATTATTAGAAATTTGTAAAACATTAAAGGTCACTTTAATAGTCCAAGAGAGAATTAAATTTTATGTTTCACTGAATTTTGTATTAAGTAATATAACATTTTTCGGACACATTTAGGTAAATACTAAGGTATTTTATATTTTTATTTTATTTTTTAGATGAATGTACCAAATCATAGTAGTTTGTACGTATGTAAGTGTGTTTAAATCAATTTATAATAAATAATACATTTTGATTTAAATAAACTATGTAAATGATCACTTATACTGAGCTTTTTACGTCTGTCTGTTGAAATCAATATAAATAGAACGGAAGGATCTAGAAGAATGAAAAATTTCATAAATTTTGTCCATTATAAAGTCTGTAGTTTAGTTTATTGTCAATAGTCTGGACTATAGTCTGTACAATAGTCTGTACTATAGTCTAGTCTATAGTATAGTCTAAAGACTAGTCTATAGACTAATCTATAGTCTATTCTTAAGACTAGTCTATAGACTGGTCTATAGATTGGTCTATAGTCTAGTCTATAGACTAAATTTTGTCCATTATAAAGTCTGTAGTTTAGTTTATTGTCAGTAGTCTGTATTATAGTCTGTACTATAGTGTAGTCTAAAGACTATTCAATATATAGTCTAGTCTATAGTCTAGACTATATATAGTCTAGACTATAGTCCAGTCTGGAAAATACTTTAGTATATAGACTATATTCTAGACTACATTCTAGTGCATAGCCTAGAGTATAGTCTAGTTTATAGTATGGACTATAGTCTAGTCTATAGTCTCAACTATAATCTAGAGTATAGTCTAGTCTATAGTCTAGTCTGGACTATAGTCTAGTCTATAGTCTGGACTATAGTCTAGTCTATAGTCTGGTCTACATTCTACATTAGTCTATAGTCTGGACTACATTCTAGTCTATAGTCTGGACTATAGTCTAGTCAAGTCTATAGTCTGGACTATAGTCTAGTCAAGTCTATAGTCTGGACTATAGTGCGGACTATAGTGTAGTCTATAGAGCGGACTATAGTCTGGAATATAGTCTAGTCTATAGTTTGGACTAGAGTCAAGTCTATACTATGGACTATGGTCTAGTCTTTAGTCGGGACTATGGTCTAGTTTATAGTCTACTCTATGGTCTGCACTGTAGTGCAGTCTATAGTCTGGAGACTACAGTATAGAGTATAACTGGATTATAGTCAAAAATATAGTGTTGTCTATATTCTGAACTATAGGTTATATTAATCCGATTTTTCCTAGCCCTCTGGTATAATGTATAAACAGTCCTAACTGGCTTATAAATGACATTATGAACATATACTATGTAATTTAATAAGAACTAAAATCTTTGTATTAAATCGGTACAGAATTGATTCTACAACTCAAATGAATTTTACGTTCATTATTGACTTAAAATAACATATTTAGTAATAACATTTTACACAAACATGATTTATAAGAATTGAAATATGAAGATCGGTCCATCAAGGACCATGCCCCTTATATAACCTCACTTTCAGAAAATCAGTTTACTGTCAAAAATTTGCTATTGTCAAGATTTGTTTTTAAAAATTAATCATCTTTTAAATTCGGAAAAACTTGGTTCACAATTGACTACAGCCCTATTCCCAAAATTCCCCTGGTGTTCATATAACATCGGCGATATATAATAATTAAATTCAGCATAAGTCTAAGTAATCAGTAAAGCGTTGTAGCAAAAAACAAAAGGATGGATGGCCCATATATAGGACCACTTTCCGAAATTCAGTTTAATTGTTTCACACTATGCGGATCTAAAACTAGTAGTAGATATATTTAAGATTTTTGTTGAGTTTCTTATATTGGAAATTTACAAAAAATAATTTCTAAATGTTTATTAAAATAGCAAATAATCTCAGAAGAGATTACTTCCATTAAGTAAAATAACTAGTCCCCAAAGAGAAATTCAATACAAATTTCAAACGGACTTTACTACTATAATTTGCTAAGGCACAGTAAAGTGATAACTAAATCGACAATTTGGTATATATACTTTAAAACTAAATGTAGCACTAATCTAGCAAATATAGAAAGAAAATAATATTTTAAGAAGCATTAAATAACTATTTTACAAAAAATATATTTTCTATTCCAATCACCAAGATTTTACTGTACATAGCTTTTATTTTCTTTCAAACAAGTTGACAAAGTTATACAAAAATTTCTTATGAAAATTGTTTTAAAATTACTTTATATAAATAATGTAAAAATAAAGTTTGCCGAGACCAAAACCACAACAAACTTAATGGTATATAATTTGTTAAGGCACAAATTAGAAAGAAAAAAAAAACGTATTTTTTTACATAAGAAAACAATAAACTAAAGTTCTTGCTTTAACTTTTTTGTATATGATCAAAAATGCCAAGGAGAGGCGTTTGTTGTTGCAAATAAACTTTTTAATTTTATGATAAGTATATATACCCAGCAAAAACTTGTGTAATGACTTGTACTTAGGCATCAACTTAATTTTCAATGACTGCTACATGTCATCTGCATATCGTTTAAGTACTTTAATAATAACTTATCTATACAATTGTACAGTGTGTTACACCAACACAAAATAAATTGTATTTGTATGTGTGAAAACCACCCAGCAGTTCGGGCGGACAGTCCCGAACTCCCTATTTAGCCTACCACATAGGGTTACCTCTAGCCACCGACTGTCCAGGTGACTAGCTATTTTAACATGTGCTTGTCCTACGAGGAAGTCAATTGTCATCCCATAGGCTACAAAGGGACAGACAAGTGTTTTTTAAGTGTCCCCTCTCTCGCTTACAAAGGGGACACTAAAGTGACGATTACCTTCACCCTCGTTTACAAAGAGTACATCCGTGACGAAAGACGAATTAGAGCCCACCAGGTGGTTTAACATAAGTGGAAATCACTGTCTTTTTCCTATGCTTTGACTCTTTGTCGAACTGCAGGGCATTAGTGGAAGCACAATAATGTAAGTTAGTAAGAGGTGTTATGAATACGACAGCTCACTAAAGTAAGACAAAACAACTTTTAAAATCTCTTTTTGTAATGACTTATTTAAGTACTTATTTGTAAGCGAGTATGGTACGTACTTGCTCCCAATGATGACACGTTGTTAAAATGCCACAATGCAACTAGTAAAGAGTAGTTTAAAGAGCTTTTTAACATATTTCTTTTCAACTTAATTTTTTGCTGGGTACATGCATACTTATAAACAAACTACAAAAATAAAAAACTAATAAGACTCATAATAATTGTCTACGAAATCCTCCATTACATTCTGTAATCATATTTAATGTTATTAAATGATAAAATTAAACAGATAAACTTCAGAATGGATTGAAATGAAATCCCTTGCATATTTTGGTGTTACCATAAGTATGCTCGTGCATATTTAACGCATTTGCGAGTACGCAAAAAAATATATATCAGATCAAGTACATCTGCATGCGAGAATTTTTTTTGTAAATTTTTCTTAAATGGAATTGAAATACCCAGCTATAGAGGAAGATATATGCATATGATGCTCAATCGTTTAAATATTAGGACGTTTCTTTATCTTTATGTTGTGTGATGATTTTACTGGCAGTTGCTAGTCACTAAAAAATCATGAGTTTCCTCCGTTGCTTATAGTTTTTTTCGTCCATTCTTTAGTTAATTACATTGTATATTTGTTTCTGTTGTTGTATCTTTCGTGATTTGTTGTATGTATGTTCTTTTTTTATTTTTTGTTTATATCAATGTTTTTTTCCCAACTCTTGAATGAATGAACGAATGACTCTTCAAATCACAGTGAAATGATGCTTGTTGCAGTTTAACTGACAGATGACAAACGAAAGTGTATCCATAGAACAGAATATCGCCAGTTTAAAGTGGAATTGCATGCCTTTTTTTCTGCTCTCGTTTGCAGAGTATTTGGTTGGTTGTTTTATTATTTATTTGTTTATGTATTGCAGGCAGAAATTCTGGCAACTATAATATAAATTCACAAATTGTTTACAGGGTGAAGAGAAATTATGGAAACAACTTTTTTTTGTCAAAAATTATTTACGTTCACATGACAGACTGAGGAAATCTGAGCAAAAAAATTCTTATGAAAGATTTCTATTTCTTGTCCCATTTAATGAAAGAACATTATAACTCAATATTTTACTAAAATAATTTTAGATGTTTTTTCTAATACTCTATAATCCTAACAATTATCCAAATAATTATAAACTTTTTTACACATTGTCATTTCCGCAAATTCAAAGTTTTGACTTAACAAATTATTGCTGAATGTTAATATGCATCTTGCTTGCTTGTCTCCCTGTAAATATATGAATATAAAAATTACATTTATACGTACGCTTCATATCATACTAATCAGTATCTGACAGCAAATACTTACGAACAAATAATTAATATGTTTTATGCACTTTTTTTAATGTAATTTTCATTCCATTTCATAATTTCCTTTTACAATTCAGTTTCATTTGTTATTCGTTTTTCTCCTTTCTGCTGCATTAATGTTAATTAGTATTGTTGTTAAAAATTAAATGAGTTGAAGAAAATCTTATTAAAACGATACATATTCACTTTAAGTGTTGGGGAGAAAAGAAAATTGGCTTGAGTATACTGTAAACTGTTATAAAATTACATGGAGAAATTTTAATAAGTAGGTGGGAGTTGGGTTGCGGAATTCTTTAATATAGAATTAGTAGCAGTGTCATTTTATCCTTCTTTGTTAGCTTTGCATTAGATATATGTAAAATTTTAAATCTGTGACATTTTTTTCAAACCCTTGTTAAATTCGGTGTGTACATTTACACCTGGTAATTCTATGCCTTGTTACTTTATTTTGTCCTAAGCAGATATTTGTTTATTTTAAAATAATAAATATTTGCCTAAAACTAAATTTATTTTTATTTAACATACATATGTATGCTTGTTCATAAGTATGTATGTTTGAGTAAGGTTAAATTTAGTTATGTATTTGACAGATTTAAAAAGATTAAAGGGGTTTTCTGTGAAAAATGTGTCAAGGTAGAAACAGGTTGTAAGGAAATAACAGCGTCTTGATAGTGGTTTTAATTGAAAAAAATGGATATCCTAGTAAAATTAAATTTTTCACGTGAAAAGATGATTGTTATTGAAAGAATGATTTTGTGGTAAAGGTATTTTCCAGGGATGTACACAACATACCTAAACTTCTAACTAACTAACTAACTAACTAACTAACTAACTAACTAACTAACTAACTAACTAACTAACTAACTAACTAACTAACTAACTAACTAACTAACTAACTAACTAACTAACTAACTAACTAACTAACTAACTAACTAACTAACTAACTAACTAACTAACTAACTAACTAACTAACTAACTAACTAACTAACTAACTAACTAACTAACTAACTAACTAACTAACTAACTAACTAACTAACTAACTAACTAACTAACTAACTAACTAACTAACTAACTAACTAACTAACTAACTAACTAACTAACTAACTAACTAACTAACTAACTAACTAACTAACTAACTAACTAACTAACTAACTAACTAACTAACTACTAACTAACTAACTAACTAACTAACTAACTAACTAACTAACTAACTAACTAACTAACTAACTAACTAACTAACTAACTAACTAACTAACTAACTAACTAACTAACTACTAACTAACTAACTAACTAACTAACTAACTAACTAACTAACTAACTAACTAACTAACTAACTAACTACTAACTAACTAACTAACTAACTAACTAACTAACTAACTACTAACTAACTAACTAACTAACTAACTAACTAACTAACTAACTAACTACTAACTAACTAACTAACTAACTAACTAACTAACTAACTAACTAACTAACTACTAACTAACTAACTAACTAACTAACTAACTAACTAACTAACTAACTAACTAACTAACTAACTAACTAACTAACTAACTAACTAACTAACTAACTACTAACTAACTAACTAACTAACTAACTAACTAACTAACTAACTACTAACTAACTAACTAACTAACTAACTAACTAACTAACTAACTAACTAACTAACTAACTAACTACTACTAACTAACTAACTAACTAACTACTAACTAACTACTAACTAACTAACTAACTAACTAACTAACTAACTAACTAACTACTAACTAACTAACTAACTAACTAACTAACTAACTAACTAACTAACTAACTAACTAACTAACTACTAACTAACTACTACTACTAACTAACTAACTAACTACTAACTAACTAACTACTAACTAACTAACTACTAACTAACTAACTAACTAACTAACTAACTAACTAACTAACTAACTAACTAACTAACTAACTACTAACTAACTAACTAACTAACTAACTAACTAACTAACTAACTAACTAACTACTAACTAACTAACTAACTAACTAACTAACTACTAACTAACTAACTAACTAACTAACTAACTAACTAACTAACTAACTAACTAACTACTAACTAACTAACTAACTAACTAACTACTAACTAACTAACTAACTAACTAACTAACTAACTAACTAACTAACTAACTAACTAACTAACTAACTAACTAACTAACTAACTAACTAACTAACTAACTAACTAACTAACTAACTAACTAACTAACTAACTAACTAACTAACTAACTAACTAACTAACTAACTAACTAACTAACTAACTAACTAACTAACTAACTAACTAACTACTAACTAACTAACTAACTAACTAACTAACTAACTAACTAACTAACTAACTAACTACTAACTAACTAACTAACTAACTAACTAACTAACTAACTACTAACTAACTAACTAACTAACTAACTAACTAACTAACTAACTACTAACTAACTAACTAACTAACTAACTAACTAACTAACTAACTAACTAACTAACTACTAACTAACTAACTAATACTAACTAACTAACTAACTAACTAACTAACTAACTAACTAACTAACTAACTAACTACTAACTAACTAACTAACTAACTAACTAACTAACTAACTAACCTAACTAACTAACTAACTAACTACTACTAACTAACTAACTAACTAACTAACTAACTAACTAACTACTAACTAACTAACTAACTAACTAACTAACTAACTACTAACTAACTACTAACTAACTAACTACTAACTAACTAACACTAACTAACTAACTAACTAACTAACTAACTAACTAACTAACTAACTAACTAACTAACTAACTAACTAACTAACTACTAACTAACTAACTAACTAACTAACTAACTAACTAACTAACTACTACTAACTAACTAACTAACTAACTAACTAACTAACTAACTAACTACTAACTAACTAACTAACTAACTAACTAACTAACTAACTAACTAACTAACTAACTAACTAACTAACTAACTAACTAACTAACTAACTAACTAACTAACTAACTAACTAACTAACTAACTAACTAACTAACTACTAACTAACTAACTAACTAACTAACTAACTAACTAACTAACTAACTAACTAACTAACTAACTAACTAACTAACTAACTAACTAACTACTAACTAACTAACTAACTAACTAACTAACTAACTAACTAACTAACTAACTAACTAACTAACTAACTAACTAACTAACTAACTAACTAACTAACTAACTAACTACTAACTAACTAACTAACTAACTAACTAACTAACTAACTAACTAACTAACTAACTAACTAACTAACTAACTAACTAACTACTAACTAACTAACTAACTAACTAACTAACTAACTAACTAACTAACTAACTAACTAACTAACTAACTAACTAACTAACTAACTAACTAACTAACTAACTAACTAACTTATTGTAGGGCATGATCACTCACCAAAGATTATGATGCTTTTCACAAAAAATCCAATAAAATTATATGATATTCCCATTTAATGTAGAGAAAGGAAAAACAAATTTATTTCTTCATATTTCACAACAAACATAAAAGGATTCAGCAAATTATAAAAACTCCTTAAAAAAGACTTTTTTATGATTTATTTACCAACATTTGAATGTGTCTATTTGTGTGACTGTGCAATGACAAAAAGTTATGACAACATGTAAACAGTTAACGTGTTCAAGAGCAGTTATCGTTTCAACATTTGAAATACATATGTATGTGTATTTTTAAATTTGTTTCAAGAAAACAAAAAAGAGAAAAATCAACTTGATGAAATATTTTAAAATAGAATGCTTAAACACAAAACCGACATACATACATGCAAATATTTAAACATTTCCATACATGCCTTTTAAAAAAAACTGATTGTGTGAGTTTTCCACAGTTAAGCACGTGCAGTTGGTTTGTTGTTTGCAAATAAAAAAAAAAAATTACACAAAATACTAGTACTTTCAAAAACCAGTAAGACTTTAAGTAGGGTGATGCCACAACATACAAATGAACTCATAAAATGTTATTTTTTCATTCATGAAAAATGAAAGATTGATTGTATTTTTTTATGTGTTTATGTTTTTTTTTACAGACAACCATCAGATCGTAAAAAGGAACATATCAAACGTCCTATGAATGCGTTTATGGTATGGGCTCAAGCAGCTAGACGTGTTATGTCCCAACAACATCCACATTTACAAAATTCCGAGTTAAGCAAATCTCTAGGAAAATTATGGAAGTAAGTACATTAAATAAATATTACAAGTATTTTATGTTTATGTTTAAAAGCATGTAAATAATAAATTGATAAAAATATACATTTTTATTTATGAAATAGCATAAAGGGAAAATTACTTTTTTTTTAACATAAATTAGAAAATATTTTCATTTGAGTAGAAATTATAAAAAAGAATAAAAAAAAATTCGTTAATTTAGAGACTGGAATATGTAATTTAAGTGGCTCCGAAAATGTCTTTGTTTAGTTATTCATTATTTTGTTTTTTTTTTACATATTAAATGTTAGAAATGTTCATTTCAGTCCCTGTCATAGGGTATTATTAATCATAATTTTAATTAATTGCAAGAACATGTTAAACATCATAAAACAAATTTTTATTTTTCTTTGTATTAAAGTCAGAAAAATATAAAACAAATTTTTTATTTCGTTTACATTTTATTTAATGTATTTTTTTGTTTTGTTTGCGACAATTAAGTATAAAAAACAAATTTTATGGTTCATAGAAATGCCAGCTTGATAAGAAAAAATTAACATATCGCTGTGTGATTTAGTGTTAGACTGTCTCTAAAATTTAAATGAAAAAATAAATAATATAAATATTTCACATCATTTTTTATTGATGAATATTTGAAATAACACAACTGGACTGGTGATAAGACATTCAAATATTTATTACAGTTCCAGTGGTGTTCATTTGTTTTATAAGTATTTCTTTGAAGATCAATTAAATATAAAATATTAAAAATTTTTTAAAAAAATAAACAAATCAATAATATACTTACAATTAATATAATTTTACATTTTTAATCTATTAAAATATACATATTTTTCAATTTAATTAAACAAAAATATTTGCATTTTTACAAGCATACTTATGGATGTATATAAATTATATGCACATATACACATACATACATATGTAATCAATTTTAAATGGAAAGAAATATTTATTTATTTATTTATTTTACAATAAAATAAATTAAAATAAATATGTTAATAATTGGAAAAGAAAATATTAATTAATTACTCAAGGCAACTGAGCATAAATAAGAAATTATTATCGGATAGGAATATAAGCTTGATACATAGCTAGATATCGATCCTCATGCTTTTTAAACAATATTCAATTAATCTATTAAAACCACTCTACTAAAAACCATCCCTAACAATAAACAAGTAAGAAATTATAGTCGGGCGAGGCCGACCATATAATACCCTACGCCTTTGACAAAAATATAATGTGATTTGTTTGCCATAATAAAGCATTTAAATTGAATTGTACCTTGCCTCAGATATACATACTTAAGCCGTTTATTGTTGAATAAAATTGTGGACATTTAAGTGAAATTTTGATGGGGGCTTTTCATAGGGGCTAGGGTCATATGGGGACCTATTATTATGGAATTTCTGAGCTTTTTTTTTCGAGATATGAGTATATTAAACATAATTATGAACTTAAAAGCCCTATTCGGTTGTTCAGTTGTATGGGGGCTAGGTGAAATAATGGACCGATGTTAACCATTTTCAATAGACTTCGTCTACGGTACTATAAACGATCATGTGCCAAATTTCATAGAATTATCTCCAAAATTGCGACTTGTAGTTTGATTACAAGGTTTACAAGCCCTATTGGGGGGTTCAGTTGTATGGGGGCTAGGTGAAATAATGGAACGATCTTAACCATTTTCAATAGGCTTCGTCCCTGAGACAATAGAAGATCATGTACCAAATTTCACTGAAACATCTTCAAAATTGCGACCTGTAGTTTGATTACAAGGTTTACATGGATGGACGGACGGACAGACGGACGGACATAGCTAAATCGACTCAGAAAATGATTCTGAGCCGATTTATACTTTAAGCTGGGTATAGGACCAATATTATTGTGCGTTACAAACATCAGCACAAACCCAATATACCCTCCCCACTAAAGTGGTGTAGGGTATAAAAAAAGTTTAAAAATTTCTGTGCATTTCAATTAAAGTTCTTGCCCACAACTAAATGGTTTTTAACTTATATATCTTCTGTTTTTTTGTTTCTTTAACACTCTTTGTAGAAACCTTAAGGATTCCGATAAACAACCATTTATGGATGTAGCTGAAAAATTACGAAAAACACATAAACAAGAGCATCCAGACTACAAATATCAACCAAGAAGAAAGAAAGGACGTTCACTAGCAGTCAGTGCAGTACAATGTGGTGATGGCTTCAATGCAGCCGTAACAGCAGCTGCAATGATGACTTTGACCAACAGCAAAAATAACAATGGCAACAGCAACAATAATGGGATAGTTGAAGTTAAGACCAACAATGGACACAATAGAAAAACAACAAACACACAGTTGTCTACTAGACTAAATGGCAAAAGTAATAATGGCAACAAACGGGGCCGTGAACCGGCTTCAACAGCTTCAGCAACAACAACAGAACAAGTAACTGGTAAATCAGTGTACGATAGCATGATGGATATAAATGAAACTGTAAAGAATGCGTGTAAAACAGCGGGGTTATTGGCTCAAGGACATTCTTTGGCCAATGGCATGGTGATGGGTGATGAGACAGCTGATTTTATGTTCAATCGTTACGACTATACAAAACGTTTGGATAGTCCATGTTCAACTACCAGCTCTTTGCAATCTTGTGGCACTATGGGAAATGAAACGCAGCAACCACTAACACCTCCAGCAACACCATATACACGTGCTGGCAGCCATCAGCAGCAACATTTGCAACGCACCATGATGGTTCCACAAACAAATGAAACTGGTAACTTAAACGAATATAATTTACTTAATATTGAAGGACGTGAATTCATTTCCTTGGACGATTGTTCCTTTGGTGGCGGTGGTAGTGGAATCATGAATACCAATGGTGAATTAACAGAAAATCAAAACCAATTACCACCATATGCTCTACAATTCTATATGAATCGTTCCTCGTACGAACAACAAAATTCACTGGAATATCAAAACTACAATAACAATAATATTGTTAGTGGCACTGGTTTGCCGGAGTATTCAACATATCGTCGCTCTGATTGTGCATCATCTCCCACGATACACACCATTGAACCGTTAAATTATTTTAACATATCTTCACCGCAAACGAAACCTCCCAACCTCATGTCTACAGCTTCTCTGAAATCAACTACAGCGAATGGTAGTAATTATGTGGCGCCATATGCTGCAATTACAAATACTATCCCCCCAACGACCGTGCCAAATGAAGATGTTGAAGTTAATATCGAACAATACTTTATAGATCACTTAATGCCAATGGAGCCCAACAATGCCTCTCTACATACCGCTGCAACAATGTCCACCTCTTTAACTACATCTTCCTCATGCCATTCGCCCCCTCAGAGAAGCCAAAAAGAAGAAACATCTGGCTTGTTGATTGCTAATAACAATTCTACGAAATCTTTGTTATATGCAAAAATACCCACAGAATCAGAAATGCTGCAAGCTGCCGTTAGCAATACAGCTACAACGCCAATCACCCTAAGCTGTTTACCAACACCCTCAAACTCTTCTACATCCTGTTCATCGTCGACAACTCCTTCATCGTTGGCATCACCACAAAAACTTCCAACATCACCTACGTTGAAGACTTGTGAAACGACTTCATTTAATACACATGTACATGCCACTGACAACTTGAATTGTTTTTATGTGCCTCAAGAACACACACCGAACGCAATATCTTTGACAACAACCGCAACAACTACAGCAGCATCCACCTTGACGGAAAACATTGAATTACAACAACATCAACAACCACCACCACAACCTGAGTATTCGTTGTACAGCAATGATGATCATCATCAGCAGCCACATTCCAATAATCATCATGCTTTCTCCACACAAAATTCAATTGTGTCCGCCCATCTTCAACAGCAGCAACATCATCATCAGCAGCAGCACCCACAACATCTGCTCTGGAATGGTTATAATGTACAATAAAAGTCACTTAGTTATAATTAGTTTTAAATTTACATACTTACATACTTTTAAATACTATTATCTTTTTTACATTTTCATTTACGTACTTTTATGTACTTAGTACACACATATGTGTGTATTTATCCGCATATATTTATTTAGTATGTATTTGTATATTTATTTAGAAATTGTCTTTTATTATTATTGCTTATGTATTTATGAATTCTATATATAAAAAAGTAAATAGTACGAGTATCAATATTTGTATCAATTTGTTTTAATTAGATTTGACTGTAAATGCTAAAAAGTACCATTACAATATTGAAAAAAATACTTAGGGAGGTAACAAATTCGTGTAAAAATATTATTTTTGTTGTTGTTATATCTTATTTCGATCCATTTTACGTTAAGATTGCTATTTTCAATATCCCAATATCAAATGTTAACTGATTTATACCCTTTACATTCGTGAGAAGGGTAGGTATACTTAAGTTTGTCATTGAGTTCATAATTTCGACTCTAAAAGGTACATTAGGGTTTAACCAAAATTATGCCCTATTACTTACTACGTGGTAGCCAGTATCGACTCTTTCCAGAGTCGATTTGGTGCAAAAACCGTCCACGGGAAAACGATTTTCTAAAATCTTTCAGAAAGAAATTTACATGAATTTTTAATAGTTAAATCTACATGTTTGGGTAATAAATTTGAAAATCGCTTACGATATTCTAACATTCTTCGTGTAATTATAGTGGATCACTTGTTAATATCAAAAATTTTAGTTTTTTTTTAATAAAATTAAAAAATATTTTAGTATTTTATGATTTGAAATTTTTTAAAAGTTATAACCCTAATGTATACATTTCCCAAAACCGTATAAGTATCTAAATCGGTTTTGTGATTTAGTAAGTTTATTTTTAAATATTCATCCACCTGTATGTCTGAGAAATCTATTTTCAACTAATTCTATCAAAAGTGCTTTCGAGGAGATTTCTATGTACTTAAAATCCGTAAAATCGGTTAATAAATCCGTAAAATCGGTTAATAAATAAACTCCCAAACAATCAATGAAAATATTATATTTTTTCTCTTATTTATTTTTTCAGAAACATTAGCAGTAAAATTAATTTTGAAACAAGTTTTGTTGAAACCTAATAGTTTAACTTGGATGAAATTTACTAAAATCGGTTCAAAAGGATTTATTTTGAATAACTCCATAATCTCGGTATTAACAAAAAATTGTTCATAGATAAGCCTGATAGTATCAGTATCGTTCTATTTAAGGTTCAATTCTGAAATTTAAGCAATAATTTTTATATAAGTTTGTCATTCCGTTTGTAACATCAAGAAATATACCCAACAAAGTATATATATTCTTGGTCCTTATGAAATTCTGAGTCGATCTAGATATGTCCGTCTGTCTGTCTGTCTGTATAAAACACGCTCACGTTAAAACGAAGCAACGGAACTTTATGAAATTCACTCAAAATATTCACTGTTATCCTAAGCAGTTTGGTATTGAAAATCAGCAAGATCGGTAAAACAGGTTCAGATTTATGAGTAAAAGTTTGAGACAACCTCGAAAAAAATTGTGCTTTTTCACATATTTATTTGTATTTTTTACAAAAACTGCTGCAGATAACTTGATGAATTTTGTCACAGATATAACTTTTGATACCAGGATCAACATTAATAAAAATTGGAAAAATCAGTTCACAATTCCATATACCTCCCATACAAATGTACATATTCCGGGAAATGAATTTATTGTTAATAACTTCCGTTATAATGCCGATATCTTTACAAAATTTTACAAAATTAATTTTTATGCCAATAGAATTCATATAAAGAAACAATTTTCTGAATCGGTACATAATTGGTCGTAGCTCCCATATAAGGTTCCCTTCCGAAAATCATTTAAACGCACATAACTCATTACCAAATAAAGATATCCATACAAAATTTAGCACAAACATTGCTTTTATATACAGAAATGATACTGTCAAATTTGTTTACGATCGGTCCGTAATTTGTCGTAGCTCCCATACAAGGTCCCTTTTCGAGAATCACTTAAACGCATATTATTCATTAAAGATATCCATACAAAATTTGGCACAAATATTCCTATTATCTACAGAAATCTAACTATAATTTTTTTCACGATTGGTCCGAAATTTCTCGTAGCTCTCATACAAGGTCCCCTTTCGAGAATCACTTAAACGCATATTACTAATTACCAAATAATGATATCCATAAAAAATTTGGCACAAACATTTATTGTTGAATTTTGTCACACATATACTTAGTTTGGGGATCCACTGTGTTGAAAATCGAAATCGGTCCACAATTTCTTTTACCACCCATAGGAAGTAAAAAAATTTATTATTTTTCGCAAAAAGTTAAAAAAAACTGTCCAAAACGAACAGGATTCGAACTTAAAATCTCCCAGTTGCTAGTTCTACGTCATATTCACTGCACTATTAACTAGCTTCGTAGCTGTTTGCAACTAATGATCTTCAGAAATTTCTTTCCTGTTTGTGTAAAAAATTGTTGCTAACCCAAGATCAAATAAAATATGCACATTGAGAAAGTATAACTGTTTAATTTTTATGCTATTCAGCAACATCAGTGTTCATAAAAGTTATTCAGCAGCAATGTTTTGTACAAACAGAAAATAACATGGAATTTGTATATGAAAAATATTATTTAACGAAACACAAAATAGTGCAGTGGTGTAGTGGATGGAACGGAGAATTAGCAAACTGAACATTGCCGGTTCGATTCCTGGTCGATTTAATCTTTTTTTGTCATAATTAAAATTAAAAAAAATCAAATTAAATATCGAAATTCTGTTCAACAATAAAAATTTAAAAGCAATTTTTTTAAAATTGTTTTCATAGGATCAATATTGAAAATCCATTGTACCTCCCGTACAAAATTACATAAGTTTTATAACTGATCATATTGCCATACATTTTTCTCACAAATAGGAATTATTTTAAATACATAACATACGTTAACATTTGTTAAATTTAATATGCTCTGTAACATTCTGTTTAGTGGTAGTTTTGTTTTTAATTGCATATTCTAAGGCGTAATGAAAGTAAGAGTAAAATGTTAAGGTAAATTCGAATAAAACCATAAAATTTGATAATTTATAAAACCAGTTCAAGGTGGAGGGTATTTAAGATTCGGCAAAGCCGAATATAGCACTCTAACTTGTTTTTTTTTTCAAAATGAGCCCTTTTCTTCAATTCTCTATAGAAATTATGATTACTTCAAAACGCGTACGACACATAATAAGCAAGATATTCGCTAAAAACCGAGTTCTGTAACCTTTGACCCAATATCTCGCTTAGTGCGCACTATATTTTCGGTGACTTTAAATCCCTTAGTAATTATTTTCATTTAGATATCTAAAATTTCCCAGATTACTAGTTTTTTTCCCAAAATTTTCCTGGGGTATACAGTATAAACGAAATATTGGTAACAGATTTTTTAACCTTTGATAATCTCGCTTAGCGTACATAGAATTAATGGTGACTTTTAGCCCCTTAATTTAGACCCTAAGATGAAGCCCCGCACCATGTTTTATTTAGCTATCTAAAATTTTCCAGTTTGCTGATTGTTTCGACTAATTTTCCTGTGGTATTTATATACCAACCATAAGTATATGGAATGAAGGCAAATTGATTTTAAACGTTTTAACAAACCTTGATTTCGTTGGCCTGTGTTATTGAACATTAGTTTCCAACAATATTTTCTATTCAAATATAACCATACATATCGTCACCTTAATATAAAAAAGACGTATCTCACTTTAAATTTTTTTTTTCGTAAGATGAAAAAAATCAAGTGGTTAAGATGAAAAAAGTTTTAATGCAGTTTAAATTGTTTATTTAATAAGTAATAATTGACAAATTAAAAACATTTTTTGAAATACTATTTATGCTGGTAAATAATATTTTTTTTTATTGGAAAACAAACGTCTTTTTTATATTGAGATGCCGATATACATATATCTGAAAACTTATATAATAAAAGCACACATATTTTCAACTAATATCTAACAAAAATCAAATCATTTTCTTTTTAAGTAAATTTAAACAAATAGATGTTTTTAAAAGGAGAAAAACTAAAAAAAAACTTCTCAATCAAATAAAATCCATTTAAATAAAATGAAAAGGTAAGTAAATTTCTTTTTCATTGATTTATTTTTTTGTATGTGTGTATTTACAGTGGCGAGCATATCTGGATACATATAAATCAAGTTTATATTAAAAACCCAATTAAATCCAGAAAATATTAAAAAAATTTAGATATTTGATTTATAATAAGCAATAGAAGAATAAGAAAATAAAACAATAGAAAATTCGCGAATATGGAAACTTTATCTCAAGTTTTAGCCAATTTTATTAAAAAGTCAATGTATCCACTTTTGCACGTTTAAATTTAATTAATGTAGCAACACAAATAAATTTAAAAATAGCAATGAATTTGAGTACTGCTACTTGATTTACCTTTCCAGAAAGCATCAAAACAAAAAGTTACCATTTTTGTGTCAAATTTGTAATTTTTTGCAATGATTTTAATTTTCAAGTTTTAATAAGAAAAATATCAAGCTTATTGGAAAACCAAAACGTCAAATTGCCAAGGAGTTAGGAATTTGCCTCCGAAGAGTGCTACAAGTCCAAGAAAGAAAAAAATATAAGCACACCAGAAGTTAAGAAAGTTCGATCGTGCTTGCTTTCGGAGAGAGATGCCTGAACTATGGAGCGTTTATTGACATCCAAACATCCCGGTTCTTTAATAAAATTAGATGCTATAATGAAAAAGGAGGATTATTATATTCCAGATTTTTTGGAACAATGTGCACATCCAGAGTCAGAGGTTACACACCAACAGGATGGGGATCCGAAGCATACGGCAAAAATCGTAAAGAATTAGCTTTCAACGCAGAATTTTTAAACGATGCAATTAACTCAATGTCCGGAAATCAATCCAATTGAAAATTTATGGGCTTTGTTAAAAAAACGTCTTGCGCAAAACGGTAATGCACCAAGAGACCTTAATGAACTTTGGTCGAGAGTACAAACGGAGTGGGCTAATATTCCGCACCGGATCATTGAGTGTCAAAAAGGCAAAAGGACTTTGCACAAAATATTAAAAATTAAGGTTTTATTTATATATAAGGTTATGACTTTATTCATAAATATGTTTTAATCTTTAGATTAATATTTAATTATCATGAATTTTATCTTGTTTTCTTTTTATACTGTTTTACTAAATATTTTAAACTAAAAACTTCATTATTTTTCTTTTATTTTATGGGTTTTATTGCATTTTTAAGCCTTATTTGCTAAACATGTATCCAGATTTGCTCGCCACTGTATATGAACATTTTTTTCTGTTAGTTTGGAGTGTATTGAAAGCGGAGAGATAAGGATATAGCATGTATACCCGTGAATTTGATTGACAGCTGTGGGAAAATATATAGAAATACTACTTTAGATATACTTTTTTTTTGATCTCGATTAAAAAAATTATTTTTTTGTTATGTTTTCTTAACAAATATTTAAGTACATATGTATGTATATAGGATTTTTGGCGTAATCAAATGTCATGTTCAAAAAAAGTTTAAAAGAAGTGTATATAGTATATGTATATGTTTATGCAAACATTTTATTTACAAAATTGAATAACTTGGAAAAAACAAACATTTTTAAAGATTAAATAGCGTTATAGAAAAATATGTCACTTTTGATACCTTCTGACTTTTATTATGTAATTTATTTGTAATGGAGGTTGCTCTTTTTATGAACACAAATGTTAACCCAGAATGTTGTAAATGTAACAAATTTAATTTAAATTCAGTACAAATGAATGAGAGCAACTTCATTGTTTCATTATTGTACTTAGTAGTTGTTGTCATTTTAAAGTACCTTTCCATTACATCTTTTCCAGCGATGAATTAAACGGATATTAAAGGAAATACAGTCTTAGCTCTAAATATAAAAACCTTTATACAATAGACATATATAAAACAAGTAAGAAATTATAGTCGGGCGTGGCCGACCATATGATACCCTACACCAGTTATGAATATTAAATGTGATTTATTTTTCATAATAAAGCATTTATCTTCAATATTCCCTTGTTCCGATACATTTAAGCAATTTATGGATGAAAAACTAATTTTCCGAAAGAGACTTTATATGGGGGCTAGGGGCAAATATGGACTAAGCCCGATAAAATTTTGTGAATATATTTATATTGACATAATATTTTATTGTGCTGAATTTCATCGCGATATTTGTGTTTATAAGCTAATTTGGGACATTCAAGTAATTTTCTGAAGGGGACTTTGTATGGGAGCTAGGGTCAAATGTGGCCCGATCTTTATGAAATTTGGCAGGGTCATCAAGACTTCTATAAAACTTAGTTGTGCCGTATTTTATCGATATATCTGTATATTTAACATAATTATGAGCTCAGAAGCCCTTTTCGGGGGGTTCTGTTGTATGGGGGCTAGGTGAAATAATGGACCGATTTTAACCATTTTAAATAGGCTTCGTCCTTAGGTCAAATAAAACGTGCGCACAAGGTTTACATGGACAGCCAGCCAGCCAGACGGACGGACGGACGGACGGACATAGCTTAATCGACTCAGAAAACGATTCTAAGCCGATTGGTATACTTTAAGGTGGGTCTAGGACGAATATTTTTGTATGTTACAAACATCAGCACAAATCCAATATACCCTCCCCACTAAAGTGGTGTAGGGTATAAAAATCTATAAATTCAAGAATTTCATGAACAACGGTATGCACTGTTTTGCGTCTAAACGTACTAAACTAATCAAATGTACCAGATGATGGTAAATGTTGTTATATGCGTATATGTATGTATGTACGTAAATTGTTGACGCACTTCTATCAGTTTGTATACAGTATATTGTATGTATGTATTTTACATTTCATATTGTTGTATTGTATAAAATAGCAATTTAGTTTTACAGACTCAAAAATACTCAATTATTATTGATACAAAGACTTACTTAGAAAACATCTCTTTTATTACACTGTATTTTCAACTAAAACTTGTCATTTGTTTTCAGAAAAAAATGCAAACGAATTTTTGATAACATTAAATGGCAATAGAACGTGTATGGAAATATAAATAAAAATGTAAAATAGGTTTTCATAGTTACATTATACTTTTACAAAATGTAATAATGCAAGCTCTTTGAACGGAAGTTACTTTGATTACGTAGAAAAAGGGAAATATTTTTAGCATATAATAAGAAAATCGAAGTACATTAGGGTCGTCCTAAAAAAAAGTTGGATTTGTTTTTAACTAAATGAATATTTATTTTAATCTTAAAGCACGTTTCTAAAGTTTTGTTGTACTTGCATCAAAACTAAATAAAATTGTTTTTTGAGGACTTTGTGTTTTTAATGTTTCTAAGTATGTAAAATAAATAGTTTTTAGAAAAGAAAATTAAACTGATCTTCACAATCACATATTTAGTTCTATTTTACAACACAGTCTTTAAGAACACATTTATTTAGAGTTTAAATTATAATCAAAATTATTCTTCTTAGAATTTTTAACTTAAACTATATTCTGAGGTCATCTATTCGATTTAGACTACAACAAATTTGTATATTTGCAAATAGGAGCTATGATGTGTTATCCAGACAATATTCGGGAAGAGCTTGTTGAAGTCATGGAACCATTTTATAGAATAAATAGCATTTATCTAGAATTTTCACACTTCCACAATTGTGGGTTTTCTTATAGTTAAATTTAAACTGCAATCACAGTTCTCTCTCTAATATTTGCGGACTTTGTTAAAAGCTCATTTAAGCTCCGATACCGTTACGTTTGTAGAACGTTTTAGAGAATGTTGAAAAGTAATGACTTAAGAAGTTAATAAAACTACTTTTTACTATTTTTAAATTGGAATTTTAAATCTAGGAGGTACACAGAGAGAAAAAAGACGTTTTAAAATTATACACACCTGGTACCAAATTGACAGCAAATAGCTTTTAACTTTTCAATAACATCCATTGTCAAAGTATGTATGGATAGTTGTCAAACCAACAACAAAAATATAAAAAATGCGACATTCTCAAATCAACAAAAAATAGTAATGTGTTACCAAAATGATAACGCTATGTTGTCAAACAGAACGTTGCGTTATCGAAATGACAACGATTCGTTATCGAAATCACAACGATGCATTTCCGAAATGATACAAAGCGTAATCGAAATGATAACAATGTGTTGTTGGAATGACAACGATGCGTTGGCAAAATTACAACGGTGGTTGTTAAGATAATAGTTGCGTGTTATTTAACTTTTATACACATCCGTTGTTAAATGTTAATAAACGTGGTAAGCTCAATTTGTATCAATTTCGGTACTTTTCTACCGGTTTTTCCCTCTGTGTAAGTACTTACCACTCACGCTTTAAAATAAGTACTACATAAGTTGGTTTGTTTTACATACAAAAACCTGACACATAATAAGATTTTGGATCTTGTGTTCGTTAGTTCGTTGTCGTACTCATAACACCTCTGCTTAGTTTTTTATGTGCTTCAAATAATGCTTCTCAAATAGAAATACTATACTTATGAATACGATTATATGTAAGTCATTATTGGAGTACTTAAAAGTAATGTATGTATTATGTATTAGTCATTGAAACCTAAGTTGTTATGTAAGTACAAGTCCTTGGCAAGTTTTTGTTGGGATAATTATGCTACAAAATTTGCTTCAACCTTTACTAAACTGTACAGTTTTTTTAAATCATGAACAATTCTCCTCTCTTTTTTATCTTGATTAATTTAATCATTACACTATAAAACCCAATAAATCCAACTCTAAACCCAAAATTTACTTATTTATTTATGTATACAAATGTTTACGAAATCAAGTAGCTATAGACTGAAATTAAATAACTCTCAATATCCAACAACCTGTAAACAGTTAATCAACTCTTGTTAACCTTTAAGATTTAGTTTCACAGGAAATTGTTTTTCTTTTTTTTTCATTTTGCAGTTGTAATTTCTTAAATCCATTTGTTTTCCAGACGATCAAATTCTACTGATACACCTGTTTATATTCTTTAAAATATGACTAAATAAAAAATAACATTAATTTGGTAGCTGATAATGTTTGGCAAAAAAAAAAAAAAAAGGTTGCAAACTGTTGTTTACAATTGTCTAAGTAAACATAAATAATTTTCTCTCTTTTAAACAAAAAAAAGGGACCTATAGAAATAATGTAAAAAGGACATTATGTTTATATTTTTATAATGGCTAACAGAAAAACTAAAGAAAAGAGAAGACAGTGTTTGTACAGGTGCGGCATTAAATAACTTGAACAAACTTTTGCCTGTCCTTAGCTTTAAGATGTTGGCACTGATAAAAATATAGAGATTGCTTTTTTTATACAAATAAATAAAGAAATACAGCAGTAGTTTGTAAGCAATCAGGCGGAAAATTGCTTAAGATTCATTGTTATCAATATCAATCTGTAATTATAACTAGAAGTTTTCCTTATTGTAAATATTATGCTTTTATTGCGAAAGGAAGTGAAATGAAACAGAAAAGAATATTATAAATGACAAATGTGAGAAGGAAATGAAAGTGTATTACTTTTTTTTTGTAATAAACTGAAACTAATTTATTTTGGAGAGAATTTTTTAAAAGCGACTTTAGCAATGAGACGGTTGGTTAAATTTTAGTTTAAATGATAAATGAGATAGAAAATTCTAAAAGTTTTGGTCTGACTTTTGAAAATAATTGCCAGTTTTGAACAAACACTATTAAAACAAAAATCCCTTCAACAGAAAACTTTTATGGGCTCATAATGTTACATCCAGGGAAGTAATTATTTACCTAAAGCTACTTATGTTTTAAGTAAAACACCGATATAGTCTGATAACGATGTAAAGTTAGAAATTTATCGCAAATATTTCTTGGAGTGCAAAACTTTTCCTACACCACTATAGTGGAGAAGTTCCCAGCAAAAACTATGTAATGATCTGTACTTACATAACTACTTACTTTTCATTGTCTACTACATACCATCAGCATTACTTTAAAGTAGTTTTATAATGACTTACATATAATCAGTCTTGTCGTTTTATTTATACATTTTATTTGATCGCGTGCTAGAGGATTTTTTTACACACACACACTCAAACAAAATAGTTTTTCTGTGTGGAAACCATTATTTGACGGACAATAAAATAACTAAGCAGTCGTGTTGTGAGTAAGACAGCGAACTAACGAACAAAAGACCCTGATTCGTAACTGATAACTCAACTCTTTATCTCCCTATTTGTAAGTACTTATTTAATTAGTTATTTGTAAGCGAGTGTAGTAAGTACTTGCCTCCAGTGTCATCAACGTGTTAAAATAATAAGTTAAAATGCTATACTAAAATGTATACTAACTATTCCTAACCTTTTTTTCAACCAAATGATTAAAATAACAGGGTTTTTTAACAAACTCCTGACCATGACATTGACCATTTTCCAGTTAAATATTATTTTACTTCTTTTATACTTAAAGAAACTTTTACTTTTCATTTTACAATATTTTAATTTCTTTGTCTCTTTCTGGGGTTTCTTTTTGTTTATTATTTGTCAATTTAAAAACCACAATCAAACCTCTTTCTTTAGAGTACTTATTAAAGTCATATATTTACTTAATGGTTGTTTGCCACAAAAATAAAAAAAGAAAATAAAATAAAAATAATATTAAAAATGTTCACATTTTTAATAAAAAGTAAAGATTCTTAGAAAATAATTAAAAAATTAATAGAAAACATTAGGACTTCTTGAATTTTAAGATAAAAAAGTTTTTTTCTACTTTTATAATACCAGAAGGAAATTCTCATTTAGTTTTTTTTTCTTCAACATACTGTTGAAAAACAACTGTAAGGAAAAAGATTAGTATTTATTTAAGAAAATATTCGCCCTGCCATTCATTCATTCATTCATCTTCTAATTCTGGAAAAAGTTTAGACATTTAACTGACACGGATTTCCTTCAAATAAAACTTTAATATATTTTCTAGCGCCATCAAAATGAAAACTTGTTAAATTTCTTAAGCTTTAAAAAGTGAAAGTAGAATTACAAATGAAATGAAATAAAAGGAAATGTATGTTATGAGAATGAATAGCTTTAGCAGTTTGTAGTGTACTAGAAGAATATTTTCATTATTTTAAATTAAGATGGCAACCAATAAGTGGTTGTGGATGTGTTGCTGATTGTGTGTATGCGTTTTTGTGTGTGAATGGAATTTATCTTTGAATTTGTTTCGAAATAGTTCTAAGAAATTATTTGTGAAGGCATTAAATAATTTCATAGCACCACATTGAGGAATGTTTGGAAAATGAGAAAAATTTCATTCGTAGTTTTTTTTTGTGTTCAGACTCAGCAAATACTTGATTATGTATTTCAAATAATTTCATTGATTTAATTGCATACTTTTCAGTAACTACTACATTTCATCTTTATTGTAATACAAGTTTTTGCTGGGCTAGCATACTGTGAAATTTATAGTACAATGTTACGCAAAGTACAATACTAATTCATAGGCTAGACAACTATTGGGTAAAATTTGAAACCAGCAACTAAAATCCAAGAATTTTTAAATTCTGGTTGTACGGATTATTAAGGTTTACAATTTTACAACAGAAAAATCTTATGTTCATTACAAGGTAGTTAATGCCAATAATTACTTACAGATAATTGATCCATTACCACAAACACAACTATAGTGCACTATAGATCATTGTTGGGCATTTGTTCGTGATAGTAGCCGTCAGTATGATTTTAGCCTTTTAGATTTTTTTTTTTAAATTACAACAGCTTTATAACTACATACATACGTAAATTAGAAAATTTTAAGAGCCACCAACCCATAATTGAAAATGAGTAAATTTGTGAAGTATTCTCTTTAAATTGGGAAAAACTACAATAAGAGATTGTTCGAATTTAACGTAAGTTATTTACAAATTACTCTTATTTTTATGGCTAAAGAAGAGAGAGAATATATATGATATATTCTACTGTGACGAATCTTATATACCCTTCTTCATAGTGGATTTTTTTAAATTCGAAAAATTTTTTTCAACACTTTTAAAGTTTAAATTATGCTAAAATGTACTATATTTCTTGTTCGATATCGATCAATTTTACTCGATCACTTGTGCGGAAATTCGGGCTCTAGTTATACCCTACACCACTATAGTACGTTTGTGCTGATGTTTGTAGTTCCCAAAAATATTGGTACTACACCTTAAAGTTTACCAATCGGCTCAGAATCACTTTCTGTGTGGATTAAGCTATGTCCGTCTGTCCTCTCCCGGCATGTTACCTTGGTGAAATCTCCACCTTGGTGTTATTGCATTATCCCGGGGAAAAGAGGTGCTATCAATACCTCTAGTCTGCCGGGACTATTAACTGGTGATGATAAAATGTATCCTCGGCCTTTCCTTGGAATGACTTGACATGGAGTCTAACCAGAGCAATAGATAATCTGATACTACGGGTGGCCAGTTGCAAGCAGGACTTTGTCCTGTCTGGTCAGTTGGTTGAGGCTCTTTAGGGATCCACATAGTGAAATAATATCTTCTCGAGTTATTTTTCTGTTATCGACGGTTGGTCGGTACAAACAACAGGGTACGCTGTGGAATAAAATGTTGGAATGAATGGATTGATCATTAAAATTATGTATTGACTGTTGGATATCTAATGGAAGAGATGGAAGTGTCGGAAGAGATGGAAGTGTTGGAAGGGTTGGAAAAGATGGATTATGTGACTGGTACTTTTCTGTCGGGGTATCTTGCCGGGTGTCGCAACGTGATCACTTGGCAAGAGATTAGATAGCTCTAGCTCTTCAGCAAAGTGCTTGTGCATGGACCGGCTCAGACATGCACAAAAATTGCCTCCTGATTTCTTCATAGAAGGATTCAGGGGCGAGTTGTAGACCGTTCTCAAGTCTACCCAGTGGATGAAAAAGACCACCGTGAAATAAGGACGACAAGGCAGGTGTTTATGTAAAGCACTCGACATTCGTGTAGGTCTGTCCGTTGCAATTTTGAAGATAATTTAATGAGATTTGGCACATACTCTTCTCTTGGTCCAGGGACGATGCCTGATTAAAATCGGTCTATTATTTGGATTAGCCCCCATACAACCGTACCCCCCGAATAGGGCTTTAAATTAGCTTATAATTATGTTAAATGTTTTAGTATCTCTACAAAAATCGCAAAAATTAGTTTTATATAGGTCTAAACTAAACTGCAAATTTTCGTATTGATAGGGCCCTCTACAAAAATTAAAAAGGATAAGACCATATTTACCTATTTCAAATAAGTAAATAAAATTCATTTCTTGTTTTCAAAATTAAAATCTAAAATAAAAATATTTAACAAACAATGCTATTAAATTAATCACAACTGTTTTTTCTCTCTTAAAACACACATGAATAACGTAACTCATTTAACGTAATTGACATACAAATAAGCGCATACTCTTAAAATTAAAAGTTTCTCTTTTATTTCCTTTAAGGTTAAAGGTGTTAAATCTGAACAGGGAGTTTATTATTACTTCTAACAGCATTATATACAAAACACATAAATAAATACACATACTCTGATACATACGCTAAACACAGAGAATAATAAATTTTTATTAAGTTTTTGTTGTTGCTTACTTTATTGCCATGTCCCTAATATTTCTCGCGTAATTGAAATAGTAGGAGAATGCTAAAGAGGACAAGCATGAGATAGTGGTTATAAATGCACATTTAAATACATAAAGAAAAAAAAAATAACAAATTTTAAAAGAAACTCTATTCCTGCCGGGTGTTCAAATTAATTAACCTTAACAATAAAACTAAAAAACAAGAGAGAAGAACAAACAGAGCAGTAAAAAAGATGTCCGCTGATTTTGCCACTAGCTGTTGGCAATAATAATAGTTGGTGTAATTTAAATATTTACTTTTCTAACAATGAAACAAGAAAAAAACAATTTAGTTTAGTGGAGGTGTAAAAGGCAAAATATTTGCAGCAATTTATAATTAATTAAAACATTTGTAACAAATTACTGGCTGTAATTTAACTCAATAATACTAAGTATTTCTTGTTTTCTTTATTTATTATAATGTAATTTGTTAAGTTAGTTATTTGAAGTGAGTTGTAGAAAATTTTGCAAATTGACACCTTTCGATTATAATAAGAAATTGTATTTTCTTTTCCATTTTCGTCAATTAAAAACATGTAGTTATATTAAAGAGACTCATAGAAAAAAAGGGCTGATATGAAACTTGATACTATTTATGTCATATTTAAACTATAAAAGCAACATTTTTGAAATTGATTCACCATTTTGTTTTTGAGAATTATCATTACAAAAAGCAAGGTAAATTTTGAAGCTTTGAAAAATTCTACTCTCTATACTATTTGAGTCAGTCTAATAGAAATATGCGTTTGATATAATTTAGCAAAACTTTTCTTTGTTTGTACTGTTGTCAGATTTATGTGGTAAGTTATTTTGTTTAATCAATATTGGCATTACATGTGCATATATGTTATTTATGTTTTGATTTATATTTTATTTACTTCAATTAAATAAAATTTATTTGTATGAGTATGAGTGTTGAAATATAACTCATACGCCTTATGTGTTTAAATACTATAAACACACAGAGGATAAAAAACAAAGGAATATAAATCTGTAACTTCTGAATTAACAGCTTTACAAACGAAAAGAAGAAATGCTTTAAACACATACATTACGAATGTTATCCCGATATCTTTACTATGTAATTAAATATGTCCGGAAGCAGGCCTATGACCACGAACGTTGTAATGACATATTGCTTGTTAACAGTGCTTCAAAATGAAATATCTGTTTTGTGTTCATTTTAGATTTACATTCATTCACGTTTCTAAATGCTTAGATCTATGAAAACATAAAAGTCCATTTATCTTGGAAACTAGAAGAATTGGAGACAAAATAAAGATAATCTGTGATCACTTTTATTTGAAATCAAAAATCAATTTTCTGAGTTTTTCCCATTAAAATTCATTAATCTTGGAAACTAAAGAGCTAGAGGTGATCACTTTTATTTACCAACAAAAATAGATTTTTAACACCAAAAATGATTTTTGAGTGAAAACATTAAAGTCCAATTATCTTGAAAACTAGAAGAGATAGAGCAAAAACAAAGATAATCTGTGATCACTTTTATTTTTCATCAAAAAATCAATTTTTCGAGTGAAAACATAAAAGTCCATTTATCTTGGAAACTAGAAGAGATAGAGCTAAAACAAAGATAATCTGTGATCACTTTTATTTTCCATCAAAAAGTCAATTTTTTGAGTGAAAACATAAAAGTATATTTATCTTGGAAACTAGAAGAGATAGAGCTAAAACAAACATAATCTGCGATCACTTTTATTTTTCATCAAAAAATCAATTTTTCGAGTGAAAACATAAAAGTCCATTTGTCTTGGAAACTAGAAGAGATAGAGCTAAAACAAAGATAATCTGTGATCACTTTTATTTTCCCCAAAATATCAATTTTTTGAGTGAAAACATAAAAGTCCATTTATCTTGGAAACTAGAAGAGTTAGAGCTAAAACAAAGATAATCTTTGATCCCTTTTTTCTTCATCAAAAAGTCAACTTTTAGAGTGGAAACATAAAAGTCCATTTATCTTGGAAACTAGAAGAGATAGAGCCAAAATAAAGATAATCTGTGATTACTTTTATTTTTCATCAAAAAATCAATTTTTTGAGTGAAAACATAAAAGTCTATTTATCTTGGAAACTACAAGAGATACAGCCAAAATAAATATAATCTGTGATCACTTTTTTTCCATCAAAAAGTCAATTTTTTGAGTGAAAACATAAAAGTCTATTTATCTTGGAAACTAGAAGAGATAGAGCTAAAACAAAGATAATCTGTGATCACTTTTATTTTTCATCAAAAAATCAATTTTTCGAGTGAAAACATAAAAGTCCATTTATCTTGGAAACTAGAAGAGATACAGCCAAAATAAAGATAATCAGTGATCACTTTTATTTTTCATCAAAAAATCAATTTTTTGAGTGAAAACATAAAAGTACATCTATCTTGGAAACTAGAAGAGATAGAGCTAAAACAAAGATAATCTGTGATCACTTTTATTTTTAATCAAAAAATCAATTTTTTGAGTGAAAACATAAAAGTCCATTTATCTTGGAAACTAGAAGAGATAGAGCTAAAACAAAGATAATCTGTGATCACTTTTATTTTTCATCAAAAAATCAATTTTTCGAGTGAAAACATAAAAGTCCATTTATCTTGGAAACTAGAAGAGATACAGCCAAAATAAAGATAATCAGTGGTCACTTTTATTTTTCATCAAAAAATCAATTTTTTGAGTGAAAACATAAAAGTACATGTATCTTGGAAACTAGAAGAGATAGAGCTAAAACAAAGATTATCTGTGATCACTGTAAATACATAAAGAAAAAAAAAATAACAAATTTTAAAAGAAACTCTATTCCTGCCGGGTGTTCAAATTAATTAACCTTAACAATAAAACTAAAAAACAAGAGAGAAGAACAAACAGAGCAGTAAAAAAGATGTCCGCTGATTTTGCCACTAGCTGTTGGCAATAATAATAGTTGGTGTAATTTAAATATTTACTTTTCTAACAATGAAACAAGAAAAAAACAATTTAGTTTAGTGGAGGTGTAAAAGGCAAAATATTTGCAGCAATTTATAATTAATTAAAACATTTGTAACAAATTACTGGCTGTAATTTAACTCAATAATACTAAGTATTTCTTGTTTTCTTTATTTATTATAATGTAATTTGTTAAGTTAGTTATTTGAAGTGAGTTGTAGAAAATTTTGCAAATTGACACCTTTCGATTATAATAAGAAATTGTATTTTCTTTTCCATTTTCGTCAATTAAAAACATGTAGTTATATTAAAGAGACTCATAGAAAAAAAGGGCTGATATGAAACTTGATACTATTTATGTCATATTTAAACTATAAAAGCAACATTTTTGAAATTGATTCACCATTTTGTTTTTGAGAATTATCATTACAAAAAGCAAGGTAAATTTTGAAGCTTTGAAAAATTCTACTCTCTATACTATTTGAGTCAGTCTAATAGAAATATGCGTTTGATATAATTTAGCAAAACTTTTCTTTGTTTGTACTGTTGTCAGATTTATGTGGTAAGTTATTTTGTTTAATCAATATTGGCATTACATGTGCATATATGTTATTTATGTTTTGATTTATATTTTATTTACTTCAATTAAATAAAATTTATTTGTATGAGTATGAGTGTTGAAATATAACTCATACGCCTTATGTGTTTAAATACTATAAACACACAGAGGATAAAAAACAAAGGAATATAAATCTGTAACTTCTGAATTAACAGCTTTACAAACGAAAAGAAGAAATGCTTTAAACACATACATTACGAATGTTATCCCGATATCTTTACTATGTAATTAAATATGTCCGGAAGCAGGCCTATGACCACGAACGTTGTAATGACATATTGCTTGTTAACAGTGCTTCAAAATGAAATATCTGTTTTGTGTTCATTTTAGATTTACATTCATTCACGTTTCTAAATGCTTAGATCTATGAAAACATAAAAGTCCATTTATCTTGGAAACTAGAAGAATTGGAGACAAAATAAAGATAATCTGTGATCACTTTTATTTGAAATCAAAAATCAATTTTCTGAGTTTTTCCCATTAAAATTCATTAATCTTGGAAACTAAAGAGCTAGAGGTGATCACTTTTATTTACCAACAAAAATAGATTTTTAACACCAAAAATGATTTTTGAGTGAAAACATTAAAGTCCAATTATCTTGAAAACTAGAAGAGATAGAGCAAAAACAAAGATAATCTGTGATCACTTTTATTTTTCATCAAAAAATCAATTTTTCGAGTGAAAACATAAAAGTCCATTTATCTTGGAAACTAGAAGAGATAGAGCTAAAACAAAGATAATCTGTGATCACTTTTATTTTCCATCAAAAAGTCAATTTTTTGAGTGAAAACATAAAAGTATATTTATCTTGGAAACTAGAAGAGATAGAGCTAAAACAAACATAATCTGCGATCACTTTTATTTTTCATCAAAAAATCAATTTTTCGAGTGAAAACATAAAAGTCCATTTGTCTTGGAAACTAGAAGAGATAGAGCTAAAACAAAGATAATCTGTGATCACTTTTATTTTCCCCAAAATATCAATTTTTTGAGTGAAAACATAAAAGTCCATTTATCTTGGAAACTAGAAGAGTTAGAGCTAAAACAAAGATAATCTTTGATCCCTTTTTTCTTCATCAAAAAGTCAACTTTTAGAGTGGAAACATAAAAGTCCATTTATCTTGGAAACTAGAAGAGATAGAGCCAAAATAAAGATAATCTGTGATTACTTTTATTTTTCATCAAAAAATCAATTTTTTGAGTGAAAACATAAAAGTCTATTTATCTTGGAAACTACAAGAGATACAGCCAAAATAAATATAATCTGTGATCACTTTTTTTCCATCAAAAAGTCAATTTTTTGAGTGAAAACATAAAAGTCTATTTATCTTGGAAACTAGAAGAGATAGAGCTAAAACAAAGATAATCTGTGATCACTTTTATTTTTCATCAAAAAATCAATTTTTCGAGTGAAAACATAAAAGTCCATTTATCTTGGAAACTAGAAGAGATACAGCCAAAATAAAGATAATCAGTGATCACTTTTATTTTTCATCAAAAAATCAATTTTTTGAGTGAAAACATAAAAGTACATCTATCTTGGAAACTAGAAGAGATAGAGCTAAAACAAAGATAATCTGTGATCACTTTTATTTTTAATCAAAAAATCAATTTTTTGAGTGAAAACATAAAAGTCCATTTATCTTGGAAACTAGAAGAGATAGAGCTAAAACAAAGATAATCTGTGATCACTTTTATTTTTCATCAAAAAATCAATTTTTCGAGTGAAAACATAAAAGTCCATTTATCTTGGAAACTAGAAGAGATACAGCCAAAATAAAGATAATCAGTGGTCACTTTTATTTTTCATCAAAAAATCAATTTTTTGAGTGAAAACATAAAAGTACATGTATCTTGGAAACTAGAAGAGATAGAGCTAAAACAAAGATTATCTGTGATCACTTTTTTTTTCGTCAAAAAACCAAATTTTTGAGTGAAAACATAAAAGTCCATTTATCTTGGAAACTAGAAGAGATAGAGCTAAAACAAAGATAATCTGTGATCACTTTTATTTCCCCCAAAAAATCAATTTTTTGAGTGAAAACATAAAAGTCTATTTATCTTGGAAACTAGAAGAGATAGAGCTAAAACAAAGATAATCTGTGATCACTTTTATTTTTCATCAAAAAATCAATTTTTCGAGTGAAAACATAAAAGTCCATTTATCTTGGAAACTAGAAGAGATACAGCCAAAATAAAGATAATCAGTGATCACTTTTATTTTTCATTAAAAAATCAATTTTTTGAGTGAAAACATAAAAGTACATGTATCTTGGAAACTAGAAGAGATAGAGGTAAAACAAAGATATTCTGTGATCACTTTTATTTTTAATCAAAAAATCAATTTTTTGAGTGAAAACATAAAAGTAAATTTATCTTGGAAACTAGAAGAGATAGAGCTAAAACAAAGATAATCTGTGATCACTTTTATTTCCCCAAAAAAATCAATTTTTTGAGTGAAAGCATAAAAGTCCATTTATCTTGGAAACTAGAAGAGATAGAGCTAAAACAAAGATAATCTGTGATCACTTTTATTTTTCAAAATCAATTTTTTGAGTGAAAACATAAAAGTCCATTTATCTTGGAGATTGAGCCAAAATAAAGATAATCTGTGATCACTTTTTTTTCCGTCAAAAAATCAAATTTTTGAGCGAAAACATAAAAGTCCATTTATCTTGGAAACTAGAAGAGATAGAGCTAAAACAAAGATAATCTGTGATCACTTTTATTTCCCCTAAATAATAAATTTTTCGAGTGAAAACATAAAAGTCCATTTATCTTGGAAACTAGAAGAGATAGAGCTAACACAAAGATAATCTGTGATCATTTTTATTTTTCAAAATCAATTTTTTGAGTGAAAACATAAAACTCCATTTATCTTGGAAACTAGAAGAGATAGAGCCAAAATAAAGATAATCTGTGATCACTTTTTTTTCGTCAAAAAATCAAATTTTTGAGTGAAAACATAAAAGTCCATTTATCTCGGAAACTAGAAGAGATAGAGCTAAAACAAAGATAATCTGTGATCACTTTCATTTCCCCCAAAAAATCAACTTTTAGAGTGAAAACATAAAAGTCCATTTATCTTGGAAACTAGAAGAGATAGAGCTAAAACAAAGATAATCTGTGATCACTTTTATTTTTCATTTTTTGATGAAAAATAAAAGTGATCACAGATTATCTTTATTTTGGCTCTATCTCTTTTAGTTTCCAAGATAAATGGACTTTTATGTTTTCATTTTTTGATGAAAAATAAAAGTGATCACAGATTATCTTTATTTTGGCTAGAAAGTGAGTGAGTGAAAACATAAAAGTCCATTTATCTTGGAAACTAGAAGAGATACAGCTAAAACAAAGATAATCTGTGATCACTTTTATTTATCATCAAAAAATCAACTTTTAGATTGAAAACATAAAAGTCCATTTATCTTGGAAACTAAAAGAGATACAGCTAAAACAAAGATAATCTGTGATCACTTTTATTTTTCATCAAAAAATCAACTTTTAGAGTGAAAACATAAAAGTCCATTTATCTTGGAAACTAAAAGAGATAGAGCCAAAATAAAGATAATCTGTGATCACTTTTATTTTTCATCAAAAAATAATTTTTTCGAGTGAAAACATAAAAGTCCATTTATCTTGGAAACTAGATGAGATACAGCCAAAATAAAGATAATCTGCGATCACTTTTATTTTTCATCAAAAAATAAATTTTTTGAGTGAAAACATAAAAGTCCATTTATCTTGGAAACTAGAAGAGATAGAGCTAAAACAAAGATAATCTGTGATCACTTATTTCTTCATCAAAAAGTCAACTTTTAGAGTGAAAACATAAAAGTCCATTTATCGTGGATACTAGAAAAGATAGAGCTTTTTCTTCATCAAAAAGTCAACTTTTAGAGTGAAAACATAAAAGTCCATTTATCTTAGAAACTAGAAGAGATAGAGCTAAAACAAAGATAATCTGTGATCACTTTTATTTTTTATCAAAAAAACAATTTTTTGGGTAAAACATAAAAGTCCATTTATCTTGGAAACTAGAAGAGATACAGCCAAAATAAAGATAATCTGTGATAACTTTTATTTTTCATCAAAAAATCAACTCTTTGAGTGAAAACATAAAAGTCCATTTATCTTGGAAACTAGAAGAGATACAGCCAAAATAAAGATAATCTGTGATCACTTTTATTTTTCATCAAAAAAACAATTTTTTGGGTGAAACATAAAAGTCCATTTATCTTGGAAACTAGAAGAGATACAGCCAAAATAAAGATAATCTGTGATCACTTTTTTTTTTATCAAAAAGTCAATTTTTTGAGTGAAAACATAAAAGTCCATTTATCTTGGAGATTGAGCCAAAATAAAGATAATCTGTGATCACTTTTTTTTCCGTCAAAAAATCAAATTTTTGAGCGAAAACATAAAAGTCCATTTATCTTGGAAACTAGAAGAGATAGAGCTAAAACAAAGATAATCTGTGATCACTTTTATTTCCCCTAAATAATAAATTTTTCGAGTGAAAACATAAAAGTCCATTTATCTTGGAAACTAGAAGAGATAGAGCTAACACAAAGATAATCTGTGATCATTTTTATTTTTCAAAATCAATTTTTTGAGTGAAAACATAAAACTCCATTTATCTTGGAAACTAGAAGAGATAGAGCCAAAATAAAGATAATCTGTGATCACTTTTTTTTCGTCAAAAAATCAAATTTTTGAGTGAAAACATAAAAGTCCATTTATCTCGGAAACTAGAAGAGATAGAGCTAAAACAAAGATAATCTGTGATCACTTTCATTTCCCCCAAAAAATCAACTTTTAGAGTGAAAACATAAAAGTCCATTTATCTTGGAAACTAAGAGAGATAGAGCCAAAATAAAGATAATCTGTGATCACTTTTATTTTTCATCAAAAAATCAGATTTTTAGGTGAAAACATAAAAGTCCATTTATCTTGGAAACTAGAAGAGATACAGCTAAAACAAAGATAAGCTGTGATCACTTTTATTTTTCAACAAAAAATCAACTTTTAGAGTGAAAACATAAAAGTCCATTTATCTTGGAAACTAAAAGAGATAGAGCCAAAATAAAGATAATCTGTGATCACTTTTATTTTTCATCAAAAAATAATTTTTTCGAGTGAAAACATAAAAGTCCATTTATCTTGGAAACTAGATGAGATACAGCCAAAATAAAGATAATCTGCGATCACTTTTATTTTTCATCAAAAAATAAATTTTTTGAGTGAAAACATAAAAGTCCATTTATCTTGGAAACTAGAAGAGATAGAGCTAAAACAAAGATAATCTGTGATCACTTATTTCTTCATCAAAAAGTCAACCTTTAGAGTGAAAACATAAAAGTCCATTTATCGTGGATACTAGAGAAGATAGAGCTTTTTCTTCATCAAAAAGTCAACTTTTAGAGTGAAAACATAAAAGTCCATTTATCTTAGAAACTAGAAGAGATAGAGCTAAAACAAAGATAATCTGTGATCACTTTTATTTTTCATCAAAAAAACAATTTTTTGGGTAAAACATAAAAGTCCATTTATCTTGGAAACTAGAAGAGATACAGCCAAAATAAAGATAATCTGTGATAACTTTTATTTTTCATCAAAAAATCAACTCTTTGAGTGAAAACATAAAAGTCCATTTATCTTGGAAACTAGAAGAGATACAGCCAAAATAAAGATAATCTGTGATCACTTTTATTTTTCATCAAAAAAACAATTTTTTGGGTGAAACATAAAAGTCCATTTATCTTGGAAACTAGAACAGATACAGCCAAAATAAAGATAATCTGTGATCACTTTTTTTTATCAAAAAGTCAATTTTTTGAGTGAAAACATAAAAGTCCATTTATCTTGGAAACTAGAAGAGATAGAGCTAAAACAAAGATAATCTGTGATCACTTTTATTTTCCCCAAAATATCAATTTTTTGAGTGAAAACATAAAAGTCCATTTATCTTGGAAACTAGAAGAGATAGAGCTAAAACAAAGATAATCTGTGATCATTTATCGTGGAAACTAGAAGAGATAGAGCCAAAACAAAGATAATCTGTGATCACTTTTA
Source organism: Lucilia sericata (assembly GCF_015586225.1). Taxonomy (NCBI): domain Eukaryota; kingdom Metazoa; phylum Arthropoda; class Insecta; order Diptera; family Calliphoridae; genus Lucilia; species Lucilia sericata. Next base: position 632,877 of record NW_023994166.1, read on the forward strand.
TTTTTCATCAAAAAATCAATTTTTTGAGTGAAAACATAAAACTCCATTTATCTTGGAAACTAGAAGAGATACAGCCAAAATAAAGATAATCTGTGATCACTTTTTTTTCATCAAAAAGTCAATTTTTTGAGTGAAAACATAAAAGTCCATTTATCTTGGAAACTAGAAGAGATACAGCCAAAATAAAGATAATCTGTGATCACTTTTTTTTCATCAAAAAATCAATTTTATGAGTGAAAACATAAAAGTCCATTTATCTTGGAAACTAGAAGAGATAGAGCTAAAACAAAGATAATCTGTGATCACTTTTATTTTTCATCAAAAAATCAACTTTTAGAGTGAAAACATAAAAGTCCATTTATCTTGGAAACTAAAAGAGATAGAGCCAAAATAAAGATAATCTGTGATCACTTTTATTTTTCATCAAAAAATAATTTTTTCGAGTGAAAACATAAAAGTCCATTTATCTTGGAAACTAGATGAAAACTCTTGGAAACTAGATGGAAACTCAAAAAAAAATTTTTTGAGTGAAAACATAAAAGTCCATTTATCTTGGAAACTAGAAGAGATAGAGCTAAAACAAAGATAATCTGTGATCACTTTTATTTTCCCGAAAATATAAATTTTTTGAGTGAAAACATAAAAGTCCATTTATCTTGGAAACTAGAAGAGATAGAGCTAAAACAAAGATAATCTGTGATCATTTATCGTGGAAACTAGAAGAGATAGAGCTAAAACAAAGATAATCTGTGATCACTTTTACTTTTCATCAAAAAATCAATTTTTCGAGTGAAAACATAAAAGTCCATTTATCTTGGAAACTAGAAGAGATACAGCCAAAATAAAGATAATCTGTGATCACTTTTATTTTTCATCAAAAAAACAATTTTTTGAGTGAAAACATAAAAGTCCATTTATCTTGGAAACTAGAAGAGATACAGCCAAAATAAAGATAATCTGTGATCACTTTTTTTTAATCAAAAAGTCAATTTTTTGAGTGAAAACATAAAAGTCCATTTATCTTGGAAACTAGAAGAGATAGAGCTAAAACAAAGATAATCTGTGATCACTTTTATTTCCCCTAAATAATAAATTTTTCGAGTGAAAACATAAAAGTCCATTTATCTTGGAAACTAGAAGAGATAGAGCTAACACAAAGATAATCTGTGATCATTTTTATTTTTCAAAATCAATTTTTTGAGTGAAAACATAAAACTCCATTTATCTTGGAAACTAGAAGAGATAGAGCCAAAATAAAGATGATCTGTGATCACTTTTTTTTCGTCAAAAAATCAAATTTTTGAGTGAAAACATAAAAGTCCATTTATCTCGGAAACTAGAAGAGATAGAGCTAAAACAAAGATAATCTGTGATCACTTTCATTTCCCCCAAAAAATCAACTTTTAGAGTGAAAACATAAAAGTCCATTTATCTTGGAAACTAAAAGAGATAGAGCCAAAATAAAGATAATCTGTGATCACTTTTATTTTTCATCAAAAAATCAGATTTTTAGGTGAAAACATAAAAGTCCATTTATCTTGGAAACTAGAAGAGATAGAGCTAAAACAAAGATAATCTGTGATCACTTTTATTTTTCATTTTTTGAAAAATAAAAGTGATCACAGATTATCTTTATTTTGGCTCTATCTCTTTTAGTTTCCAAGATAAATGGACTTTTATGTTTTCACTCTAAAAGTTGATTTTTTGATGAAAAATAAAAGTGATCACAGATTATCTTTGTTTTAGCTGTATCTCTTCTAGTTTCCAAGATAAATGGACTTTTATGTTTTACCCAAAAAATTGTTTTTTTGATGAAAAATAAAAGTGATCACAGATTATCTTTGTTTTAGCTCTATCTCTTCTAGTTTCCAAGATAAATGGACTTTTATGTTTTCACTCAAAAAATTAATTTTTTGATGAAAAATAAAAGTGATCGCAGATTATCTTTATTTTGGCTGTATCTCATCTAGTTTCCAAGATAAATGGACTTTTATGTTTTCACTCGAAAAAATTATTTTTTGATGAAAAATAAAAGTGATCACAGATTATCTTTATTTTGGCTCTATCTCTTTTTGTTTCCAAGATAAATGGACTTTTATGTTTTCACTCTAAAAGTTGATTTTTTGATGAAAAATAAAAGTGATCACAGATTATCTTTGTTTTAGCTGTATCTCTTCTAGTTTCCAAGATAAATGGACTTTTATGTTTTCACTCACTCACTTTCTAGTTTCCAAGAGATATTTTTCATAAACATAAAAGTCCATTTATCTTGGAAACAAGAAGAGATACAGCCAAAATAAAGATAATCTATGATCACTTTTATTTTTCATCAAAAAATCAATTTTTTGAGTGAAAACATAAAAGTCCATTTATCTTGGAAACTAGAAGAGATACAGCTAAAACAAAGATAATCTGTGATCACTTTTATTTTTCATCAAAAAATCAACTTTTAGAGTGAAAACATAAAAGTCCATTTATCTTGGAAACAAAAAGAGATAGAGCCAAAATAAAGATAATCTGTGATCACTTTTATTTTTCATCAAAAAATAATTTTTTCGAGTGAAAACATAAAAGTCCATTTATCTTGGAAACTAGATGAGATACAGCCAAAATAAAGATAATCTGCGATCACTTTTATTTTTCATCAAAAAATTAATTTTTTGAGTGAAAACATAAAAGTCCATTTATCTTGGAAACTAGAAGAGATAGAGCTAAAACAAAGATAATCTGTGATCACTTATTTCTTCATCAAAAAGTCAACTTTTAGAGTGAAAACATAAAAGTCCATTTATCGTGGATACTAGAAAAGATAGAGCTTTTTCTTCATCAAAAAGTCAACTTTTAGAGTGAAAACATAAAAGTCCATTTATCTTAGAAACTAGAAGAGATAGAGCTAAAACAAAGATAATCTGTGATCACTTTTATTTTTCATCAAAAAAACAATTTTTTGGGTAAAACATAAAAGTCCATTTATCTTGGAAACTAGAAGAGATACAGCCAAAATAAAGATAATCTGTAATCACTTTTATTTTTCATCAAAAAATCAACTCTTTGAGTGAAAACATAAAAGTCCATTTATCTTGGAAACTAGAAGAGATACAGCCAAAATAAAGATAATCTGTGATCACTTTTATTTTTCATAAAAAAAACAATTTTTTGGGTGAAACATAAAAGTCCATTTATCTTGGAAACTAGAAGAGATACAGCCAAAATAAAGATAATCTGTGATCACTTTTATTTTTCATCAAAAAATAATTTTTTCGAGTGAAAACATAAAAGTCCATTTATCTTGGAAACTAGAAGAGATAGAGCTAAAACAAAGATAATCTGTGATCATTTATCGTGGAAACTAGAAGAGATAGAGCTAAAACAAAGATAATCTGTGATCACTTTTATTTTTCATCAAAAAATCAATTTTTTGAGTGAAAACATAAAACTCCATTTATCTTGGAAACTAGAAGAGATACAGCCAAAATAAAGATAATCTGTGATCACTTTTTTTTCATCAAAAAGTCAATTTTTTGAGTGAAAACATAAAAGTCCATTTATCTTGGAAACTAGAAGAGATACAGCCAAAATAAAGATAATCTGTGATCACTTTTTTTTCATCAAAAAATCAATTTTATGAGTGAAAATATAAAAGTCCATTTATCTTGGAAACTAGAAGAGATACAGCTAAAACAAAGATAATCTGTGATCACTTTTATTTTTCATCAAAAAATCAACTTTTAGAGTGAAAACATAAAAGTCCATTTATCTTGGAAACTAAAAGAGATACAGCCAAAATAAAGATAATCTGCGATCACTTTTATTTTTCATCAAAAAAAAATTTTTTGAGTGAAAACATAAAAGTCCATTTATCTTGGAAACTAGAAGAGATAGAGCTAAAACAAAGATAATCTGTGATCACTTATTTCTTCATCAAAAAGTCAACTTTTAGAGTGAAAACATAAAAGTCCATTTATCGTGGATACTAGAAAAGATAGAGCTTTTTCTTCATCAAAAAGTCAACTTTTAGAGTGAAAACATAAAAGTCCATTTATCTTAGAAACTAGAAGAGATAGAGCTAAAACAAAGATAATCTGTGATCACTTTTATTTTTCATCAAAAAAACAATTTTTTGGGTAAAACATAAAAGTCCATTTATCTTGGAAACTAGAAGAGATACAGCCAAAATAAAGATAATCTGTGATCACTTTTATTTTTCATCATAAAATCAACTCTTTGAGTGAAAACATAAAAGTCCATTTATCTTGGAAACTAGAAGAGATACAGCCAAAATAAAGATAATCTGTGATCACTTTTATTTTTCATCAAAAAAACAATTTTTTGGGTGAAACATAAAAGTCCATTTATCTCGGAAACTAGAAGAGATACAGCCAAAATAAAGATAATCTGTGATCACTTTTATTTTTCATCAAAAAATAATTTTTTCGAGTGAAAACATAAAAGTCCATTTATCTTGGAAACTAGAAGAGATAGAGCTAAAACAAAGATAATCTGTGATCACTTTTATTTTCCCCAAAATATCAATTTTTTGAGTGAAAACATAAAAGTCCATTTATCTTGGAAACTAGAAGAGATAGAGCTAAAACAAAGATAATCTGTGATCATTTATCGTGGAAACTAGAAGAGATAGAGCTAAAACAAAGATAATCTGTGATCACTTTTATTTTTCATCAAAAAATCAATTTTTTGAGTGAAAACATAAAACTCCATTTATCTTGGAAACTAGAAGAGATACAGCCAAAATAAAGATAATCTGTGATCACTTTTTTTTCATCAAAAAGTCAATTTTTTGAGTGAAAACATAAAAGTCCATTTATCTTGGAAACTAGAAGAGATACAGCCAAAATAAAGATAATCTGTGATCACTTTTTTTTAATCAAAAAATCAATTTTATGAGTGAAAACATAAAAGTCCATTTATCTTGGAAACTAGAAGAGATACAGCTAAAACAAAGATAATCTGTGATCACTTTTATTTTTCATCAAAAAATCAACTTTTAGAGTGAAAACATAAAAGTCCATTTATCTTGGAAACTAGAAGAGATAGAGCTAAAACAAAGATAATCTGTGATCACTTTTATTTTCCCCAAAATATAAATTTTTTGAGTGAAAACATAAAAGTCCATTTATCTTGGAAACTAGAAGAGATAGAGCTAAAACAAAGATAATCTGTGATCATTTATCGTGGAAACTAGAAGAGATAGAGCTAAAACAAAGATAATCTGTGATCACTTTTACTTTTCATCAAAAAATCAATTTTTCGAGTGAAAACATAAAAGTCCATTTATCTTGGAAACTAGAAGAGATACAGCCAAAATAAAGATAATCTGTGATCACTTTTATTTTTCATCAAAAAAACAATTTTTTGAGTGAAAACATAAAAGTCCATTTATCTTGGAAACTAGAAGAGATACAGCCAAAATAAAGATAATCTGTGATCACTTTTTTTTAATCAAAAAGTCAATTTTTTGAGTGAAAACATAAAAGTCCATTTATCTTGGAAACTAGAAGAGATAGAGCTAAAACAAAGATAATATGTGATCACTTTTATTTCCCCTAAATAATAAATTTTTCGAGTGAAAACATAAAAGTCCATTTATCTTGGAAACTAGAAGAGATAGAGCTAACACAAAGATAATCTGTGATCATTTTTATTTTTCAAAATCAATTTTTTGAGTGAAAACATAAAACTCCATTTATCTTGGAAACTAGAAGAGATAGAGCCGAAATAAAGATAATCTGTGATCACTTTTTTTTCGTCAAAAAATCAAATTTTTGAGTGAAAACATAAAAGTCCATTTATCTCGGAAACTAGAAGAGATAGAGCTAAAACAAAGATAATCTGTGATCACTTTCATTTCCCCCAAAAAATCAACTTTTAGAGTGAAAACATAAAAGTCCATTTATCTTGGAAACTAAAAGAGATAGAGCCAAAATAAAGATAATCTGTGATCACTTTTATTTTTCATCAAAAAATCAGATTTTTAGGTGAAAACATAAAAGTCCATTTATCTTGGAAACTAGAAGAGATAGAGCTAAAACAAAGATAATCTGTGATCACTTTTATTTTTCATTTTTTGATGAAAAATAAAAGTGATCACAGATTATCTTTATTTTGGCTCTATCTCTTTTAGTTTCCAAGATAAATGGACTTTTATGTTTTCACTCTAAAAGTTGATTTTTTGATGAAAAATAAAAGTGATCACAGATTATCTTTGTTTTAGCTGTATCTCTTCTAGTTTCCAAGATAAATGGACTTTTATGTTTTCACTCACTCACTTTCTAGTTTCCAAGAGATATTTTTCATAAACATAAAAGTCCATTTATCTTGGAAACAAGAAGAGATACAGCCAAAATAAAGATAATCTGTGATCACTTTTATTTTTCATCAAAAAATCAATTTTTTGAGTGAAAACATAAAAGTCCATTTATCTTGGAAACTAGAAGAGATAGAGCTAAAACAAAGATAATCTGTGATCACTTTTATTTTTCATCAAAAAATCATTTTTTTTGAGTGAAAACATAAAACTCCATTTATCTTGGAAACTAGAAGAGATACAGCCAAAATAAAGATAATCTGTGATCACTTTTTTTCATCAAAAAGTCTATTTTTTGAGTGAAAACATAAATGTCCATTTATCTTGGAAACTAGAAGAGATAAGCCAAAATAAAGATAATCTGTGATCACTTTTTTTTCATCAAAAAATCAATTTTTTGAGTGAAAACATAAAAGTCCATTTATCTTGGAAACTAGAAGAGATACAGCTAAAACAAAGATAATCTGTGATCACTTTTATTTTTCATCAAAAAATCAACTTTTAGAGTGAAAACATAAAAGTCCATTTATCTTGGAAACTAAAAGAGATAGAGCCAAAATAAAGATAATCTGTGATCACTTTTATTTTTCATCAAAAAATAATTTTTTCGAGTGAAAACATAAAAGTCCATTTATCTTGGAAACTAGATGAGATACAGCCAAAATAAAGATAATCTGCGATCACTTTTATTTTTCATCAAAAAATAAATTTTTTGAGTGAAAACATAAAAGTCCATTTATCTTGGAAACTAGAAGAGATAGAGCTAAAACAAAGATAATCTGTGATCACTTATTTCTTCATCAAAAAGTCAACTTTTAGAGTGAAAACATAAAAGTCCATTTATCGTGGATACTAGAAAAGATAGAGCTTTTTCTTCATCAAAAAGTCAACTTTTAGAGTGAAAACATAAAAGTCCATTTATCTTAGAAACTAGAAGAGATAGAGCTAAAACAAAGATAATCTGTGATCACTTTTATTTTTCATCAAAAAAACAATTTTTTGGGTAAAACATAAAAGTCCATTTATCTTGGAAACTAGAAGAGATGCAGCCAAAATAAAGATAATCTGTGATCACTTTTATTTTTCATCAAAAAATCAACTCTTTGAGTGAAAACATAAAAGTCCATTTATCTTGGAAACTAGAAGAGATACAGCCAAAATAAAGATAATCTGTGATCACTTTTATTTTTCATCAAAAAAACAATTTTTTGGGTGAAACATAAAAGTCCATTTATCTTGGAAACTAGAAGAGATACAGCCAAAATAAAGATAATCTGTGATCACTTTTTTTTTTATCAAAAAGTCAATTTTTTGAGTGAAAACATAAAAGTCCATTTATCTTGGAAACTAGAAGAGATAGAGCTAAAACAAAGATAATCTGTGATCACTTTTATTTTCCCCAAAATATCAATTTTTTGAGTGAAAACATAAAAGTCCATTTATCTTGGAAACTAGAAGAGATAGAGCTAAAACAAAGATAATCTGTGATCATTTATCGTGGAAACTAGAAGAGATAGAGCTAAAACAAAGATAATCTGTGATCACTTTTATTTTTCATCAAAAAATCAATTTTTTGAGTGAAAACATAAAACTCCATTTATATTGGAAACTAGAAGAGATACAGCCAAAATAAAGATAATCTGTGATCACTTTTTTTTCATCAAAAAGTCAATTTTTTGAGTGAAAACATAAAAGTCCATTTATCTTGGAAACTAGAAGAGATACAGCCAAAATAAAGATAATCTGTGATCACTTTTTTTTCATCAAAAAATCAATTTTATGAGTGAAAACATAAAAGTCCATTTATCTTGGAAACTAGAAGAGATACAGCTAAAACAAAGATAATCTGTGATCACTTTTATTTTTCATCAAAAAATCAACTTTTAGAGTGAAAACATAAAAGTCCATTTATCTTGGAAACTAAAAGAGATAGAGCCAAAATAAAGATAATCTGTGATCACTTTTATTTTTCATCAAAAAATAATTTTTTCGAGTGAAAACATAAAAGTCTATTTATCTTGGAAACTAGATGAGATACAGCCAAAATAAAGATAATCTGCGATCACTTTTATTTTTCATAAAAAAAAATTTTTTGAGTGAAAACATAAAAGTCCATTTATCTTGGAAACTAGAAGAGATAGAGCTAAAACAAAGATAATCTGTGATCACTTTTATTTTCCCCAAAATATAAAATTTTTGAGTGAAAACATAAAAGTCCATTTATCTTGGAAACTAGAAGAGATAGAGCTAAAACAAAGATAATCTGTGATCATTTATCGTGGAAACTAGAAGAGATAGAGCTAAAACAATGATAATCTGTGATCACTTTTACTTTTCATCAAAAAATCAATTTTTCGAGTGAAAACATAAAAGTCCATTTATCTTGGAAACTAGAAGAGATACAGCCAAAATAAAGATAATCTGTGATCACTTTTATTTTTCATCAAAAAAACAATTTTTTGAGTGAAAACATAAAAGTCCATTTATCTTGGAAACTAGAAGAGATACAGCCAAAATAAAGATAATCTGTGATCACTTTTTTTTAATCAAAAAGTCAATTTTTTGAGTGAAAACATAAAAGTCCATTTATCTTGGAAACTAGAAGAGATAGAGCTAAAACAAAGATAATCTGTGATCACTTTTATTTCCCCCCAAAATATCAATTTTTTGAGTGAAAACATAAAAGTCCATTTATCTTGGAAACTAGAAGAGATAGAGCTAAAACAAAGATAATCTGTGATCACTTTTTTCTTCATCAAAAAGTCAACTTTTAGAGTGAAAACATAAAAGTCCATTTATCGTGGAAACTAGAAGAGATAGAGCTAAAACAAAGATAATATGTGATCACTTTTATTTTTCATCAAATAATCGATTTTTTGAGTGAAAACATAAAAGTCCATTTATCTTGGAAACTAGAAGAGATAGAGCTAAAACAAAGATAATCTGTGATCACTTTTATTTTTCATCAAATAATCAATTTTTTGAGTGAAAACATAAAAGTCCATTTATCTTGGAAACTAGAAGAGATAGAGCTAAAACAAAGATAATCTGTGATCACTTTTATTTTTCGTCAAATAATCAATTTTTTGAGTGAAAACATAAAAGTCCATTTATCTTGGAAACTAGAAGAGATAGAGCTAACACAAAGATAATCTGTGATCACTTTTATTTTTCAAAATCAATTTTTTGAGTGAAAACATAAAACTCCATTTATCTTGGAAACTAGAAGAGATAGAGCTAAAACAAAGATAATCTATGATCACTTTTATTTCCCCCAAAAAATCAATTTTTTGAGTGAAATCATAAAAGTCCACTTATCTTGGAAACTAGAAGAGATTGAGCCAAAATAAAGATAATCTGTGATCACTTTTTTTTCGTCAAAAAACCAAATTTTTGAGTGAAAACATAAAAGTCCATTTATCTTGGAAACTAGAAGAGATAGAGCTAAAACAAAGATAATCTGTGATCACTTTTATTTTTCACCAAAATATCAATTTTTTGAGTGAAAACATAAAAGTCCATTTATCTTGGAAACTAGAAGAGATAGAGCTAAAACAAAGATAATCTGTGATAATTTTTACTTTTCATCAAATAATCAATTTTTTGAGTGAAAACATAAAAGTCCATTTATCTTGGAAACTAGAAGAGATAGAGCCAAAATAAAGATAATCTGTGATCACTTTTTTCTTCATCAAAAAGTCAACTTTTAGAGTGAAAACATAAAAGTCCATTTATCGTGGAAACTAGAAGAGATAGAGCTAAAACAAAGATAATCTGTGATCACTTTTATTTTTCCTCAAATAATCAATTTTTTGAGTGAAAACATAAAAGTCCATTTATCTTGGAAACTAGAAGAGATAGAGCTAAAACAAAGATAATCTGTGATCACTTTTTTCTTCATCAAAAAGTCAACTTTTAGAATGAAAACATAAAACCCTATTTATCTTGGAAACTAGATGAGATACAGCCAAAATAAAGATAATCTGCGATCACTTTTATTTTTCACCAAAAAATAAATTTTTTGAGTGAAAACATAAAAGTCCATTTATCTTGGAAACTAGAAGAGATACAGCCAAAACAAAGATAATCTGTGATCACTTTTACTTTTCATCAAAAAATCAACTTTTTGAGTGAAAATATAAAAGTCCATTTATCTTGGAAACTAGAAGAGATACAGCCAAAATAAAGATAATCTGTGATCACTTTTATTTTTCATCAAAAAATCAATTTTTTGAGTGAAAACATAAAAGTCCATTTATCTTGGAAACTAGAAGAGATACAGCCAAAATAAAGATAATCTGTGATCACTTTTATTTTTCATCAAAAAATAAATTTTTTGAGTGAAAACATAAAAGTCCTTTTATCTTGGAAACTAGAAGAGATACAGCCAAAACAAAGATAATCTGTGATCACTTTTACTTTTCATCAAAAAATCAACTTTTTGAGTGAAAATATAAAAGTCCATTTATCTTGGAAACTAGAAGAGATACAGCCAAAATAAAGATAATCTGTGATCACTTTTATTTTTCATCAAAAAATCAATTTTTTGAGTGAAAACATAAAAGTCCATTTATCTTGGAAACTAGAAGAGATACAGCCAAAATAAAGATAATCTGTGATCACTTTTACTTTTCATCAAAAAATCAACTTTTTGAGTGAAAATATAAAAGTCCATTTATCTTGGAAGCTAGAAGAGATACAGCCAAAATAAAGATAATCTGTGATCACTTTTATTTTTCATCAAAAAAACAATTTTTTGAGTGAAAACATAAAAGTCCATTTATCTTGGAAACTAGAAGAGATAGAGCTAAAACAAAGATAATCTGTGATCACTTTTTTTTCATCAAAAAGTCAATTTTTTGAGTGAAAACATAAAAGTCCATTTATCTTGGAAACTAGAAGAGATAGAGCCAAAATAAAGATAATCTGTGATCACTTTTATTTTTCGTCAAATAATCAATTTTTTGAGTGAAAACATAAAAGTCCATTTATCTTGGAAACTAGAAGAGATAGAGCTAAAACAAAGATAATCTGTGATCACTTTTATTTCTTCCAAATAATAAATTTTTCGAGTGAAAACATAAAAGTCCATTTATCTTGGAAACTAGAAGAGATAGAGCTAAAACAAAGATAATCTGTGATCACTTTTATTTTTCAAAATAAATTTTTTGAGTGAAAACATAAAACTCCATTTATCTTGGAAACTAGAAGAGATAGAGCTAAAACAAAGATAATCTGTGATCACTTTTATTTCCCCCAAAAAATCAATTTTTTGAGTGAAAACATAAAAGTCCATTTATCTTGGAAACTAGAAGAGATTGAGCCAAAATAAAGATAATCTGTGATCACTTTTTTTTCGTCAAAAAACCAAATTTTTGAGTGAAAACATAAAAGTCCATTTATCTTGGAAACTAGAAGAGATAGAGCTAAAACAAAGATAATCTGTGATCACTTTTATTTTTCATCAAATAATCAATTTTTTGAGTGAAAACATAAAAGTCCATTTATCTTGGAAACTAGAAGAGATAGAGCTAAAACAAAGATAATCTGTGATCACTTTTTTCTTCATCAAAAAGTCAACTTTTAGAGTGAAAACATAAAAGTCCATTTATCGTGGAAACTAGAAGAGATAGAGCTAAAACAAAGATAATCTGTGATCACTTTTATTTTTCCTCAAATAATCAATTATTTGAGTGAAAACATAAAAGTCCATTTATCTTGGAAACTAGAAGAGATAGAGCTAAAACAAAGATAATCTGTGATCACTTTTATTTTTCGTCAAATAATCAATTTTTTGAGTGAAAACATAAAAGTCCATTTATCTTGGAAACTAGAAGAGATTGAGCCAAAATAAAGATAATCTGTGATCACTTTTATTTTTCATCAAAAAATCAATTTTTTGAGTGAAAACATAAAAGTCCATTTATCGTGGAAACTAGAAAAGATAGAGCTAAAACAAAGATAATCTGTGATCACTTTTATTTTTCCTGAAATAATCAATTTTTTGAGTGAAAACATAAAAGTCCATTTATCTTGGAAACTAGAAGAGATAGAGCTAAAACAAAGATAATCTGTGATCACTTTTTTCTTCATCAAAAAGTCAACTTTTAGAGTGAAAACATAAAAGTCCATTTATCGTGGAAACTAGAAGAGATAGAGCTAAAACAAAGATAATCTGTGATCACTTTTATTTTTCCTCAAATAATCAATTTTCCATTTATCTTGGAAACTAGAAGAGATAGAGCTTAAACAAAGATAATCTGTGATCACTTTTATTTTTCGTCAAATAATCAATTTTTGAGTGAAAACATAAAAGTCCATTTATCTTGGAAACTAGAAGAGATTGAGCCAAAATAAAGATAATCTGTGATCACTTTTATTTTTCATCAAAAAATCAATTTTTTGAGTGAAAACATAAAAGTCCATTTATCATGGAAACTAGAAGAGATAGAGCTAAAACAAAGATAATCTGTGATCACTTTTATTTTTCATCAAATAATCAATTTTTTGAGTGAAAACATAAAAGTCCATTTATCTTGGAAACTAGAAGAGATAGAGCTAAAACAAAGATAATCTGTGATCACTTTTTTCTTCATCAAAAAGTCAACTTTTAGAGTGAAAACATAAAAGTCCATTTATCGTGGAAACTAGAAGAGATAGAGCTAAAACAATGATAATCTGTGATCACTTTTATTTTTCCTCAAATAATCAATTTTTTGAGTGAAAACATAAAAGTCCATTTATCTTGGAAACTAGAAGAGATAGAGCTAAAACAAAGATAATCTGTGATCACTTTTATTTTTCGTCAAATAATCAATTTTTTGAGTGAAAACATAAAAGTCCATTTATCTTGGAAACTAGAAGAGATGGAGCTAAAACAAAGATAATTTGTGATCACTTTTTTCTTCATCAAAAAGTCAACTTTTAGAGTGAAAACATAAAAGCCTATTTATCTTGGAAACTAGATGAGGCACAGCCAAAATAAAGATAATCTGCGATCACTTTTATTTTTCATCAAAAAATAAATTTTTTGAGTGAAAACATAAAAGTCCATTTATCTTGGAAACTAGAAGAGATACAGCCAAAATAAAGATAATCTGTGATCACTTTTACTTTTCACCAAAAAATCAACTTTTTGAGTGAAAATATAAAAGTCCATTTATCTTGGAAGCTAGAAGAGATAGAGCTAAAACAAAGATAATCTGTGATCACTTTTTTCTTCATCAAAAAGTCAACTTTTAGAGTGAAAACATAAAAGTCCATTTATCGTGGAAACTAGAAGAGATAGAGCTAAAACAAAGATAATCTGTGAACACTTTTATTTTTCATCAAATAATCAATTTTTTGAGTGAAAACATAAAAGTCCATTTATTTTGGGAACTAGAAGAGATAGAGCTAAAACAAAGATAATCTGTGATCACTTTTATTTTTCGTCAAATAATCAATTTTTTGAGTGAAAACATAAAAGTCCATTTATCTTGGAAACTAGAAGAGATAGAGCTAAAACAAAGATAATCTGTGATCACTTTTATTTCCCCCAAATAATAAATTTTTCGAGTGAAAACATAAAAGTCCATTTATCTTGGAAACTAGAAGAGATAGAGCTAACACAAAGATAATCTGTGATCACTTTTATTTTTCAAAATCAATTTTTTGAGTGAAAACATAAAAGTCCATTTATCTTGGAAACTAGAACAGATAGAGCTAAAACAAAGATAATCTGTGATCACTTTTTTCTTCATCAAAAAGTCAACTTTTAGAGTGAAAACATAAAAGCCTATTTATCTTGGAAACTAGATGAGACACAGCCAAAATAAAGATAATCTGCGATCACTTTTATTTTTCATCAAAAAATAAATTTTTTGAGTGAAAACATAAAAGTCCATTTATCTTGGAAACTAGAAGAGATACAGCCAAAATAAAGATAATCTGTGATCACTTTTACTTTTCATCAAAAAATCAACTTTTTGAGTGAAAATATAAAAGTCCATTTATCTTGGAAACAAAAAGTCAACTTTTAGAGTGAAAACATAAAAGCCTATTTATCTTGGAAACTAGAAGAGATACAGCCAAAACAAAGATAATCTGTGATCACTTTTACTTTTCATCAAAAAATCAACTTTTTGAGTGAAAATATAAAAGTCCATTTATCTTGGAAACTAGAAGAGATACAGCCAAAATAAAGATAATCTGTGATCACTTTTACTTTTCACCAAAAAATCAACTTTTTGAGTGAAAATATAAAAGTCCATTTATCTTGGAAACTAGAAGAGATAGAGCTAAAACAAAGATAATCTGTGATCACTTTTATTTCCCCCACAATATCAATTTTTTGAGTGAAAACATAAAAGTCCATTTATCTTGGAAACTAGAAGAGATAGAGCTAAAACAAAGATAATCTGTGATCACTTTTTTCTTCATCAAAAAGTCAACTTTTAGAGTGAAAACATAAAAGTCCATTTATCGTGGAAACTAGAAGAGATAGAGCTAAAACAAAGATAATCTGTGAACACTTTTATTTTTCATCAAATAATCAATTTTTTGAGTGAAAACATAAAAGTCCATTTATTTTGGGAACTAGAAGAGATAGAGCTAAAACAAAGATAATCTGTGATCACTTTTATTTTTCGTCAAATAATCAATTTTTTGAGTGAAAACATAAAAGTCCATTTATCTTGGAAACTAGAAGAGATAGAGCTAAAACAAAGATAATCTGTGATCACTTTTATTTCCCCCAAATAATAAATTTTTCGAGTGAAACATAAAAGTCCATTTATCTTGGAAACTAGAAGAGATAGAGCTAACACAAAGATAATCTGTGATCACTTTCATTTTTCAAAATCAATTTTTTGAGTGAAAATATAAAAGTCCATTTATCTTGGAAACTAGAAGAGATAGAGCTAAAACAAAGATAATCTGTGATCACTTTTTTATTCATCAAAAAGTCAACTTTTAGAGTGAAAACATAAAAGTCCATTTATCGTGGAAACTAGAAAAGATATAGCTAAAACAAAGATAATCTGTGATCACTTTTATTTTTCCTGAAATAATCAATTTTTTGAGTGAAAACATAAAAGTCCATTTATCTTGGAAACTAGAAGAGATAGAGCTAAAACAAAGATAATCTGTGATCACTTTTATTTTTCATCAAATAATCAATTTTTTGAGTGAAAACATAAAAGTCCATTTATCTTGGAAACTAGAAGAGATAGAGCTAAAACAAAGATAATCTGTGATCACTTTTTTATTCATCAAAAAGTCAACTTTTAGAGTGAAAACATAAAAGTCCATTTATCGTGGAAACTAGAAGAGATAGAGCTAAAACAAAGATAATCTGTGATCACTTTTATTTTTCCTCAAATAATCAATTTTTTGAGTGAAAACATAAAAGTCCATTTATCTTGGAAACTAGAAGAGATAGAGCTAAAACAAAGATAATCTGTGATCACTTTTATTTTTCGTCAAATAATCAATTTTTTGAGTGAAAACATAAAAGTCCATTTATCTTGGAAACTAGAAGAGATAGAGCTAAAACAAAGATAATTTGTGATCACTTTTTTCTTCATCAAAAAGTCAACTTTTAGAGTGAAAACATAAAAGCCTATTTATCTTGAAAACTAGATGAGACACAGCCAAAATAAAGATAATCTGCGATCACTTTTATTTTTCATCAAAAAATAAATTTTTTGAGTGAAAACATAAAAGTCCATTTATCTTGGAAACTAGAAGAGATACAGCCAAAATAAAGATAATCTGTGATCACTTTTACTTTTCATCAAAAAATCAACTTTTTGAGTGAAAATATAAAAGTCCATTTATCTTGGAAACAAAAAGTCAACTTTTAGAGTGAAAACATAAAAGCCTATTTATCTTGGAAACTAGAAGAGATACAGCCAAAACAAAGATAATCTGTGATCACTTTTACTTTTCATCAAAAGATCAACTTTTTGAGTGAAAATATAAAAGTCCATTTATCTTGGAAACTAGAAGAGATACAGCCAAAATAAAGATAATCTGTGATCACTTTTATTTTTCATCAAAAAATCAATTTTTTGAGTGAAAACATAAAAGTCCATTTATCTTGGAAACTAGAAGAGATACAGCCAAAATAAAGATAATCTGTGATCACTTTTACTTTTCATCAAAAAATCAACTTTTTGAGTGAAAATATAAAAGTCCATTTATCTTGGAAACTAGAAGAGATACAGCCAAAATAAAGATGATCTGTGATCACTTTTACTTTTCACCAAAAAATCAACTTTTTGAGTGAAAATATAAAAGTCCATTTATCTTGGAAGCTAGAAGAGATAGAGCTAAAACAAAGATAATCTGTGATCACTTTTATTTCCCCCAAAATATCAATTTTTTGAGTGAAAACATAAAAGTCCATTTATCTTGGAAACTAGAAGAGATAGAGCTAAAACAAAGATAATCTGTGATCACTTTTTTCTTCATCAAAAAGTCAACTTTTAGAGTGAAAACATTAAAGTCCATTTATCGTGGAAACTAGAAGAGATAGAGCTAAAACAAAGATAATCTGTGATCACTTTTATTTCCCCCAAATAATAAATTTTTCGAGTGAAAACATAAAAGTCCATTTATCTTGGAAACTAGAAGAGATAGAGCTAACACAAAGATAATCTGTGATCACTTTTATTTTTCAAAATCAATTTTTTGAGTGAAAACATAAAAGTCCATTTATCTTGGAAACTAGAACAGATAGAGCTAAAACAAAGATAATCTGTGATCACTTTTATTTCCCCCAAATAATAAATTTTTCGAGTGAAAACATAAAAGTCCATTTATCTTGGAAACTAGAAGAGATAGAGCTAACACAAAGATAATCTGTGATCACTTTTATTTTTCAAAATCAATTTTTTGAGTGAAAACATAAAAGTCCATTTATCTTGGAAACTAGAAGAGATAGAGCTAAAACAAAGATAATCTGTGATCACTTTTTTATTCATCAAAAAGTCAACTTTTAGAGTGAAAACATAAAAGTCCATTTATCGTGGAAACTAGAAAAGATAGAGCTAAAACAAAGATAACCTGTGATCACTTTTATTTTTCAAAATCAATTTTTTGAGTGAAAACATAAAAGTCCATTTATCTTGGAAACTAGAAGAGATAGAGCTAAAACAAAGATAATCTGTGATCACTTTTATTTTTCATCAAATAATCAATTTTTTGAGTGAAAACATAAAAGTCCATTTATCTTGGAAACTAGAAGAGATAGAGCTAAAACAAAGATAATCTGTGATCACTTTTTTATTCATCAAAAAGTCAACTTTTAGAGTGAAAACATAAAAGTCCATTTATCGTGGAAACTAGAAGAGATAGAGCTAAAACAAAGATAATCTGAGATCACTTTTATTTTTCCTGAAATAATCAATTTTTTGAGTGAAAACATAAAAGTCCATTTATCTTGGAAACTAGAAGAGATAGAGCTAAAACAAAGATAATCTGTGATCACTTTTATTTTTCATCAAATAATCAATTTTTTGAGTGAAAACATAAAAGTCCATTTATCTTGGAAACTAGAAGAGATAGAGCTAAAACAAAGATAATCTGTGATCACTTTTTTATTCATCAAAAAGTCAACTTTTAGAGTGAAAACATAAAAGTCCATTTATCGTGGAAACTAGAAGAGATAGAGCTAAAACAAAGATAATCTGTGATCACTTTTATTTTTCCTCAAATAATCAATTTTTTGAGTGAAAACATAAAAGTCCATTTATCTTGGAAACTAGAAGAGATAGAGCTAAAACAAAGATAATCTGTGATCACTTTTATTTTTCGTCAAATAATCAATTTTTTGAGTGAAAACATAAAAGTCCATTTATCTTGGAAACTAGAAGAGATAGAGCTAAAACAAAGATAATTTGTGATCACTTTTTTCTTCATCAAAAAGTCAACTTTTAGAGTGAAAACATAAAAGCCTATTTATCTTGGAAACTAGATGAGACACAGCCAAAATAAAGATAATCTGCGATCACTTTTATTTTTCATCAAAAAATAAATTTTTTGAGTGAAAACATAAAAGTCCATTTATCTTGGAAACTAGAAGAGATACAGCCAAAATAAAGATAATCTGTGATCACTTTTACTTTTCATCAAAAAATCAACTTTTTGAGTGAAAATATAAAAGTCCATTTATCTTGGAAACAAAAAGTCAACTTTTAGAGTGAAAACATAAAAGCCTATTTATCTTGGAAACTAGAAGAGATACAGCCAAAACAAAGATAATCTGTGATCACTTTTACTTTTCATCAAAAGATCAACTTTTTGAGTGAAAATATAAAAGTCCATTTATCTTGGAAACTAGAAGAGATACAGCCAAAATAAAGATAATCTGTGATCACTTTTATTTTTCATCAAAAAATCAATTTTTTGAGTGAAAACATAAAAGTCCATTTATCTTGGAAACTAGAAGAGATACAGCCAAAATAAAGATAATCTGTGATCACTTTTACTTTTCATCAAAAAATCAACTTTTTGAGTGAAAATATAAAAGTCCATTTATCTTGGAAACTAGAAGAGATACAGCCAAATAAAGATGAATCTGTGATCACTTTTACTTTTCACCAAAAAATCAATTTTTTGAGTGAAAACTATAAAAGTCCATTTATCTTGGAAAGCTAGAAGAGATAGAGCTAAAACAAAGATAATCTGTGATCACTTTTATTTCCCCCAAAATATCAATTTTTTGAGTGAAAACATAAAAGTCCATTTATCTTGGAAACTAGAAGAGATAGAGCTAAACAAAGATAATCTGTGATCACTTTTTCTTCATCAAAAAGTCAACTTTTAGAGTGAAAACATTAAAGTCCATTTATCGTGGAAACTAGAAGAGATAGAGCTAAAACAAAGATAATCTGTGATCACTTTTATTTTCCCCAAATAATCAATTTTTTCGAGTGAAAACATAAAAGTCCATTTATCTTGGAAACTAGAAGAGATAGAGCTAACACAAAGATAATCTGTGATCACTTTTATTTTCACAAAATCAATTTTTTGAGTGAAAACATAAAAGTCCATTTATCTTGGAAACTAGAAGAGATAGAGCTAAAACAAAGATAATCTGTGATCACTTTTATTTCCCCCAAATAATAAATTTTTCGAGTGAAAACATAAAAGTCCATTTATCTTGGAAACTAGAAGAGATAGAGCTAACACAAAGATAATCTGTGATCACTTTTATTTTTCAAAATCAATTTTTTGAGTGAAAACATAAAAGTCCATTTATCTTGGAAACTAGAAGAGATAGAGCTAAAACAAAGATAATCTGTGATCACTTTTATTTCCCCCAAATAATAAATTTTTTCGAGTGAAAACATAAAAGTCCATTTATCTTGGAAACTAGAAGAGATAGAGCTAACACAAAGATAATCTGTGATCACTTTCATTTTTCAAAATCAATTTTTGAGTGAAAATATAAAAGTCCATTTATCTTGGAAACTAGAAGAGATAGAGCTAAAACAAAGATAATCTGTGATCACTTTTTTATTCATCAAAAAGTCAACTTTTAGAGTGAAAACATAAAAGTCCATTTATCGTGGAAACTAGAAAAGATATAGCTAAAACAAAGATAATCTGTGATCACTTTTATTTTTCCTGAAATAATCAATTTTTTGAGTGAAAACATAAAAGTCCATTTATCTTGGAAACTAGAAGAGATAGAGCTAAAACAAAGATAATCTGTGATCACTTTTATTTTTCATCAAATAATCAATTTTTTGAGTGAAAACATAAAAGTCCATTTATCTTGGAAACTAGAAGAGATAGAGCTAAAACAAAGATAATCTGTGATCACTTTTTTATTCATCAAAAAGTCAACTTTTAGAGTGAAAACATAAAAGTCCATTTATCGTGGAAACTAGAAGAGATAGAGCTAAAACAAAGATAATCTGTGATCACTTTTATTTTTCCTCAAATAATCAATTTTTTGAGTGAAAACATAAAAGTCCATTTATCTTGGAAACTAGAAGAGATAGAGCTAAAACAAAGATAATCTGTGATCACTTTTATTTTTCGTCAAATAATCAATTTTTTGAGTGAAAACATAAAAGTCCATTTATCTTGGAAACTAGAAGAGATAGAGCTAAACAAAGATAATTTGTGATCACTTTTTTCTTCATCAAAAAGTCAACTTTTAGAGTGAAAACATAAAAGCCTATTTATCTTGAAAACTAGATGAGACACAGCCAAAATAAAGATAATCTGCGATCACTTTATTTTTCATCAAAAATAAATTTTTTGAGTGAAAACATAAAAGTCCATTTATCTTGGAAACTAGAAGAGATACAGCCAAAATAAAGATAATCTGTGATCACTTTTACTTTTCATCAAAAATCAACTTTTTGAGTGAAAATATAAAAGTCCATTTATCTTGGAACAAAAAGTCAACTTTTAGAGTGAAAACATAAAAGCCTATTTATCTTGGAAACTAGAAGAGATACAGCCAAAACAAAGATAATCTGTGATCACTTTTTACTTTCATCAAAAGATCAACTTTTTGAGTGAAAATATAAAAGTCCATTTATCTTGGAAACTAGAAGAGATACAGCCAAAATAAAGATAATCTGTGATCACTTTTATTTTTCATCAAAAAATCAATTTTTTGAGTGAAAACATAAAAGTCCATTTATCTTGGAAACTAGAAGAGATACAGCCAAAATAAAGATAATCTGTGATCACTTTTACTTTTCATCAAAAAATCAACTTTTTGAGTGAAAATATAAAAGTCCATTTATCTTGGAAACTAGAAGAGATACAGCCAAAATAAAGATGATCTGTGATCACTTTTACTTTTCACCAAAAATCAACTTTTTGAGTGAAAATATAAAAGTCCATTTATCTTGGAAGCTAGAAGAGATAGAGCTAAAACAAAGATAATCTGTGATCACTTTTATTTCCCCCAAAATATCAATTTTTTGAGTGAAAACATAAAAGTCCATTTATCTTGGAAACTAGAAGAGATAGAGCTAAAACAAAGATAATCTGTGATCACTTTTTTCTTCATCAAAAAGTCAACTTTTTAGAGTGAAAACATTAAAGTCCATTTATCGTGGAAACTAGAAGAGATAGAGCTAAAACAAAGATAATCTGTGATCACTTTTATTTCCCCAAATAATAAATTTTTCGAGTGAAAACATAAAAGTCCATTTATCTTGGAAACTAGAAGAGATAGAGCTAACACAAAGATAATCTGTGATCACTTTTATTTTTCAAAAATCAATTTTTTGAGTGAAAACATAAAAGTCCATTTATCTTGGAAACTAGAACAGATAGAGCTAAAACAAAGATAATCTGTGATCACTTTTACTTTCCCCCAAATAATAAATTTTTCGAGTGAAAACATAAAAGTCCATTTATCTTGGAAACTAGAAGAGATAGAGCTAACACAAAGATAATCTGTGATCACTTTTATTTTTCAAAATCAATTTTTTGAGTGAAAACATAAAAGTCCATTTATCTTGGAAACTAGAAGAGATAGAGCTAAAACAAAGATAATCTGTGATCACTTTTTTATTCATCAAAAAGTCAACTTTTAGAGTGAAAACATAAAAGTCCATTTATCGTGGAAACTAGAAAAGATAGAGCTAAAACAAAGATAACCTGTGATCACTTTTATTTTTCAAAATCAATTTTTTGAGTGAAAACATAAAAGTCCATTTATCTTGGAAACTAGAAGAGATAGAGCTAAAACAAAGATAATCTGTGATCACTTTTATTTTTCATCAAATAATCAATTTTTTGAGTGAAAACATAAAAGTCCATTTATCTTGGAAACTAGAAGAGATAGAGCTAAAACAAAGATAATCTGTGATCACTTTTTTATTCATCAAAAAGTCAACTTTTAGAGTGAAAACATAAAAGTCCATTTATCGTGGAAACTAGAAGAGATAGAGCTAAAACAAAGATAATCTGAGATCACTTTTATTTTTCCTGAAATAATCAATTTTTTGAGTGAAAACATAAAAGTCCATTTATCTTGGAAACTAGAAGAGATAGAGCTAAAACAAAGATAATCTGTGATCACTTTTATTTTTCATCAAATAATCAATTTTTTGAGTGAAAACATAAAAGTCCATTTATCTTGGAAACTAGAAGAGATAGAGCTAAAACAAAGATAATCTGTGATCACTTTTTTATTCATCAAAAAGTCAACTTTTAGAGTGAAAACATAAAAGTCCATTTATCGTGGAAACTAGAAGAGATAGAGCTAAAACAAAGATAATCTGTGATCACTTTTATTTTTCCTCAAATAATCAATTTTTTGAGTGAAAACATAAAAGTCCATTTATCTTGGAAACTAGAAGAGATAGAGCTAAAACAAAGATAATCTGTGATCACTTTTATTTTTCGTCAAATAATCAATTTTTTGAGTGAAAACATAAAAGTCCATTTATCTTGGAAACTAGAAGAGATAGAGCTAAAACAAAGATAATTTGTGATCACTTTTTTCTTCATCAAAAGTCAACTTTTAGAGTGAAAACATAAAAGCCTATTTATCTTGGAAACTAGATGAGACACAGCCAAAATAAAGATAATCTGCGATCACTTTTATTTTTCATCAAAAATAAATTTTTGAGTGAAAACATAAAAGTCCATTTATCTTGGAAACTAGAAGAGATACAGCCAAATAAAGATAATCTGTGATCACTTTTACTTTTCATCAAAAATCAACTTTTGAGTGAAAATATAAAAGTCCATTTATCTTGGAAACAAAAAGTCAACTTTTAGAGTGAAAACATAAAAGCCTATTTATCTTGGAAACTAGAAGAGATACAGCCAAAACAAAGATAATCTGTGATCACTTTTACTTTTCATCAAAAGATCAACTTTTTGAGTGAAAATATAAAAGTCCATTTATCTTGGAACTAGAAGAGATACA
Source organism: Lucilia sericata (assembly GCF_015586225.1). NCBI lineage: Eukaryota > Metazoa > Arthropoda > Insecta > Diptera > Calliphoridae > Lucilia > Lucilia sericata. The sequence goes on from NW_023994166.1 coordinate 656,099, forward strand.
GCCAAAATAAAGATAATCTGTGATCACTTTTATTTTTCATCAAAAAATCAATTTTTGAGTGAAAACATAAAAGTCCATTTATCTTGGAAACTAGAAGAGATACAGCCAAAATAAAGATAATCTGTGATCACTTTTACTTTTCATCAAAAAATCAACTTTTTGAGTGAAAATATAAAAGTCCATTTATCTTGGAACTAGAAGAGATACAGCCAAATAAGATAATCTGTGATCACTTTTACTTTTCATCAAAAAATCAACTTTTTGAGTGAAAACATAAAAGTCCATTTATCTTGGAAACTAGAAGAGATAGAGCCTAAAACAAAGATAATCTGTGATCACTTTTATTTTCACCAAAAATCAATTTTTGAGTGAAAACATAAAAGTCCATTTATCTTGGAAACTAGAAGAGATAGAGCTAAAACAAAGATAATCTGTGATCACTTTTATTTTCCCCAAAAATCAATTTTTGAGTGAAAACATAAAAGTCCATTTATCTTGGAAACTAGAAGAGATAGAGCTAAACAAAGATAATCTGTGATCACTTTTATTTTCATCAAAAATCAATTTTTTAGAGTGAAAACATAAAAGTCCATTTATCTTGGAAACTAGAAGAGATAGAGCTAAAACAAAGATAATCTGTGATCACTTTTATTTTCCCCAAATAATCAATTTTTTCGAGTGAAAACATAAAAGTCCATTTATCTTGGAAACTAGAAGAGATAGAGCTAAACAAAGATAATCTGTGATCACTTTTATTTTTCAAAATCAATTTTTTGAGTGAAAACATAAAGTCCATTTATCTTGGAAACTAGAAGAGATAGAGCTAAACAAAGATAATCTGTGATCACTTTTATTTTCCCCAAAAATCAATTTTTTCGAGTGAAAACATAAAAGTCCATTTATCTTGGAAACTAGAAGAGATAGAGCTAACACAAAGATAATCTGTGATCACTTTTATTTTCTCAAAAATCAATTTTTTGAGTGAAAACATAAAAGTCCATTTATCTTGGAAACTAGAAGAGATAGAGCTAAAACAAAGATAATCTGTGATCACTTTTATTTTCATCAAAAATCAACTTTTTAGAGTGAAAACATAAAAGTCCATTTATCTTGGAAACTAGAAGAGATAGAGCTAAACAAAGATAATCTGTGATCACTTTTATTTTTCTCAAAATCAATTTTTTTGAGTGAAAACATAAAAGTCCATTTATCTTGGAAACTAGAAGAGATAGAGCTAAAACAAGATAATCTGTGATCACTTTTATTTTTCATCAAATAATCAATTTTTTGAGTGAAAACATAAAAGTCCATTTATCTTGGAAACTAGAAGAGATAGAGCTAAAACAAAGATAATCTGTGATCACTTTTTTATTCATCAAAAAGTCAACTTTTAGAGTGAAAACATAAAAGTCCATTTATCGTGGAAACTAGAAGAGATAGAGCTAAAACAAAGATAATCTGAGATCACTTTTATTTTTCCTGAAATAATCAATTTTTTGAGTGAAAACATAAAAGTCCATTTATCTTGGAAACTAGAAGAGATAGAGCTAAAACAAAGATAATCTGTGATCACTTTTATTTTTCATCAAATAATCAATTTTTTCGAGTGAAAACATAAAAGTCCATTTATCTTGGAAACTAGAAGAGATAGAGCTAAAATAAAGGTAATCTGTGATCACTTTTATTTTTCATAAAAAAATCAATTTTTTGAGTGAAAACATAAAAGTCCATTTATCTTGGAAACTAGAAGAGATAGAGCTAAAGCAAAGATAATCTTGAGATAGATGCTAAAAAAAGATAATCTGTGATCACTTTTATTTTCATCAAAAAAATCAATTTTTCGAGTGAAAACATAAAAGTCCATTTATCTTGGAAACTAGAGGAGATAGAGCTAAAAAAAGATAATCTGTGATCACTTTATTTCCCCCAAAATATCATTTTTTTGAGTGAAAACATAAAGTCCATTTATCTTGGAAACTAGAAGAGATAGAGCTAAACAAAGATAATCTGTGATCACTTTTTTCTTCGATCAAAATACACTTTTAGAGTGGAAAACATAAAAGTCCATTTATCGTTGGAACTAGGAAAGAGATAGAGTAAACAAAGATAATCGTGAACACTTTTATTTTCATCAAATAATCAATTTTTTTGAGTGAAAACATAAAGTCCATTTATCTTGGGAACTAGAAGAGATAGAGCTAAAACAAAGATAATCTGTGATCATTTTATTTTTTAGTCAAGTAATCAATTTTTTGAGTGAAAACATAAAGTCCATTTATCTTGGAAACTAGAAGAGATAGAGCTAAAACAAAGATAATCTGTGATCACTTTTATTTTCCCCAAATAATCAATTTTTTCGAGTGAAAACATAAAAGTCCATTTATCTTGGAAACTAGAAGAGATAGAGCTAACACAAAGATAATCTGTGATCACTTTTATTTTTCAAAAATCAATTTTTTGAGTGAAAACATAAAAGTCCATTTATCTTGGAAACTAGAAGAGATAGAGCTAAACAAAGATAATCTGTGATCACTTTTATTTTCCCCAAAAATCAATTTTTTGAGTGAAAACATAAAAGTCCATTTATCTTGGAAACTAGAAGAGATAGAGCCAAAATAAAGATAATCTGTGATCACTTTTATTTTCGTCAAAAAATCAATTTTTTGAGTGAAAACATAAAAGTCCATTTATCTTGGAAACTAGAAGAGATAGAGCCTAAACAAAGATAATCTGTGATCACTTTTATTTTTCATCAAAAATCAATTTTTTGAGTGAAAACATTAAAAGTCCATTTATCTTGGAAACTAGAAGAGATACAGCCAAAATAAAGATAATCTGCGATCACTTTTATTTTTCATCAAAAAATCAATTTTTTCGAGTGAAAACATAAAAGTCCATTTATCTTGGAAACTAGAAGAGATAGAGCTAAAATAAAGATAATCTGTGATCACTTTTTTTTTCATCAAAAATCAATTTTTTGAGTGAAAAAATAAAAGTCCATTTATCTTGGAAACTAGAAGAGATACAGCCAAATAAAGATAATCTGTGATCACTTTTATTTTTCATCAAAAATCAATTTTTTGAGTGAAAACATTAAATTCCATTTATCTTGGAAACTAGAAGAGATACAGCCAAAATAAAGATAATCTGCGATCACTTTTATTTTTCATCAAAAAATCAATTTTTTCGAGTGAAAACATAAAAGTCCATTTATCTTGGAAACTAGAAGAGATAGAGCTAAAATAAGATAATCTGTGATCACTTTTGTTTCATCAAAAAATCAATTCTTTGAGTGAAAACATAAAAGTCCATTTATCTTGGAAACTAGAATAGATAGAGCCAAAATAAAGATAATCTGTGATCACTTTTATTTTTCCCAAAAATCAATTTTTCGAGTGAAAACATAAAAGTCCATTTATCTTGGAAACTAGAATAGATAAAGCTAAAACAAAGGTAATCTGTGATCACTTTTATTTCCCCAAAAAAATAAATTTTTTGAGTGAAAACATAAAAGTACATTTATCTTGGAAACTAGAAGAGATAGAGCTAAAACAAAGATAATCTGTGATCACTTTTATTTTTCATAAAAAAATCAATTTTTCGAGTGAAAACATAAAGTCCATTTATCTTGGAAACTAGAAGAGATAGAGCTAAAATAAAGGTAATCTGTGATCACTTTTATTTTTCATCAAAAAATCAATTTTTTGAGTGAAAACATAAAAGTCCATTTATCTTGGAAACTAGAAGAGATAGAGCTAAAACAAAGATAATCTGTGAGATAGAGCTAAAAAAAGATAATCTGTGATCACTTTTATTTTTCAAAATCAATTTTTTGAGTGAAAACATAAAACTCCATTTATCTTGGAAACTAGAAGAGATAGAGCTAAAACAAAGATAATCTTTGAGATAGAGCTAAAACAAAGATAATCTGTGATCACTTTTATTTCCCCCAAAATATCAATTTTTTGAGTGAAAACATAAAAGTTCATTTATCTTGGAAACTAGAAGAGATAGAGCTAAAACAAAGATAATCTGTGATCACTTTTTTCTTCATCAAAAAGTCAACTTTTAGAGTGAAAACATAAAAGTCCATTTATCGTGGAAACTGGAAGAGATAGAGCTAAAACAAAGATAATCTGTGATCACTTTTATTTTTCGTCAAATAATCAATTTTTTGAGTGAAAACATAAAGTCCATTTATCTTTGAAACTAGAAGAGATAGAGCTAAAACAAAGATAATCTGTGATCACTTTTATTTCCCCCCAAATAATACATTTTTCGAGTGAAAACGTAAAAGTCCATTTATCTTGGAAACTAGAAGAGATAGAGCTAAATAAAGATAATCTGTGATCACTTTTTTTTCATCAAAAAATCAATTTTTTGAGTGAAAAAAATAAAAGTCCATTTATCTTGGAAACTAGAAGAGATACAGCCAAAATAAAGATAATCTGTGATCACTTTTTTTTCATCAAAAAATCAATTCTTTGAGTGATAACATAAAAGTCCATTTATCTTGGAAACTAGAAGAGATACAGCCAAAATAAAGATAATCGTCAAATAATCAATTTTTTGAGTGAAAACATAAAAGTCCATTTATCTTGGAAACTAGAAGAGATAGAGCTAAAGCAAAGATAATCTGTGATCACTTTTATTTCCCCCAAATAATAAATTTTTCGAGTGAAAACATAAAAGTCCATTTATCTTGGAAACTAGAAGAGATAGAGCTAACACAAAGATAATCTGTGATCACTTTTATTTTTCACCAAAATATCAATTTTTTGAGTGAAAACATAAAAGTCCATTTATCTTGGAAACTAGAAGAGATAGAGCTAAACAAAGATAATCTGTGATCACTTTTATTTCCCCCAAAAAATCAATTTTTTGAGTGAAAACATAAAAGTCCATTTATCTTGGAAACTAGAAGAGATTGAGCCAAAATAAGATAATCTGTGATCACTTTTTTTTTTCGTCAAAAAACCAAATTTTTTGAGTGAAAACATAAAAGTTCATTTATCTTGGAAACTAGAAGAGATAGAGCTAAAACAAGATAATCTGTGATCACTTTTATTTTTCGTCAAATAATCAATTTTTTGAGTGAAAACATAAAAGTCCATTTACTTGGAAACTAGAAGAGATAGAGCTAAAATAAAGATAATCTGTGATCACTTTTTTTTTTCGTCAAAAACCAAATTTTTGAGTGAAAACATAAAAGTTCATTTATCTTGGAAACTAGAAGAGATAGAGCTTAAAACAAAGATAATCTGTGATCACTTTTATTTTTCATCAAATAATCAATTTTTTGAAGTGAAACATAAAAGTCCATTTATCTTGGAAACTAGAAGAGATAGAGCTAAAACAAAGATAATCTGTGATCACTTTTATTTTTCGTCAAATAATCAATTTTTTGAGTGAAAACATAAAAGTCCATTTATCTTGGAAACTAGAAGAGATAGAGCTAAAACAAAGATAATCTGTGATCACTTTTTTTTTCATCAAAAATCAATTTTTGAGTGAAAACATAAAAGTCCATTTATCGTGGAAACTAGAAGAGATAGAGCTAAAACAAAGATAATCTGTGATCACTTTATTTTTCTCAAAATAATCAATTTTTTGAGTGAAAACATAAAAGTCCATTTATCTTGGAAACTAGAAGAGATAGAGCTAAAAAAAAGATAATCTGTGATCACTTATTTTTCTCAAAAATCAATTTTTTGAGTGAAAACATAAAAGTCCATTTACTTGGAAACTAGAAGAGATAGAGCTAAAACAAAGATAATCTGTGATCACTTTTTTTTTCATCAAAAAATCAACTTTTGAGTGAAAACATAAAGCCCATTTATATGGAAACTAGAATGAGATAAGCAAAAAAAAAGAAATCTGGATCACTTTTATTTTCATCAAAAAATAAATTTTTGAGTGAAAACATAAACTAAAACAGAAGATAAATCTGTGATCACTTTTATTTCAAAAAAATCAATTTTTTCGAGTGAAAACATAAAAGTCCATTTATCTTGGAAACTAGAAGAGATAGAGCTAACAAAAAGATAATCTGTGATCACTTTATTTTTCATCAAAAAATCAATTTTTGAGTGAAAACTAAAAGTCCATTTATCTTGGAAACTAGAAGAGATACAGCTAAAAAAGATAATCTGTGATCACTTTTATTTTCATCAAAAAAATCAATTTTCGAGTGAAAACATAAAAGTCCATTTATCTTGGAAACTAGAAGAGATAGCAAAAAAAGATAATCTGTGATCACTTTTATTTTTCATCAAAAAATCAACTTTCTGAGTGAAACATTAAAATTCCATTTATCTTGGAAACTAGAAGAGATACAGCCAAAATAAAGATAATCTGCGATCCTTTATTTTTCATCAAAAAATCAATTTTTTGAGTGAAAACATAAAAGTCCATTTATCTTGGAAACTAGAAGAGATACAGCCAAAATAAAGATAATCTGTGATCACTTTTTTTTCATCAAAAA